>NW_026068094.1:689407-855480 GCF_014885135.2 Alexandromys fortis | reverse complement strand
CTTTTTGTGGTTTTGGTATCATGGTAACTGTGGCTTCATAAAAGGAATTTGGCAATGACTCTTCTGTTTCTATATTGTGAAATACATTAAGGAGTATAGGTATTAGCTCTTCTTGGAAGTTCTGGTAGAATTCTGCATTGAAACCATCTGGTCCTGGGCTTTTTTTTGGAAGGGAGATTTTTGATAACAGTTTCTAGTTCTTTGCAACTAATAGGTCTATTTAGATTGTTCACCTGGTCTTGGGTTAGCTTTGGTATATGGTACTTATCTAAACAAATGTCCATTTCTTTTGCATTTTCCAGTTTTGTGGCATACAGCCTTTTGTAGTAAGATCTAATGATTCTCTGAATTTCCTCTGTGTCTGTGGTTATGTCCCCCTTTTCATTTCTGATCTTATTTATTTGGGTGTTCTTTCTCTGTCATTTAATTAGTTTGGATAGCGGTTTGTCGATCTTGTTGATTTTCTCCAAGAACCAACTTTTTGTTTCATTGATTCTTTGGACTGTTTTCTGTGTTTCTATTTTGTTGATTTCCACCCTCAGTTTGATTATTTTCAGTCTTCTACTCCTCCTGGGCGCATCTGCTTCTTTTTTTTCTAGAGCTTTCAGGTGTGCTGTTAAGTCACCAATGTATGCTTTCTCCGTTTTCTTTAAATGGGTACTTAGTGCTATGAACTTTCCTCTTAGCACTGCTTTCATCGTGTCCCTTAGGTTTGAGTGTGTTGTCTCTTTATGTTCATTAAATTCAAGGAAGACTTTAATTTCTTTCTTAATTTCTTCCTTGACCCAGGTGTGGTTCAGTAGTTGACGGTTCAGGTTCCATGAGTTTGTCGGCTTTCTGTTGTTGCCTTCTAACTTTAGTCCGTGGTGATCTGATAAGACACAGGTGGACACTGATACTTTTTTGTATCTGTGGAGGTTTCCTTTGTTTCCGAGTATGTGGTCAATTTTCGAGAAGGTTCCATGAGCTGCAGAGAACAAGGTATATACTTTCCTATTTGGGTGGAATGTTCTATAGATGTCTGTTAAGTCCATTTGCTTCATTACTTCCAATAATTCTCTATTAGGTTTCTGTCTGATTGACCTGTCCATTGGAGAAAGAGGTGTATTGAAGTCTCCTACTACTAATGTGTGTGGTTTGATGTCTGCCTTGAGTTCTAGTATTATTAATTTTACATTAGTGGGTGCTTTTATATTAGGGGCATAGATATTCAGGATTGAGACTTCATCCTGATGAACTGTTCCTGTTATGAGTATAAAGTGTCCATCTCGATCTCTTCTGATTGACTTTAGTTTGAAGTCAGTTTTTTTTAGAAATTAGTATGGCCACACCTGCTTTTTCTTAGGACCATTTGCTTGAAAGACCTTTTCCCAACCCTTTCTTTTGAGTAGATGCCTGTCTTTGTGGTTGAGAAGTGTTTCTTGCAAACAGCAGAATGTTGGATCCTGTTTTCATATCCAATCTCTTAGCCTGTGCCTTTTTATGGGTGAATTGAGGCCATTAATATTAAGTGATATTAATGACCAGTGGTTGTTTACTCTGGTATTCTTATTGTTTTTGGTAGTAGCATTTGTGTGTCTCTTTTCTTTGAGTTGTGCTGGCGAAGGTTCGCTAGACACCTGAGTTATTGTGGGCAGTGTTGGCAATGCTGGATTCCTTGGGTTGTGATTTTCCTTTTATTATTTTCTGTAGGGCTGGATTTGTGGCTACATATTGTTTAAATTTTTTCTTTTCTTGGAATGTCTTGTTTTCTCCATTGATAGTGAACAATAGCTTGGCTGGGTATAGTAGTTTGGGTTTGCATCCATGGTCTCTTAGTTTCTGCAGTACCTCTATCCAGGACCTTCTGGCTTTCATGGTTTCCATAGAGAAGTCAGGTGTAAGTCTGTTTGGTTTACCTTTATAAGTTACTTGGCCTTTTTCCTTTGCAGCTCTTAATATTCTTTCTTTAACCTGTATATTTTGTGTTTTGATTATTATATGGCGAGGGGATGCTTTTCTTTTATCCAGTCTGTTTGGTGTTCTGTGTGCTTCTTGAATGTTCAAAGGAATATCTTTCTTTATGTTGGGAAAGTTTTCTTCCATAATTTTGTTAAAAATATTTTCTGGGCCTTTGAGCTGTGACTCTTCTCCTTCTTCTATTCCTATTATTCTTAGGTTTGGTCTTTTTATTGTGTCCCATATTTCCTGAATGTTTTATGATGAGTATTTGTTGGCTTTGTTGTTTTCTTTGATCAGTGTGTTTATTTTCTCTATGGTGTCCTCAGAATCTGAGATTCTTTCTTCTATCTCTTGTATTCTATTGATTATGCTTGTTTCTGTAGGCTCTGCTCATTGACCTAGATTTTCCATATCCAGCTGGTCCTCAGTTTGTGTTTTCTTCCTTGCTTCTATTTCAGTTTTCAATTCTTGAACTGTTTCCATTACCTGTTTGATCGTTTTTTCTTGGTTTCCCAGGGTCTCATGTACGTATTTACTCATTTCTTCAAACTTTTTGTTATATTTTTCATCCATTTCTATAAGAATGTTTTTTACATGTTGTTTAAGGGACTCTATTGCTCTTATAAAGTCAATTTTTTTTCCACTTCTTCTGTGTTTGGGTGTTCAAGTCCTTCTGTTGTAAGATCATTGGGTTCTGGTGTTTTCATGTTGTTTTTCAGATTGTTGGGTAAATTCTTGCTTTGGCACCTGCCCATCTCCTCCTATCGATGCTATCTAATGGGTCTTTTAAAACAGGAATGGGTTTTCCTGCTGGCCAAGGGCCTAGCTTACAAAATGCCTTCTCTCCGTTTCCTGGGTCCCACCGCTGGCCAAGATCTCTTTCACCACTCAGAAGGGTCTTCAGGACCAGGACCAGGCTCCCAGTTTCCCAGGGCCTTGCCAACAAAAGGCCTACCCCTCTGCAGGCCAGCCACCAAAACAGAGGAACTCCCGCTGCCCTCTGCTCTGAGCTCCCTATCCAGCATCCAAACAGGCTAAACTTGGTGATCCCATGGCCACGAGGAAGGGAGGGGGAGTGAAGGAGGCCCCTGGGCACAAGCTGGGATATGCCAGGGTGATAGAGGTTGCAGCAGAGGAGGAGCAGGTACCAGCCTTCGCAGGCTAAGGGGGGGGAGGGGGTAGGTCAAGGTGGTTGGGGAATGCCCCCGCTCTGTTTCCTGTGTCCTGCCCGTGGGCCAAGAACACACTCCCCACACAGGGTGGTCTTCAGGGACAGGACTAGGCTCACCCTTCGCCTGTGGACCTCACCAATAAAAGGTCTACCACTCTACAGGCCAGGCCCCCAAAAACCTACTTGATTTAGTTGTAGTGTGGCGATCTGCTCTCAGTGTGGGCTTCACTGTTTCATGCTTGGACTATCCTGCATCCGATGCATCTGTGTGCCCGTGTCCCGCCACGTGCGTCTGCCTGCTGCCGGGTGTCCCTGGCTTGACTTTCTTTAAGGTAGTTATTCACTTCCTTCCATTGTTTGTGTTTTCCTGGATTTTTAAAAGGGATTTATTTATTTATTTCTTTAAAGGCCTCTATCGTCTTTGATAGAGGTTTTAAGAAAATTGGTTTTAAGGACATTCTCTGTGCTTCAGTTGTGGTCTGTCCAGGACTTGTTGCATTAGGATAACTGGCTCTGGTAGTGCCATCTTGCCTTGCCTTTTGTTGATTGTGTTCTTGCACCTAGGAATCTGGGTTTGGGATGATTATACATCCAGGTTTCAGTTTCTAAGGTTGTCTGTATTTGATGCATTTTTTTCCCTTGGTATTTGTTTTCTCTTGGGTCTTCTGGTCTTTGTGACTTGGAATTTTGGTGGCCAGCATGACCTCTGTTTCAGCAGGGAGTCTCTGTCGGAGTTAGTGGCTTAGACTTCTGGTAGCTTGCTTTCTTTGTTCCAGCAGGGGATCCCTTCCTGAGTTGGGTTGTGGGACAAGGTGATTAAGAAAGGAGTGAGGATTGGAGATAATGTGTGGAGGGAGGGAGGCACTGAGAGTATGGAGGAAGTCCAAGGGTGGGTCGCCTATCTGAGGTTCTGGTTTCTAGTGTAGTCTCTGGTTCTACAAGGTGTCTCTGTCATCATTGGGAGCCAGAGTTCTGGCAGCTGGTGTGGCCCCTGCTTAAGGAGTGAGTCTCAGTCTGAGTTCAACTATCTGTTTTTTTTTCCGGTGGATGCAGCCTACCCCTTTCTGACTGGTGTGGCCTATACCTGAACAGTGGATATCCATATGTGTGGCACCAGGGGATGGCAGCAGGGGCAGGTGGTGGTACAGGAAGCTATGTCAGCAGCTTGGGTCTTTTGGATTTGAACTGAGGGCATAAGGACAGGTGGGCCTCTTATCTTTTCCTCTGACTGGCATGGCCTGCCTCTTCTACTTCTTTAAACTCTCACTCCCTATGGGTTGTCTTGATGATCATTTCTTCTAGATATTATTTCCTATCTCTTTTTCCTGAGTATTTTAGTTTACTACAGCCACATAAGGAGTGCCTTAAAAACAGCAGCAGTTTACTAGATTAGAATTCTGTGGGCTAGAAGTTTGACTCAGGTTTTCCTTGACTGAAACCAGAGCATCTAGAGGTCTGCCTTCCTGCTGGATGTTGTAGGATCTTTATAATTCTAGAACCTTCTCACTGTTTTTTATTCCTGGCCCTCATTTTCCTGTTCAGAGCCACTTTCTCAGTTGCATTACCTGCATTCAATTTTTTTCTTCTTTTATGGATCTACTTTTAAGTGTTGTTGTACTGGCCCATTAACATACTTTGAAACATTCTCCCTAGCTTACTCATACCTGTAGAATACTTTTTGTCAGGTGTGGTAACATAGTCACATATTCCAGGATTTAGTGATGGATATCTTGAAATCTATTACCATGACCTTGACACTAAATGATTGATAGATATTTCTGCAGCCTGTATCTAAACTCACACACATGTGTATATTAATGCAGTTCCTGCACTCTCATATGGAGTCTGTCTTCATTTTTGTGTCAAGAATTTGGAAAAGTTTTTTGTGGAATTACTAAAGATAGAAGGAAATGAATATTGGTTTCAATTGCCAACTTGAATGGATTTAGAATCACCATGGAAACAAGTCTCTGGCATGTCAATGAGGGATTTTCTAGATCAAGTTAAAGGAGATGTACAGACTCCTAAATGTGCACTGCACCATTCTGTGGGCGGGGATCCTGGACTGAATAAAAAGAAGAAAAGTGAGCTGAGTACTGCCACGTCCACAGCAGTGACTGCCGTGTAGTGACAAAATGCCTCTGCGCTGGCTTTTGCCTGCTGAAGGATTGGGGTTAGAGCTTCTTGGAGCGAAGCCCCAGGTGGTCCCCCTGGCAATCAGCAGTCCAGAGAGGACCTGATGCCCTAGGCAAATCTCGTATCTGGAGATGGCCCTGAGAGCGAGCCCTCCTGACACCTTGCCTGATCTTTCTCTGTATTTCTTAACTTTCTTGTTTATAGCTGACCGCTTACCAAGAGATCAAAGTACGTCCTTGGCTCGGCTCCACTGTTCAATAAAGCAGTCCTTGAGGAACTGAAGTATGCCCCATGCCACATGAGCCTGGGAAACTTTATTATTTATGAAACAGAAGCGGCTAAAGTTGATATGTTATGAGGGAATCGTCATAGTGAATCAGATTTAGAGAGAAAAGGAGAGTTAGAGAAAATTCCCCTTTATGAAAAGATTAGCTAGATCTCAGAAGCCCTGGAGTCTTTATAGTAAGAAGGAAAGAAAGGAAATTATTGATAACATGAGACTAGTTTTAATATATTGGTATAGGAACTATCATGAGAAAATGAGAAAACTATTAGGGGATATGGAGCAAAGAATAAAAACTATATAGATGGAAAGCTAAACACAGGACCCTGAGAACTAGTCTCCCACGGTAGAAAGTAAATAATGGTGTGAGACAGAATTCTAAAAGACAAAACAAAACTAAAAGTCCTTGCCAACATCTTGAGCACGGAAGGGGGAACACGTAGAAAGGAGCACGTAGAAGAAGCTCTATTTTGGTTATGCTTAATCTTGATTTATGTCTGGAACCCTGAGTGGGGTGATGTAATGCACCTGCCAAGTTCTTTGATCTGTTTTGTACAAAAACTGAAGCTTTTCAGAAGTAAATTTGCAGCAGATTTTCACTACACAGTGTGTCTGTCTGTCATTTCCCTTGCATCGTATCCTGACTATCCTATCCTTCACCTTGGTCCCCCGTGGGTGGTGGTCTCTGAGAGGGACGGTCCGCGGCAGAGTACCATCATTTACCTCTCTCTGCTTTCTGACTAGGATTTGATGTGACCAACTTCCTCAGTGATGGGGACATCATGATGGATGTGCCCTTGATCTGTGAGTCAGAATATACTCTTCCTCTTTAAGTTGTTTTTATCAAGTTTTTGCCACAACTACAAGAAAGTATTCCCCTGTAACCTGCAAACCCCAGGGTGCCCTGGCTCTGGACTACTGCTGGGTTAAGGGTCCATCAGGATGACTTTAGTGTTAGGTAGAGGCCTATGCACTGTTTTGAAGAAACAGGAAGTCATAGAAGGTCAAGAAAAATGACCAGATCTGAGGAGTGTGAAAAAGTAGACTGCACTGCTCACAGGCACAAGAGAATGAGCACAGAGGGAGCCATGCAACCTAGAAGAGCAGCTTGTAATTGGATTCGTTATGCTCGGGGGGGGGGTAGGTTACAAATCTACTTATCCCAGGAGAGATTATGGGATTTTTTTTTAAGAAATGGAAGTACATATAGGACATTTTGGCAAAGAACAAAGCTTACTTGTGGACCAATTACCCTGTGATGTCAGACTTAATTAGCAGAAGTGACCACCTAGCAAGAGAAGTAAAACTGAGGAAGCTGTGCCATAAGCCCTTGGAACCATCAGCTCCAGCTCTCACTGCAGTCCTACAGTCTGCGTTGAAGTAATGAGAGAGGTAGAAAAAGGGGCTCTGGAACTTCTATGAAGGTCTGCTTGAGTTTAAAACCAGGGTTCTAATAAACCTGTCACACTTGAGGAAATTAGTGGAGGGAGATATGAAGGAGCCACTGAAGATAAATTCCCATGGCAATGAGGCTGGCTTGTGGTACTATCCTGGGGATGGGTGTCCCAAAGAAAGAGTATGCCTAGTGGAGGACAACATAGATGCCCAGGAGCCTTACAATTGTACAGAAGAACTGTTCTACGGAATTTTTACCTTGTGGAGAGATGAACTTGAAAGCAGCTCTCTTTTGTTTCCAAAAATCTGAAGAGAGACAAATGGAAGAAGTTAGCTGGGAAGTAGATTTCAGTCCCCTGAAAGGAAGCATTTCCCAGTTCCACAGTCCCATGGCTTGATGGATCAGTGATGCTTATGGCATAGTGCACAAGTGTCTGTCTTTGAAAGTAAGCTGCCCAGGATCCATTTAGGTCTGAGCCAAAAAAGATTCTGTCTTGATTCTAAGCTGCTTTTTAAGTTGTAGCTATATAGTCAGATTGTAGGTTGATTTTAGTTTAATAATTTAATAGTTTAATTTAGATAATGACCCATTATCTTGACCATTCATTTATTTGTAGAAAGCAATTTCTTGTTTTGAACTGCTCAGAGTCAGGAAACAATGTGTAATTATTTAACTCTTCTGTTATACATCATTTTGTTGTTTGTTGTTGGGTAGGTCCCTTTTCTTTGTTAAATTGAGAAACACTTTGGAGTCCATGATCAAGTTCATGAGTCCAGTGTGGTGACTCCAATTTCAGTGTAATTTAATAAGATTTATGGCTTTGAACAAGGAGTCATTGAATCATTGACGTTTATGCACACCAGCGTGAACTGCAGAGACCAATTGGCTTATAAACTCCCTTTCTTTGATAAAAACTTCAAAGCTCAGGCTAGAACTGTGACATTTATGGCACTATGGGACTCTTTGGATCTGGATCTGTTGACTTTGGTGATCTCATTCCACAAATTGTTTATGGAAGATGGACTAATGGAGACTCATCATCATTGTTGGATTTCAAGAACTATGTTGAATTGAGATGGGAGAGTCAAACATATCATACCTATCATGCTTCTGAATTTAGCTTCTGGTGATATTTCCCAGCACACTTATTATCTGCGTTAAATAATTTTATGACTGATATAACCAAATAAACTGAAAGAAAAGTTTATTTTGGCTTACAGTTTGAGGAGATATAGTCCACCATGACCAGGAAGACATAGCAGAAGGAGAATAGGGCATTTGGTCACATTGTGTTAATAGACAGGAAGGAGAGAGAAGGAGAGATAGATGGATAGATAGATAGATGATAGATAGATAGATAGATAGATAGATAGATAGGAATGTTGATACTCAGCAATGTTGCTACTCAGCTTGTTTTTTTTCCTCTTTGCATTTTATTCAGTATAGGAAGGACCTCAGCCCACAGGATGATGCTCTCCACCTTCAGAGTAGATTTTCCCTCCTCAGTTAAATCTCTCCGGAAAGTCGTCATTGGCACATTCTGACGCATGCCTCCTAAGTTGTTTTGACTCCAGTCATCTTGTCAAAGATAAACAATTACAGCCTTAGACAACAGCACTGTATGCCAAATTTGCTTAATAGTAATGGTTGCCATATATATATGAAGTTTCTAAACACCTGGTTCTGTATTAATCACTCTGAAATCTTTTGATTGCTATTTCTTAGGTGACCATGAGCCCTTTATCATACAACTAAAACTTTAATTGAGAAAATTTATCATGTCATACACATACTATCCATTAAGTATGTGATTTCATTAAGTACTTCACTACATACAATGAAAATTTCTCTGTGATCTCAGTCAGCGAAATAAACTACATACACAATGACATGGGAAGAGCACAGCTGTTTCAAGAGTAAATCTCAAGGCCTTGTTGAGATTTTCCAGCCAATAATCCCAATGAGCATGTTCCTGGTAGTGTGGTCAAATAATGGCTTTTGGAGGGACACATTTCTTTTGCAGTTCTCTGTGGAGATTTTTGTACTAGTGTGATAATTTTAATTTCCTTCAGGCCAAACTGCTACCATGGCTGGTAGATGAACAAAGAAATGCTAACTAAACTTGAAGCTATCAGCTCCACTTTTATGGTCAAGAATGCATAATAGGTTCTTAGATATTTATTGATGGATCCTTTATTTTTCCCATTAGTATATGCTCTCAAAGTATTTGCAACAGAATACACACACCTTCAATTTTCTGTAAAACTTCAGGGGTTTGACAGTCCCAGCTCCCTCTTTTTTATTTTTATTTTTGCCACTGTCTCTGCTGGTAAATTTCTCCCTGGAAAACAAAGGGCCAGAGGCCCTTCTACCCTGAGTCACAAAACTCAGGTTCAAGTCAACACTTTCCAGTGTCCGGTGGGAAGCCTCAAAGCTAGCATCAGAGAAGAGAGGGTGGATAAAGCAAAATTAATGACATTAACCAAGATTATATTCTGTGAAAGCTGTACTTTCCATGACAATGTGGTATGATCTGTAAAATCCCAATCTCCTGGGACTGGCTGATGTTGGTCCAAACAGATCAGGCAGGAACACAGTGGGTAGAGAGTCAGAGGTGTGTTTACTTCAAAATAGGGAAGAATGAAAAAATATAAGGAGAAATAGTGGTCTTGGGGGGTTAAATTGTGATGTGGGATTCCCCTCTGTATACAGTGAATATCACTGGTTAATAAAGGAACTGCTTTGGGCCTATAGCAGAGCTATAGGGGAACAGAGCTAGGTTGGGAAAACTAAACAGAATGCTGGGATAAAGAAGGGCAGAGTCAGAGACAAGTTATGTAGCCCTGCCAGAGACTGATTTAGCCAGTAAGCCACAGCCATATGACAATACACAGATTAATAGAAATGGCTTAAATTAATATGTAAGATTTAGCCAATAGGAAGCTAAAACTAAGGGTCAAGAAGCGATTTAATTAATACAGCTCCTGTGTGATTATTTTCAGGGCTAAGTGGTTGGGAACCAACAAGCGGCTCTCTCCTCCTACAAGATTGCAGGCTCAGCTCTGCTCCTTTGAGCACGTAACTTATAATCAAGGTTGCTTGATTCCTCATAGGAAAAATGAAAGAAATTAGAGGGGCATAAAGTACAGTCCTGCTCTGACACTCAAGAGTTCTCTGCATTAGGAAACATCTCCGATTCATTCCTTGCACCCCACCCCCTCTCACTCTATGCCACATATGCCTTGATACTCATTCAGAGGTCGGAGGATAACCTTCTGTTCTGCTATCTTTTTTGAGAAAGTGTCTCTTGTGGTTTGTGTCTGTGTAAACCAGGCTCACTACACCATGGGCTTCCAGTTACTCTGATACCAAAACCACAGAAAGACTCAACCAAGAAAGAGAATAACAGACCAATCTCACTCATGAACATAGATGCAAAAATACTTAATAAAATACTGGCAAACTGAATCCAGGAACACATCAAAAAAAATCATCTACCATGATCAAGTTGGCTTTATCCCAGAGATGTAGGGCTGGTTCAACATATTGAAATCTATCAATGTATTCCACCATATAAATAAACTAAAAGAAAAAACTATATGATCATTTCATTAGATGCTGAAAAAGCCTTTGACAAAATCCAATACCCCTTCACGTTAAATGTCTTGGAGATATCAAGGCACAAGAAACATATCTAAATGTAATAAAAGCAATATACAGCAAGCAGACAGCCGAAATAAAATTAAATGGAGAGAAACTCAAAGCAATTCCACTAAAATCAGGAACAAGGCAAGGTTGTCCACTCTCTCCATTCCCTTCAACATAGTTCTTGAAATTTTAACAATAGCAATAAGATAACAAAAGGAGATCAAGGGGATTCAAATGGGAAAGGAAGAAGTCAAACTATTCTTATTTGCAGATGATATGATAGTATATATAAGTGACCCCAAAAAACTTTACCAGAGAACTGCTACAGCTGATAAATACCTTCAGTGATGTGGCAGGATACAAGATCCACTCAAAAAAATCAGTAACCCTCCTATATACAAATGATAAAGAAGCTGAGAGGGAAATCAGAGAAACTTCACCTTTTATGATAGCCACAAATTAACATGACGTATGTTGGGGTAACACTAACTAAAGAAGTGAAACACCTATTTGACAAGAACTTTAATTCTTGGAAGAAAGAAATTGGAGAAGATACCAGAAAATGGAAAGATCTCCCATGGCCTTGGTTGAATAGGATCAACATAGTAAAATGGCAATCCTACCAAAAGCAACCTATAGATTCACTGCAACTCCCATCAAAATCCCAGAAAAATTCTTCACAGACCTTGAAAGAACAATAATCAACTTGACATGGAAAAAAAAAAAACCTAGAATAGCCAAAACAATCTTGCACAATAAAGAAACTTTCGAAGGCATCACCATCCCTGACATTGAGAGCTATTACAGAGCTACAGTCATGAAAACAACTTGGTATTGGAATATAAACAGAGACGTTGACCAGTGGAATCAAATCGAAGATCTGGATATTAATCCACACATCTATGAACAACTAATTTTTGACAAAGAAGTTAAAATTATACAATGCAAAAAAGAAAGTATCTTCAACAAATGGTGCTGGTATAACTAAATGTCAACAAATAGAAGAATGAAAATAGATCTATATCTATCGCTATGCACAAAACTCAAGTTCAAATGGATTAAAGACCTCAATATAAATCTGACCACACTGAACCTGACAGTAGAGAAAGTGAGAAGTAGTCTTCAATGCATGGGCACAGGAGACCACTTCCTAAATAAAACCCCAGTAGCACAGACACTAAGAGCAACAACATATAAATGGAATCTCCTGCAACTGAGAAACTTCTGTAGAGCAAAGGACACAGTCAGTAAGACAGAAAGGCAGCCTACTGAATGGGAAAATATCTTCACCAACCCCACATCAGATAAAGTACTGATCTCCAAAATATATAAAGAACTGATGAAATTAGACATAAACATTTTAAATAACCGAGTTAAAAGTGGGAAATGAAACTAAACAGAAAATTGTTGAAATAGGGAGCGGTGGGGCTACGTCCCCAACACCCCGGCCGCTTGGCTAGCTCATGCCCGAAATAACAACACACAAACTGTATTCATTTAAGAACTGCTTGGCCCCATGAACTCTAGCCCTTACAGGCTAATTCTCGCACCTGGACTAGCCCATTTCTAATGATGCGTGTAAGCACCCCAAGGTGCGCTTACTGAGAAGATTCTAGCCTAAGTCCATCGTGGGTTGCAGCTGCCTGGGAGAGCAGAGCATGGCGGCTGTCCGGTCCCTCTGGAAGCAGGGCAGAGTCTGACCTCACTTCCTCTTCCGCCCAGCATCCTATTCTGTTTACTCCTCCCACCAATGCTTTAACCTATCAGGGCCAAGCAGTTTCTTTATTGCTCAGCCAATGAAATCAACAGATTGATATGACACTCCCACATCACTTCCCCTTTTTCTGTTTAAACAGGCTAGAATCTTCTCGGTAAAAGCACCTTGGGGTGCTTACACACATCGTTAGAAATGGGCTAGTCCAGGTGCGAGAATTAGCCTGTAAGGGCTAGCGTTCATGGGCCAAGCAGTTCTTAAATGAATACAGTTTGTGTGTTGTTATTTCGGGCATGAGCTAGCCAAGTGGCCGGGGTGTTGGGGACGCAGCCCCGCCGCTTCCATATTTCAACAGAAAATCCTCAACAGAAGAATCTTAAATGGCCAAAAGATACTTAAGAACATGTTCAACATCCTTAGCTATCAGAGAAATGCAAATCAAAATAACTCTGAGATACCATCTTATGCCTGTCAGAATGGCTAAGATTAAAAACACCAATGTTAGCTTAAGCTGGAGAGGATGTGGAATAAGGGGAACATTCATCCACTGCTAGTGGGAATGCCAACTTGTACAACCACTTTGGAAATCAGTATGGTGGTTTCTTAGAAAATTGGGAATCAACCTATCTGAGGATTCAGCAATACCACTCTTGGGCATATACCCAAAAGATGTTCAATCATACTACAAAAGCATTTGTTCAGTTATGTTTGTAGAAGCATTATTTGTAATAGCCAGAACCTGAAAACAACCTAGATGCACCTCAACTGAAGAATGGATAAAGAAAATGTGGCACATTTACACATTATAATACTACTCAGTAGTAAAAAAAAAATGACATTTTGAATTTTTCATGCAAATGGATAGAATTAGAAAGCACTATCCTGAGTGAGGTAACCCAGACCCAAAAAGATGAATATGGTATGTACTCACTCACAAGTGAATACTAGCTATAAACAAAGGACATTGAGCCTATAATTCATGATCCTAGAGAAGTTAAGTAATAAGGTGAATAGAAAGAAGAACATATATAGATCCCCCTGGAAAGTTGGAAACAGACAAGTTTGCCTGACAAAATTTGGACCATGGGGTTGCAGGGAGAACAGAGGGTAGAAGAAGAGAAAGGGAGTAGGGGAGGGTTGACGAGAACTTGAGGGAATGGCATAGTTGAGATGAAGGAAGGACAGAGATGAGAGCAAGAAAAGAGAGATCTTGATTGAGGGAGCTATTATTTGGTTAGCAGAAACCTGCTATAGAGAAATTTCCAGGAATCCACACGGATGACCCTGGAGAAGGCTTTAAACAATAGAGGAGAGGGTGCTTGATCTTGATTTGCTCTTTAGCCAGACTGATGAACATCTTAAATATTACCATAGAACCTGCATCCAGCAACTGATGGAAACAGAGGCAGAGACCCACATTGGAGCACTGGACTGAGCTCCCAAAGTCCAGTTGAAGAGTGGAATACAATGAGAATGTGAGTGAAGAGGTCAATACCATGATGGGTTCACCCACTGAAACAGTTTGCCTGAGCTAATAGAAGCTCACTAACTCCAGGCAGACTGGGAAAGAGCAAGTATAGGACCAAACTATTTTGTCTGAATGTGGTTGACAGCTGAATTGCTGGGGCAGACTGAGGGGCCACTGGTAGTAGCACCAGGATTTATCCCTACTGCATGTACTGGCTTTTTGAGATCCTATTCTCTTTTGATATATACCTTGCTCAGCCTAGAAATAATGAGGGCCTTGGACCTTCCACAAAGCAATGTGTCTTACCATTTTTTAGGATTGGAAGGGATGGGATGGGAGGGTGTGTGGAGGGAATGGGAAGAGGGGAGGGAGTAGGAACTTGAATTGGTATTTTTTTTAAATCTAACAAATTTAAAAAAGGAATGAAATAAAAGAGAAAAAAGATTTTGACCTGGATATCCAGGGTAGGAAGCAATGTCAGACCTCAATTCAGGACTGTCTAACATAAAACTTGTGCTTTAACTCTTCTTACATATTGTGGTTCCTATGCTAGCGAATTACCATATGTTTTGTGTGTGTGTATACATTTCTTGATATATATTTGTATATTTATATGTGTATATATGTATATGTGTATGTATGTATGTTTATGTGTGTGCATGTGTGTCTATATGTATGTAAATGTGTCTATATGTGTATACATGTGTATATATGGTGTGTATATGAATGTTTGTGCATATATGTGCATGTGTGTATATGTATATGTACATATGTGCATGTGTGGCATATTTGTACATGTGTGTATGCTCAATGTGGAAATGTGTGTCGTGATTCTCCACTTTATTTTCTCAGAGAGGATCTCTTACCACAATTAGAACGCAGTGTTTTGTCTAGACTGAGTGGCCAGTGAGACCTCAGGATCTACTTCTCTCTGTTCCTGACAAGTTCTGGGGTTTCAGATCCCATGTCCATACAATTTTTATGTAGGTGCTGTGGGAACTTGGGCAGGTCCTCATGTTTGCAAGCAAATAATTTATTGTATGAATCATCTCTTTAGACCAATATTCTTCTTCATTTGCAAAAATTAAAAAGTATATGTGCATATGTATGAATACATATGCATGTGTGTGCAAGAATGACTTCATTATACTTGTGAGCCAAAATAAGCCCACTACTTATTTTTATAAATGAAGTTTTATTGAAACACAGTCACACTCATCTGATTGCATATTGCCTGTGGCTCTATGACACTTCGGGGCTAGAACAACACAGTCAAAAAGGTTTTAGGGCTCAAAAAACTGATAACATTTGCCATCTGACACTTCATAGAAAGCTTGGTAACCCCATGGTAGCTTTGCAATGAGCAGTTTCAGTTTCAAGTCCAGACTCTCACCTTTTCCTACTGTGCCAGTGGCAGTTCCCCTGATCCATCAGCTTCTGAGAAGCTGGAGCCTGAAGACTGATCAGAAAAGTGAAGGGGAATGGCCGGCAGAGTTCCTGAACAGGATGCGTCCTCTCACAGGACTCTGCAGCCAGCCTCCTCACACTGCTGTCTGTTTCTCGAAAGAAGGCTGTTGGGCAGCTCCTGGTCCTGGGTGGTTTGCAGTTCTAAAGGACAAACCTGTCCTGTCCTAGGCTCTCCACTCTCCAGGAGGTCCAGGCCCCACCACAACAGTAATATTACCAGACCAGTGTGACCTGACCAGACAGCCGCCCCACCCTGGGCTGTGCAGGAATCTAGCTTCTCCACATCGAGCAGCTTTATAATCCTTGAGCCACACTGAAGCTTGGCCCCTGTTTTCCTTGATTCCTTGCCAAGCCTATTACATGCCTGAGCTGTAAAAGACTTGAAGAATTACGATTTCCATTTGACTTCAGAGGCCATTGAGTCTAATTTGTGCTGGCTTTGAAATACAGTGATTGCTGTTTTTATTATTTGGGTTTGAGGGCTCTTTCAAGTCCTGTCTTTTTTTTCTCCTTTACTTTTGCTTGTTTTACCTTAGCCCCCCCTCCACTTCCAGAATTAGGGTGGGGAAGGAAGGAGAAGAATAAAATGTGAAAAAAAATAATCCTCAAATCCAGAAACTCAGCCACCACCATCGAACCCCACCTCTCAAGCAGACAGTTAGCTCCCACACTCTATTTCATTAAATGAAGGGCACATTGCAAGGCAAAACATGATAATGAGGTTTCAACTAATAGGAACACATGGACTGTTTTTTTTTTTTTTTTTTTTTTTTTTTTTTTTTTTTTTTTTTTTTTTTTTTTTTTTTTTACCATTAGTTTAAGTTCCCAAACTTGTTGGGGAGGGGAATGGGGTACTGGTTTATTAGACTCCATTACCCACATGGGAATACATGGATGATCCCAGCACCTTCCTCAGCCTCCTACTTCTACTCCCATCCTTTACCCTGTCAGACTTCCCTACGGAAGACTCCTCTGCCACAAGAATGAATGGGGGTGAGTGGGATCAAAAACTCCCCTTGCAAGGGAAAAGGAGCTGTTACTCAAGCCCTAGGATCTCTTTTGTCTTTTGCTCCTTATTTCTTGACATTATTGTACACTCCCTTTTGACCAGGAATGGGTTCTGACACCTTAGTTTCCTTGCCTTTTCCTCACACTTTTCTGGCCATTTTCTGATTGATTGAAAGTGTCACCCCAGCCCCTGGCACCCACCCTTGGAGCAGGAATGGAGCAGGAAGCTCCATTTCAAGCACACTCCCCCTGGGAGTTGCCTTGGTCTGGGATCCACCGCTGGGAAAACCCACCAAGCACTGATCCCTCCCCAAGGGAGGTTAGGACCACTCCCACAGGGTATTTAGGCTGCCACCCAGAAAAGGAACATGTGGTCGCCAGGTCTTGCGTGGTCTTTTTTGCTCTCTCTCTCTTGTCATGCTTTCCTGGTGCCACCTGGGAGTGCCGCATTAAATGTGGGCATCTTTTATTCGGTCTAATTTGGTCTGATTGGAATTATCTGCATCAATGGAGAGGCTCGTCTTAAGAATTATTCCTAATACACTCCTCCATCTAAGTAATCTGTCAGTCTTTTGACATGTTTGTGTGGGTGTGTCATTGTGTGTGTGGAGGCCAGAGGGCAACACAAGGTGTCTTCTTTAGTTGCTCTCTACCTTATATTTGGAGCCTAAGTTTCTTACTGAACTTAGAGCTCATGCACTTACTGGAGCTGTTCCTGTTCTCTGGGGCTAGCATAGGAGATGTGCTGCTATACCTGATTTTATGTGACTCTTGGTGATCTGAACTCAGACCCTCTGCTCATAGGATGTGGTGGTTTGAAAAAGAATGGCTCCCACAGACTCATATTAGAATGCTTAGGGAGTGGCATTAGGAGGTATGACCTTGTTGGAGTAGATGTGGCCTTGTTGGAGTACAGGTGCCTGGGATGAACAAGCAGGCTGTCCTCCTACAAATTGACACCCACATCGCTGCTAAATCCACTTAAAACCTGAGAGAGTTTGAAAAGGAATTCTAGACACAAAATACAGAGTTTAACATAGATTCTTGCTGTTTGCTGGTGGCATGCCACAGCTCCTCTAAGACAGATTTTCCTGACTCAGCCATAGCAGAAAAAAACGGCAGTTTTGAAATATTGGCTTTCTCAGCTGCGCTGACAGTTTGACCTCTGGCTCCGGAGACAGAGCATTTGAATAAGGTTTGTGAGCAAAATGCTATGGCTTGCTTGGTGACAAAGTGAACTGTCTGAGTACCTGAAAGTGGGGCACATGGCTCAGAGGCACAAGTGGCTCTTCCATGCTGGGCTGGGTGAGTGGAGTAAGGACTGATTTATTGTATTTTACCTAGTAATGGTGCAGCTTGAAGTTTAAGAAGCCCTCACCATTTTAAGAAGTGCTCCTGGAGAGTAATAATTATTGATATGCAATAAAGACAAATCCAGATGAGTCACAGTGTTAGATAAATGTATATAGACTTGGGAGAAAGAAGAAAGAGAGTATAAAAAGTTAAAAAAGAAGTAAATCATTAAAAAAGTCTTTAAAGAGATAAGTACAGATAGTCATAGATTAAAAGGAGTAAAGAAAAACAAGCCATGAAAAGAGAAAATTCACAGAGAATATGGATTATGTATATTATTGTATTATTTTTTATTTTTTGACTGTGAATGAGCTAAGTACAGAGAGGCATTCCATTGTATGGGCTGCTCAGCTAAACCAGCATAAATGTTCTAAAGGTATCTTGATCCTGAAACTTGAGACTAAGGATATGTTGCTTTGGAAAGGAGACTTTTATTTTATTTTCACTGACTATGAGAACTTGTGGATAGCTTCCAGACCAATATGGTATGATGGAACAAGACCCCCTTAAAGGTTGCTGTAAATACCCCCTCAAAGTAAACACTTAGCTCAATAAACAACAGGAAGAAGTTTGGACAGAACTATGCCCATATTCCTAAATATTATTTGTAAATGTTTCTTTACATTTAAAGGGGAATATGCTATAGAGATGGATACTTTGCATCGGTATAGATCTTGCTTCATTGATGCAAGTTTAGGGTTAATTTTGTTTTATGTATATGTATTTTTGGTCTTGGTTGGGGTGTTGTGTTTGTGTAGCTCATTTGGAAGTGTAGTGTATGATTGTGAAATACAGGATGATAGATGCTCATCTATAATGGTTAAGCTTGTGGTCATGTTGGTTGGGTTTTCTAGATGTATAGAGATATATTTCATTTAGGTATTCTTCAAATCTTTCAGAGACCATCAGAATATGCTACTTAAAATGTTTAAGAACTTAAGATTTTTCATGACAGTGTGACACATCTGCTCTTGGCCACACCAAACATGGGTATTGAAGAGACTCCTTATGGAGTTGGTTAGCCATTTGGGCAAGAAACTGCTCTTGCCTGTACTGCTTCATGGTATGCTATAAAAACTGGACATCTATAACCCACAGAGAAATTACTGCTGAATTTGCCTGAAGGTGAGATGGTCCTTTGGGGTTCCCGCTTCATGAAAGAGTCTGCAAGACATTCTGCAGGATACAGAAGAAAGTGACTGGCCAGCTGCCAATATAGGTAGAACTGTCTTTGAAATTTTCTGCTTCGTGGAAAGGTCTGCTGGATACTATGCACCAGTAGGCTAAAGATGGATGCCATAATGGTACAGAAGAACTTTGGCTGACTGTCTAGGCAGCAAGATGTTTCTCAATTCTAGAATTTTGGAAGTTGCTTACAATGCACTTCCTGTTAACTTAAGTAACATTACATCCTTCTGGAGTCTTTGATAGAGTTGAAGAATTTATAGTTATAGTTATAGTTTTCCTTAGTTATGATAAAAGATAAAGTATATATAAATATTGTTACTGCAATTTTTGCTTGATATTTGTTTTGTTATATGCAATTTTACTATGTTAAAATTAAAACCTTCCTTTTTATTTAAACAGAAAAGGTGAGGTGATGTGGGAGTCCCCTCTGTGTGCTGTGATTACAATTAATGAATAAAGAAACTGCCTTGGCCTATTGCTAGGGCAGAACTTAGGTAGGTGGAGAAAACTGAACTGAATGCTGGGAGGAAGAAGGCACTGTGAGGTAGACTCTATGGAGAGTCTGCCAGAGTCAGACTTGCCGGAAATTTGCTGGTAGGCCACGACCTAGTGGTGATATACAGACTAATAGATTTGGGTTAAATTAAGATGTAAGAATTAGTCAATAAGAAACTAGAGCTAATGGACCAAGCAGTGATTTAATTAATATAGTTTCTGTGTGGTTATTTTGGGGCTAGCTGGGTGGCTAGGATGAGTAAGTGGGCCCTCCTCCTACAATGTGCCTGCACAGATAAGAATTATGGGCTAATGTTAGTTATAAAAGTTAATAAGAAACATAAGCTAATAGTCCAACCAGTTCATAATTAATATAGACCTCTGTGTCTTCTTTGGGACAGAATGACTGCAGGACCAGGTGGGATAAAAACCTCAGTCAACAAAACCCCATCCTGTGGCAGATTGTAGCATTGTTCATAAGTACTTTATACCCATACTAAGTGGCTGAGTTCTGTGGTGCCCTGGAAGTTGAGTCAGTAGAAGAGAGAGGAATGTACACACTTATATTTATGTGTATCTGTGTATGGGGACAATTAGGTTCCACTGCCCAACTCTTGGGAATTTTGGACTAGGCCATTTCTAGTTAAGTTTAGGAGAAGGGGCTCAGCCAGACATGCAGACACAGAGGCTCCTCACTGATTTAATTTTCTGCAAGTCTCCTTTAGGCACAAATAATTCTTGTCTTAGAGTGTTTTATTTTAAAATGCATTTATCTAAGTTAAAGTGAACACACCAATGGATGGGGAAAGAAGTGGGCAGCAGCAGGCAGGAGGAGTATGGGCCTGCAGCAGCTGTCTTCTACATCTGCCTGCAGATGGTTCTGAAAATCAGCCCTCCAGCTGGCCTCCTCTAGACTTTGAAAGAAAATTAAAGCAGATGCGTGTCATTTTGTGGTCTGTGTCTCTTTAATAGTTCCCATTTCTTTTAAAGATAAGTGGAAAACATCCTGAACTGACAGATAAGAATTTTCTCCTGGAAATCCAATACACAAACAGATGCTGGCTGGAGCCTGGGAAAGACAGAACAAAGGAAACTTTTTAAAACATTTGCAACAAGTGCTGCTGACAAGATTGGAAGAAGGCTAGATAGAAAAGCAGCCCCCTGCTTCCGCAATCCTTTCCCTTTTCATTACAGAAAAATGTGTAGTCAGCCGTGTTGCTGTCTTAAGATTTGACTTTGGGTCTTTGTTTGAAAAACAACAATAGCAAAAAAAGAGGTGTAGCATGGGGCTGCAGATGTGGCTCAGTTGGTAGAGTGCTTGCTTAGTATCTATGAAATACTGGGTTTGAATCTCAGCACAGCAGGCATGATGGCGCTGTCTGAAGTTCCAGCCCTGGAGAGTTGGAGGCAGGAGGACATCAGAATTTCAAAGTCATCCTCAGCTATGTAGTGAGGGTGACTATGGCCTCAACAACAAGAGGGCAGAGAGGAGAGAGAGAGAGAGAGAGAGAGAGAGAGAGAGAGAGAGAGAGAGAGAGAGAGAGAGAGAGAGAGAGAGAAATGAAAAGGAGGAGGAGGGAGGAGAGGGAGGAGAAAGGGATGGAGGTTGTATTCACTCTGTAGTAATGGGCCATAAAGTTACAAGCAGGCAAATCTCACAGTAGCAATTTAGGTTGAAATAAAGAGAGACGGGTACAAGATCACATTTAAAACAAATGAAACTGTAAAAGTAAAGGATA
The DNA here is from genome assembly GCF_014885135.2 of Alexandromys fortis. Lineage (NCBI taxonomy): Eukaryota > Metazoa > Chordata > Mammalia > Rodentia > Cricetidae > Alexandromys > Alexandromys fortis. The sequence goes on along the minus strand of NW_026068094.1, from coordinate 834,473 downwards.
AATGAAATACATAGAAAGTGAACATGTAAGGAGGGCGCTTAATGAGAGGAACAAAAGCAGATGGAGTGAGGATGTAAGGTAAAAAACAAGTCTTCAGAAAAACATGGATCACTTTCTACCAATTCAACCATGTTCAGAAGTATCTGTCTTTAATTTGTGTTATAATAGTTCAAGTGTGCTTTCTCTTTTATCACTAAGAGAACTTTTAATGCATAGAGTCTTTTGCAGTGACTGAAAGATTATACAATGATACAAGGTTCACCTTCATGTTGGTAGCCATTCTAAGACAATATATTAATCCCCATATCCAGAAATGTTTAAAGAAAAGAAATTGAGTAAGACATGTAAGAATTATATTAAAAAATAAAAATCAATAAATATCTATTTTTATACATTGAAAAAAAAAGAGTATTGTCACCTCCACTGCTGTGGTGGAGTATGGTGCTGTGTGCCCACCATGGGGGTTCAAAGAGGCTCTTAGCAAATTACCATGTGTGTACAATCCTGTGGCCACCTGGATCTTTGGTTAATAAGCCTGTGTCATGGTCTTTAATCGCTTTCTGGACCTGAAATAAATGTTTCAATTACTCTTCTGGTAGTTACCTCCCACCCTCACTCCACAGTGTGTGCCCTTCAATTACCCTGTCTCCATGTGTTACTCAGCAGATGAGAAATTCTGTGCCTTTTCCATGCTGCATAGAAGGAAAATTCCCCAGAGCCAAGTTCAGTGGTTCTCAGGCACAACACGAGAGCTGTCTGCATGATGGGAGGATGAGCCACTTAGAACTGGTCGTGATTTAAGTGATACTAGACTCCAGCCTGGCTCTGCCACTAATGTCCCAGGCTTCCATATGTGACCTCACTTTTTAATTTCTCAGTTTTTCACTGTAACATGACTAATAAGAACCCAGAGACAGATATCGGGATCAACCTGAAGATCAGAAAAGCAAAGTAGCCAGTCAATGGCTGTTGCCTATACCTCAGTCCAAATTGGCAATCCTTCCTCCAGGAATCCTCAGATTGAAACTGACTTGAGAACTGTCTCCTCCCATCTTATATTAGTGTGTTATTTTAAAAAAAGAGGAAGTCAGGAAGGAGATGTAATAAAGGGAATGTGGACTGATTTGAGGGGAAAATGGAGTGGATATGATCATAGTTCATTGTATACATGTATGAATGTATGCAATATGTAAAGAGCTCCCTAGAAGAGGTGTCTGCACTTAGCTCCTTTATGCCTCACCTCTGTCTCTTACATCCTAAACTCTTCTTTCCCTGGCCCTCTCTCCCCTCTGGATATGAATACAAAGATTATTTCCCAGATCTCCCCCAAGTTTCATAAAAACATGACTTCAAAGTGATTGCAACTAAAGATCTCATTCCATGTCCTATGGTCATTTGAAGTTTCAGAAACTCTCCATTCCTCATGGCCTTCCTTTGTTTCATTATTTCAGTCTCACTTGATTCTCTTCAGTCTCCAGCTAACCCTGCTAACCCTACCCAGCTTCTTATTTTTCTATTTGTAAAATGCTGATTTTATTACAGTTTTCCTCTGGGAAGGTAGATGAAATTTTATTGGTACATGATGTTAAATGGTCTGAGGACCCAGATGCACCTGGACGTTTTTCTGTTATTCATCTCCATTCAATGAACTGCCTGAAGAAGGGAAGATGTGGGGAAAATGTCACTTCAAGTCAGTGTGTATTTATCATAGTGCACACTTTGGACAAACTTGGTTTGACCTGGTTGCCTCAAGTTTGACCATAGGTGACTCATATCTTTCCTCTCTGCTCTAGATTAGCTACAATATTGCCCCTTGGAAAGGTTTGTGTAATGGAACTTCATCCTCACATGGTAGTGCTATTTTTGGAGGTCCTGGAAATCTTAAGGGTAGGGTCTAGCTAGGAGAAATAGGTCACTGAGAATGTGTTCTTGGGGAAAATGTTCCTGGCCTGTTGGAGCCCACAGTTTTTAATCCATTCCACTTTGACTAAAGGTCAGAGAATTGAAACCTATTCTTGCTCCTCAAGGACAAATAACAGGATGTTTGGCCAAAGGTGTAACTACTGAATGTCTTGCTACTTAATGGCTAAAGAACATAGGGTATGGTTATTAGGTGTTTTGAGATCTTAGGAGGTAATTACACTTGCTTGTTTCTTGTATCATGGGAGGGAAGTCTTTTGCTCTTCCCTTTAGATTGGGGTATATAATGACTATGAATCATAAACATGAGGCAGATACAGAATCACTGAAAGCCCTCCAGATTCTATCTTCTGTCTCTTGTCTATTTCTTTCCTCAATCCTCACTCCCTTTTTTAGGAATGTGTGAATAAGTCAGACCAGACCCAAAAATGATGCCTGTATCTGGGACCTGAAAATGGGATAAAGTGAAAGACACCACAGGTGAAAATGAACACTCAGGCAATAATGAAGTAGAAGTGCAGTGCATAACAACGAGCAGTGGGGAGGCCAAAGCTGTAGGGGAAGCAAGTCCAGCCCGGGGCCAGAGGTTATTACCTACACAGGAACCTGGGCCCCCATGCCTTAAGCCGTACTCTTGCTGTCTTTTGACTCCAGGCCAGGGCTGGGAGTTCTTTGGGCAACTTTCTACGGGAGCAAAGTACACAGAGATGTTTCTGCCTCTTTGTGACAAAGCCAGAGGGTTTCTAATTCTGCATTCCTCTGTCTCCCCTGGCTTGGGTAGGGCCATATGATCGACAGACAGCTGGGCTCAATTCCACGGTTCAGCGGCAGTAATTTTCCCCGGTGTCCCAGCCCACCAGCGCCACACTCTGGCCCAGAGTGAGCACTACAAGCGTTGCTGGCCTAAAGGATGGAATGGGGGAGGGGATGGGACAGGGGCTAGAAGAGGGGCTCCAGAGGGTCATTAAAGCACAGGCACTACACGCAAGGTGTTGGTGAAGCCAGAGCCTGGGCGCCACGCAGTCAGCACAATGACCACATCTCCCTTCTTGAAGTAGCCTCGGGCCTTGCCAACATTCATGGCCAAATTCACACGCAGGTCTACATCCTCAGCCCAGGAGTCCTGCACTGCATCCTTACACAGCACAGGGAAGATGCCAAGCTACAAATGGGCCTGGAGAGCTGTCTGGGGATTGTGCATCACAGCAATGACGGGCGCATGCGGGCGGTACCTGGCCACCTGGTGAGCACTCCTTCCAGACTTGGTGAGCACGATAATGGCCCCAGAAGGCCTCCACAGCACCCACGGCAGCAGCTTCTGTGGGGTCGCTTGTAATAGGCACCAGATGGCCGAGTATAGCTGCAGGTGGTAGATGGCGGCCTCTGCCTCACGGGCAATCAGGTGCTGCAGGCGAACGGCCTCCAGAGGGTAGTCCCCTTTGGCGGTTTCTCCTGACAGCATGATGCAGCCTGCTCCATCTAGGACCGCATTGGCCACATCACTGCCCTCAGCACGGGTGGGGCGGGGCTTCTTGATCATGCTCGCTCTCCAGTATCTGTGTGGCGCAGATGACTGGCTTCCCAGCTCGGTTGCATTGTCCAATCATCATCTTCTGAGGCAAGAAGACCTCTGCAGGAATCTCAATGCCCAAGTCGCCACGAGCCACCATGATCCCATCACTGGCCTCCAAAATTTCATCAAACCTGCGGATGCCTTCGTGGTTCTCAATTTTGCTGATGACCTTGATGTTCTTGCCCTTCTTTCCCAGGACCTTCCTAACCTCGTGCACATCAGCCGCCTTGTGGATGAAAGACGCAAACACCATATCTACATCCTGTTTCACCCCAAACTTAAGGTCTTGGATGTCCTTTTCTGACACAGCAGGGAGGTCCACAGCGGCTCCGGGGAGGTTCACACCCTTCTTGCTGCCCAAGGAACCACTGCTCTCCACCTCTGTCGCCAGGAAGTCAGCGCCTTTCTCCTTGGATCTTGCTACCCACTTCCACCACCTTACAGATGTTCGTATAGTCCAGCCACAGGGTGTTCTCGTCACACTTTTCCATGTAGGCAGTGTCCAGGGTGATCTTCAGGGTAGCTCCCTTCTTCAGCTCCACTTCTGCAGTGCCGCTCGCCTTCGATGAGTCCAGTCTGGATCTCAGGCCCCTTTGTGTCCAGAGCCACAGCAACAGGCCGGTAAAGAATGCAATCAGAGGTGAAGCTTTCTGTGGCTGCACACACGTTCTTGATAGTTTCTGCATGATACTCATGAGTTCCATGAGAGAAATTGAGACGAGCCACGTTCATTCCTGACTTGAGCATCTCCACAGACCGGGAAGCAGGACCAATGGTACAATTAATGCCAGTGTTGTGGGCCGTGATGGGTGTGGAGTCAATGTCCAAGACGGCACATATGTTCAAAGAAGGTGTCAGCCATGGCTGCATGCAGCTGCTGGGTTTGAATGAAGGCAGTCCCTGCTTTGCTGTGTGGTTTCGTCATGGTTCCTGAGGTCGTTGGGCGTACTCCGGATCCTGCAGCGATACCCAAGGTGGATGACTGAAAGGTCAGGACGAGTTTCTGCTGTACGGCTATTTCTACTGTTTAGTGGCTGAAAAGTCCACAAGCATCATGACTGCATCTGGTGAAGAACAGTCAAATCGCACAAGAATGTCAGATGATATGACACTGCAAGACAGAACAAGCCTGTGAGTGCTCAGGTCTCTCTTCTTATAAGCCACTCATCCCATTGTTAGGAGGCCGTTCTTGTGACCTCATCCAACCCCAACTTCTCCCAAAGGCTACACCTCCAAATGCCATCAACAGAAGAGCCCGAGGATCAAGTTTCCAGCATTCCTATTTAAGTGATCCCGTCCCTGTGCATTCTGCCCCCCTCTCCATGCCAATGTCTCACTGTCTCTAGCTTTGCCTTTGCTACCTACTTCCTGAGGTACTTTGTAGTGTCCCTTCTCAGAGCCTGGCTGGTCGCTATTGCCTGCACTATGCATTGCCATGGTGCTTCCTGGGATTGTCTCAGTGTTTTACATGATTTGTTTGATCTCTCATAAGCTTCTCCAGGACTGCAGCCAATTCATAACAACATTGCAGAAAGGCAATTAAAAAACCTCTCTTAGGTTTGGAAGGCAAGCAGAGGTGAATCTTTTTCTGCCTCTACCCTATCACCAGCTAAGCATTTGGGTATTTCACTTCACTTTTCAGGACCTCAGTGTCCTCTATAAAATAGGAAAGAAAATATCTTCCTTGTATAGTGTGTTTGAGGCTTAAGCAAATAAAATTTCATTTAAAGTGCTTAGCATGGAAAGGTGCTCAAAACAACCAGAGCCTCCTCTCTCAAACAGTTCTCACTCATAGCCTTCTCTACAGGTTAAGGTTCCACAGGTCCCAGCATGGATTTTCCTATGAGGCTAACTCCATAGCTTTCCATAAGGCCTAGACCAGCCCAGGCAGCTAGGGATTTTTGCTAATTAATGGATTGAATTTTCAAGCAACCTGAACCTCTCTGGGAAGATCCTTAGTTCCATTAATCAGAGGGGTGTCATCCTGGTCCCCTGTAGGCAGCCTCAGGTATCATAAAATTCATCATAAAAATCCAAAATGAGATGACAAAAAATGTTTTCATTTGAACACTCTGATTATGCATTTGCTGGTGCATGCTGGTGCCCATGAAGGGGTGACAGTCTTAATTAATTATTTGTGGGTTGGTGTTTATTCTTTCAGTGATACTTCTGTCTTTCTTCCAATGGCTCGTTGGCATCCATCCAGCAAATGGGATATGCTTGTTTGATTAGAATCTAGTTACAATGCAAAACAGTCAGGAGTGGCACCTTGCAGTTTTTCGTCTGTTTTCCTTCCAAAGCACTCAGGAAAGTGCATGGGACAGAAATGTTACACAGCAACCATCTCACTGCAGTTGATAAATAAGTGGAAACCAGAAGATAGTCACAGTTAGCTTATTCATTCCTTTTGTTTGCAGACCATGAACACACTTCAGACTCTGCTTGTACAGTTAGAGGAGTCTGTATCTCCAGCTCTAATGTGGAGAACATTTTCTCTTTCCTATAATTACATAGTGAACAGACAGCAATTCTGGGCAATGAAGTACTTCCTGGAATTCTTGTAACATTCTTAAGAGGTGAGTAGTCTTACTATTTTCAGATTCTACAGAGGTTAACTTGCCCAGGGTCCAAGATTAAATGCTAGAGCTGTAGGTCAGATTCAGTCAGACTTGCCCCAAAGCAGCATTTTAATAATTGTATGTTAATATAATGGAGCACAAACAATGATTAATGGATTTCTAAGTTAAAATATTAATTAACAGGTAACCAACACGTGTGCTGGTGTTCTCATCAATTTCCCTGCTTCTGATTCTGTTCAACTTAGAACACATCTCCCAGTACTTTTTGCAGTGAATTGTGGGCATGTGGACTGTTACACTGAAAGACTAGACTAGATTAGAATTCATGGGCGCTCCTTTTGTACTTCTTAGTTAATAATAAGATTGAGAGCCAGAGAGATGGCCCAATGGGTAACAGAAGCCACCACAAGCCTGATGACCTTAATTGTCTTCTGAGCTCCACATACCACACATGCCTTTATGCTACAAAAATAGTAAAAGTGACTAAAGTTTATTTAAATAGACTAAAGTTTATATAAAATGACTATATCTTCCTAACTTTACCATTTTTTTCCTCTGATTGGATGTCTGTTGACTAGAGATGCCTTAAGAACATCATGCTGAGAGAAAAGTTATCCCATTCCTCTTGCCCTAGGCCTGGCTTTCATCAAGATTTAAGATTATATTATATTAATTTATTTATTTAAATGTATTGATAGTCCTTTTCTGATAGTTGTAAATAAATGCACTAGACTAAAGGAAAAGAAGATCGTGACCTGTTTGAGTCCCAGAATTGTTAGGGTGAAGTCATAAGATTGAGGCATCAGAGCTGATATCATTTGAGGTATCACATAATGTAACAATGAAATCACAGACCTCGGTATCCCTCTTCGACTGTTGTTTGTAGATGGTAGTGTGTGGCCTTTGCCTTCCTTGTTTGGCATCTTTTGCTCTTTGGTCCCAGATACCAATAGAGTTCGGGTTGACTTTTGTTGCTATGTGTTGGTGCTGAGGACTGAACCAAAGACCTCAAGCATCTTAGATATGTGCTCTCTTTCCAAGCCGTACCTAACACCCAACTGTTTTCCAAAGGCTGGGGTCAGTGGTATATAACTTTCAGAATGGGAATATTGTAAACAGAGCGTTTATGATTAAGGTGCTCCTTGGCCATTCCTGAGAAGGATGCCTGTGTAAGACATCCAAGGAACAATGACTTGAAGTAAAAGCAATCGAAATATAATTTCTTTCCCACAAACATAGTTGTACGAGGTTCCTCGCCCCCTTAATCCAGATGAAAACATTCACCGTGGTAGGATAGGACTTTGATTTTCCTTCTGTCATCGTTTACTGCATTTGCTCAGCGTGGACAGTCATCATTTCATGTGTAGATGGTCAGTGTGGAGAGGCGGTTGGCATTTCATACATAGACGGTTGTGCCTCATGACGTCATCACAAAGGTTTGGCTCATAGGTGGTTATGAATGATGATTGTTTCCTTAACCTCTAGCTTTGCAAACCACTCCCTCTTTTCACAATTTATCAATGAATAAAAATTAAGGCTATTACTGTCCTCTCCTGATTCTGTTATCTGATAGTTCTCCCTGGATGACATTCGAGTGGCAGAAGTTCTGACAGACAGCATCTAAAGAACAATAAGCTGAAATTTATCATCCACAAACCCCAATACTGGCAAGTCACATATTGCATAACTTATCTCCAATCTAGGATTAGTTTATGTACATGAAGAGTGGCATTTTTAATACCAGGAAACAGCTTGACCTTGAAAATGGCATTACCAAGATGATTATTTTATTTGGCAGTTGGTTATGTACACACAGGAGGCCTGTGTTGTGTTCAGTAGACAGCTTTTACATCTCCAGCACAGGTTTCAGTACATTTTTGATTTAGTGGGATAAACAAGTTTAATAAAATTAAGAAACTCTATAGCATGTGTTTGCATGTGTGTTAGTATGTGTGTGTGTGAGTGTGCATTTGTGTGTGTGTAATGCAAAAGCTGTGTTCTGGTCTCATTATAGAGGCATCACTTGTGGCCTAGGGACTCAACTCTCATGATGGTACTGAAATGTCATTATTTTGAGGGTTAAAGCTCAACATATAAATTTTAGGGATTTTATAATTCGGTCTATTATTTAAAGCTATAGATCTGCCACTTACTGGTCACAGGCACATCTCCAAAGCTGAGCTTATTTAACTGGAGGTCCTTCTGATATTGGAGGCCAGGGAGTGTTCCTTTTAGCCTCTCTCCCATTGAAGTCAGTTTATGTGTTTCTCTAGCTTTTCTCTCCAATTCTTTTTTTTTATTAAAAATTTCTGCCTCCTCCCGCCTCCCTTTTCCTCCCCCTCCCCCATTCCCCACCCCCTTCCCTTCCCCTCCCTCTTAGGTCCAAAGAGCAGTCAGGGTTCCCTGCCCTGTGGGAAGTCCAAGGTCCTCCCCCCTCCATCCAGGTCTAGGACGGTGAGCATCCAAACAGGCTAGGTTCCCACAAAGCCAGTACATGCAGTAGGATCAAAACCTAGTGCTATTGTCCTTGGCTTCTCAACAGCCCTCATTGTCTGCCATGTTCAGAGAGTCCAGTTTTATCCCATGCTTTTTAAGTCCCAGTCCAGCTGGCCTTGGTGAGCTCAGCCCCACCATCTCAGTGGGTGGGTGCACCGCTTGCAGCCCTACTTCCTTGCTCATGTTCTCCCTCCTTCTGTTCTTCATTTGGACCTTGGGAGCTCAGTCCAGTGCTCCAATGTGGGTCTCTGTCTCTATCTCCATCCATCGCCAGATGAAGGTTCTATGGTGATATATACTTATCTTAATTAAGGGAGCCACTTTAGGGTTGGCAATAGTCTTGACTCTAGAGGGGTTCCCAGGGGTCCAGAGAAATGTCCCCAGCTAGGTCCTTGGGCAGCTGAGGAGAGAGATCCTGAAATGGCCTGATCCTATAGCCATACTAGTGAATATCTTGCATCTCTCCAACTCAAACTTTATCTTTCCAGACTGGGTTGGTCAGAGAAGGAGACATTAAAGCAACAAGGTTTTGAGGCCATGTGTGTGGATAAAATAGCAACATCATCCCAGAAACCATGGGATTATGCAAATATATCATCTATGGTTTGCAATGAGTTTTCTTAAATCTTATCAGTTGTTACACAGACTTGAGAAAACAGTCATAAGGAACTCCAGTGCAAGACTCTCTTCAGTATCAAAAACAAAATGGGTGTGAATCAAAACAAACTTCTGGAATGCTGTAGATAGAAAGACCATGATGAGAATGTAGAGCCCTTAAAACATATTTGTTTACTTAGCACTTGTTTGCTTAGAATCTTTATTGGATTTCAGTGTTGGAGGTTGACGAGTTATAATCATGAAGGCTATAAAACATCATATTATCCCAGGATGCCTTATATTTCCTTCTCCCTGTGTTGAAATAAGGAGCGGCGGTGGGGCTGCATCCCCAACACCCCGGCCGCTTGGCTAGCTTATGCCCGAAATAACAACACACAAACTGTATTCATTTAAGAACTGCTTGGCCCATGAACTCTATCCCTTACAGGCTAATTCTCGCACCTGGACTAGCCCATTTCTAATGATGTGTGTAAGCACCCCAAGGTGTGCTTACCGGGAAGATTCTAGCCTCCGTCCATTCTGGTGTCTCTGCTCCAGAGCAGAGTCTGACCTCACTTCCTCTTCCGCCCAGCATCCTATTCTGTTTTCTCCTCCCACCAATACTTTAACCTATGAGGCCAAGCAGTGTGTTTATTACTTAACCAATGAAATCAACAGATTAATATATGACACTCCCACATCATCCCTGGTCCCTCATCTGGCCACCAACAAAATTACTAATCAAAACTATTCATAAGTCACATTCTGCTTGTCATCTTCCTAGCCCCTAAGTAAAGTAATTTCCTGTTTTGTGTTCTCAGAGTGATTATTCACTCCCTCATTGCATGACCTCATGATGGCTTATTAATGAGCTGTGAACTCTTGTATGCTAGGTATAGTGATTAAATGCTTGTGTTTTGAGACCATGGAGATCTCAGAAAAAACATAATTGGAAGAATATGGAGAAAGCCTTCATACTGGAGAACTCTGGTTTACTAGTCAAAGTGCTTCTACCTAGAATGTATAGGTATGATGTATGCCAGGTTTTATCATACTTTGGTGTAGGAGCTCCTTCTGTCTATGTGTTGCTTTCATTGGTTAATAAAGGAACTGCTTTGGGCCTATAGCAGAGCTGTAGGGTTACAGGGCTAGGTGGGGATAACTAAAATGAATGCTGGGAGGAGAGACACCATGGAGCCACAGCCAGAGTGGCATGCTCTAAGACATGCTGAAACTTTGCTGGTAAGCCACTGCCATGTGGTGATGCACAGATGAATGGAGATGGGTTAAATTAATATGTAAGAGTTGGCCAATAAGAAACTAGAGCTAATGTGCCAAGCAGTGATTTAATTAATATAGTTTCTGTGTGATTATTTTGGGTCTAAGCTAACCAGATGGCCAGGATGAACAAGCTGCCTCCTTCCCACTACAATACTTGGTTTATAGATGAAATTAGACCTCTGCAAAGGTTGTTTTAATTACTTTTCTCATTGCTGTGATAGAGTACCTAGCAGAGGGAGGACTTTGTTTTGGCTTATGGTTCAGGATATATAGTCCATCAGGTAGATGGTTGGGGCAGCACAGTCCATGTCAGCAGCAATTTTCAGTGGCGACTTCCTCCACGGTGCTGACCAGGAAGAAGGTTTGAGCTGGATCTAGGATAGGGTGTAAATGTCAATGACCCCATCCTCTGTCACCCACCTTCACCAACCTTGCCTCCCACCCACAGGTTTCCATGATTTCCCAAGTAGCACCTCCAACTGAGAACCATGTGGGTGAACACCTGAGCGAACAAGGAGTATACCACATTTAAGCTGCAGCAGGCTAACAGACATGCTCAAGGCCACATGGTGAGTAATTAGCCAACTGGAAATTCACACCGAAGCCGGTCCTTTCCCATTGCGTTATGAACATAATTAGCCACAGTAAAGTAGTGTGAGGAGTCTGATAGTCTGCAGCATTGAAGACATCATAAGATTGTAGCTTCTCTGGCTGGAAGTAATTCAGCATAGAATTTTGGAAGGCAACTCTCTGATTCAAGAGAGGCCCTGACATGATTGGTGATTACCTCCCTGAAATAAGGTCACTAGCTTCTGGATGGCAACTATGTCAGTTTTATAGGCCTGTTCCCCTAGGGTGGCTATCTGAGAGGACTGGAAGGGTCTATGAGTCTGCATCAAACCCAGAATATCCATTTGGTAGAGTGGAAATGCCCTGATGTTTGTGTTTGGTCCCATTTACTTGAGGAAGACATTATATCCAGGTGTCTCAGGTTTTAAATGCACGTCCGAGGAAATTTTGCTCTCTAGACATGACTTGGGGACCTTTTCATTTAAGGCAGCCCATATAGGCTCAATGTTTAGCATCTCCCTCCTTCAAAGAATGAAGATTCTAGTTTTGTTCACTCAGTGAACCTACACTGAGCATCTCAGCAATATCAAGACCTGAGGTAAGGATTGTGGATCCAGACATAATGAGACTTGCTTCCTGCATATAAGGGACTTAGCAGAACATTGCTGACAATTTCCATTGGTTCATTCCTTCCTTCTGCAACTGTGTGTGTTTCAAGATAAGCACTGTGCCCAGTACTTGGGATTTATCAGGAAAGAGGCTAGACAAATCCCCAAGAGAGACAGTACACAATAAACATAACGAGTGACTATGCAATGTGCTATAAAGTGATAAATATTTTAAAAAGCTTTATTTTTATTATAAATAGATTCTTCTCTCACACACTGCTTCCTGATCACAGTTTTGCCTCCCTCCCCTCTTTTCAGCTCTTTCCTATCTTTCCTCTTCCTCAGATCCACTCCCTCTCCATTTCCTCTTCAGAAAATAATAGTCCTCCAAGAGATAATAAAAGAGGTTGGGTAGAGCCGTGTGTGGTAGCACAAGGCTTTAATCCTAGTACTCAGATCTCTGTGAGCCCCAAACCAGCCTGATCTACAAAGCAAGTTTTAGGTCAGCCAGGGCCAAAGAGAAATCCTGTCTCTAGAAACCAAACAACCCCCAAAATTTTTATAAACCAAGTTGTAGTGTACAACATGCCTTTAATCTCAGCACTTGGGACTGAGGCGAGAGGATTTCTATGAGTTCAAGGCAAGCCTGGAGTGAGTTCCAGGACAGGTTTCAAAGCTACACAGAGAAACCTTGTCTTCAAAAACTTAAAACCAAAACCAAACAACAACAACAACAAATCAATTGCATGGTCTGAAGGTAAGAGCAATAGTTGCAAATGGAATGTAGGGAAGATTGTTTTTTCAGAAGGCATGTGATGTGAAGGGGGACGTGAACTGGGAATGTATATTTGCAACCAAAGAACAGCTCATGTAAAGGCCCTGAGGTGGAGTGCACATGGGATGCAACAAGACATAACAAAGATACTCCTGTGGCTGGGGAGGAATGAACAAGGAGGGGAGCCGGAGATAGAAAGTAGGAGTGGGCACAGCACATGGGACCTGGAAGGCCATTACCAGAACCTTGGCTTTGATACAGAGTGAAATGGATTGCTAGACATTTTTGAGCAGCTGAAAAAACCTGGTAGTATTTATAATTGGAAAGGTTCTCTCTCAAGTATCAGCAGTCATGGAATAAGGGAGACAGTTGATAGGGTTGATGAATAATCCAAGTATCTTAGCCTGTTTTACATTATTGTAGTAAAGTTCCAGATATTGGATAATTTATAAGGAATACAAGTACTTTTCCTGCCATTTTGAAACTAGAAAGCCCATAGTAAAGACTTGCAGCTGGTGAAGGCTTTTTGTTTTGTCATCCCATGGTGGGAGAAGGAAGGATAGAAGGCAGCATGGAAGCAGAGAAGGCTGAACTCACTTTCATAACAAACCTACTCTCATGATTAACGACCCTGAAGCTGCAGTATCATTATGAACCCACACATACTTCCTGATAGTGTGGCATGGGAGATGAGATTTCACAAACAAGAACCTTGGAGGCACATAGTCAACCTGGGAAGATACACTGGTGAACTAGTCATTTTGAGGTCCTTGGAGAATTGAGAGGTTTGGTTATACTCTGAAAACAACCAATGAGGTGTCCTGGTGGACCAGTTGGCATTAAGAGTCAGGATTTCATTTCATTTATTTACTTTGTGTGGAGTGGTGTGTGTGTGTGTGTGTGTGTGTGTGTGTGTGTGATAGGTTTGGTGTATGCTTATGAGTGTGCAGGAGCACACACCAGTGTATGCATATGTGGTAGTCAGAATATGTGGTAGTCAGTGTATTAGGAGTTAAACTATATTACTTACCCTTTGTCTGACTCCCTTGAGACAGGGCTTCTCGCTGAACTGGAAGCTTACTATTTCATATAGACCATCTGGCCCATGAGTTCTTGGTATCCACCTGTCTCCACCTCATCAATGCTGGCATTAAAGGCACGCTCAGCCACACCTGGCATTTTACATGGGAGCTGTGGATTTGAATTCAGGTCTTCATGCATTTGGAGTAGGCACTCTTATCTACTGAGTGATACCCGAGCCTATGGACACTTGGCTTTGTTATCCATAGAGACTGGGAAAGGTGTGCGACAGCAATGGGAAACCAGTATTTAGTTGTGGTTTTCTTTTTTTTTTTTAAAGACAGGCTCTCCAAGGTAATCTCAAATTCACTGTGTGTCAAGGTTGGCCTTGAGCTATTGTCCTTTATGTCTTCATCTCCCTATTGCTAAGACCTCACGTGTGTGCCATCCTGTTTGGTTTGACACATTATTTTGAAACAGTCCATTCAGAATCCAGTAAAAAAAATGAGTGTATAATTGGTACATGTCTAGATCTCAATGTGGATATAGATAGTTTGGGGCTGGAGAGGGCTTAGACTGGATATGTAAATTAATAGAGTGTTTGCTAATTGCCAGCACATTTTGAATATATCATCTGATAATTTTTAAATATTAAGTGACAAATAATAATTATATATATTCATGTGTTAACAATGTGTTTTGATATATATACAGATTATCTAGTAATTAAAGCAAGTTAATGATCACCTCTTTCACTTCACATACTTACTTTTTTGGTGTGAACATTTTAAATCTCTCTTAGCTATTTTGAAATGTAAGCTGCATCATTATTAGCTATAGTCATCAATATTATTATTCAAAATATATTTCTTTTAAATTAAATTTTGTGTTTTTTTATTTTGGTCACTAGATTATTTTCTTTTTCTCTTTTTTGACAGTTAACTCCCTTGTATTATTAAAACAATCTTTTATTATTTTACATACCAATCCCAGTTACCCCTCCCTCCCCTTTTCCCACTCCCCCTCATTATATTCTCCCTCCTCCCATTCACTCCTCAGAGAGGGTAAAACCTCTCATGGGAAATAACACAGTCTATCACATCATTTGAGGCAGGACCAAGCCCTCCCTCCCCAGTATCTAGGCTGAGCAAGGTATCCTTACATAGGGAATGGGCTCCAAAAACCAATTCATGCATTAGGGATAAATTCTGTCAGTGGCCCACAAACTGCCCAAGCCACACATCTGTCACCAACATTTAGAGAGACTAGTTTTGTCCTATGCAGGTTTCCCAGCTGTCAGTACAGAGACCATGAACTCACACTAGCTCAGGTCAGCTGTTTCTGCGGTTTCCCCATCATGGTCTTGACTCCTTTGCTCATCATATTATTGTTCCTCTATCTCTTCGAGTGGACTCTGGGAGCTCAGTCCAATGCTTAGCTGAGTCACTAGATTCTTAACATGGTCCTGGGAGATGGAATTTTCCTCTTTTGTGACTGAGAAAACTAGTTATAGATAAAGGTCTCAGACTCAGCAATCACCTGGCCTGAACAGTGGCCACTGGTGCTGTTGGTTGACAGCCTGGGATCTGCAATGTCAGTGGTTACACTGTGTGATGTCTCCCAGTGGAGAAGCAGGTATTTGGCAGAGTAGGTCAGCTAAAACATGCAGAAGTAAAACAGGGTATCCTGTTAGGATTAAGGAGGAATGAGTTACACACCCAAATCCACAAGAGTTTTAGGCTGCCGTATCAGATTTAAGAAGGATAGGATCTAGAATCAGGATGGTGTGTGCTTCCATGCTGCCTTTTCCTCTGGTGACTCATTCTTTTTCCTCCTTTTCTACTCATGAGCCTTCTAAGTCCATGTTGGAGACTCCATCACATCGAAACATTTACTTATTTATTTTTATTAGTCTGTGTATGTGATATGTGTGTGTGTGTGTGAGTGTGAGTGTGTGTGGGAGAGAGAGAGAGAGAGAGAGAGAGAGAGAGAGAGAGAGAGAGAAGGGAGGAATCTATCTCTATCTCTATATCTACATCTATCTCTATCATCTATATCTATATCTATCTATATATAAAGAGAGATATGGGAGAGCACTTTCAGTGTGCTTGTGTGGAGGTCAGAAACAGATTGTGGAGCTGGTTCCCTCCTCCCACCTTTACATATATTCTGAGGATTGAGCTCAGGGCATTAGGCTTTAGGGCAAATAAGTGCCTTTTCCCACTGAGCCATCGTGTCAAATGGGCGTTTTTTTTTTTTTAAATAAATTAAATTTTGTAAAAGCAATCTTTTCTAATTTTACATAACTATCTCAGTTCTCACTCTGTCCCTCCTCCCAAAAATTCCCCCACCCCAGCCCCATCCACTCCTCAGAGAGGGTAAAGCTTCCAAAGGGGAATCAACACAGTATGACAAGTCACTTTGAGGCAGGACGGAGGCCCTCCCCTCTATATCTAGGCTAAGCAAGGTATCGCTCCAAAAAGAATGGGCTCCAAAGAACTAGTTCAAGCACTAGGAATAAATTCTGGTTCCACTGTCAGTGGCCCCACAGACTGCTCAAGTCACACAACTGTCACCCGCATTCAGTGGGTTTAGTTTGGTCTATGCAGTTTTTCCCACTGTCAGTCCAGAGTCCATGAGCTCTCACTAGCTCAGGTTAGCGGTTTCTATGGGTGTCCCCATTAAGGTCTTGACCCCTTTGCTCATATTATTGCTTCTCCCTCTCTTGGACTGGAATATCTGGAATATCGGCCCATTGTTTAGCATCTGCTTCCATCAGTAGCTGGATGAAGGTTCTATGATGAAAATTAAGGTAGTTATTAATTTGATTAAAGGGGAAGGCCAGTTCAGACACCTTCTCCACTATTGCTTAGGGTCTTAGCTGGGGTCATCCTTGTGGATTCCTGGGAACTTTTTTAGTGCCAGGTTTTTTTTTTTTCTAGCTCCATAATGGCTCCCTCAATCAAAAAATCTTTTCCTTGCTCTCCCTCTCTATCCTATCCCCATTTCAACCATCCCATTCCGTCATGTTCTGCTCCTCCCTTCCCTTTCCCCCTCCCCATCTCCTTCCACCCTCCCTTCTGCCTGTACATAATCCCAGTTTTCTCAGGAGTTCTTGTCTAATTCCCATTCCTGGAGGGATCCATGTATGTCTCTCTTAGGTCCTTGTTACCTAGCTCCTCTGGGACCATAAACTAAAGGCTGGTTATCCTTTGCTTTATCTCTAATATCCACTTCTGTGAGAGTAATACCATGTTTGTCTTCTGGGTCTGGTTGCCTCATTTAGGATGCCTTTTTCTAGTTCTCTCCAATTGCATGCAAATTTCAAGATGTCATTGATTTTTTACTTCTGAGTAGTAATTCATTGTGTAAATGTAACACATTTTCTTTATTCATTCTTCAGTTGTGGGGCATCTAGGTTGTTTCCAGGTTCTGGTTATGACAAATAATGCTCCTATGAACACAGTTGAGCAAATGTCCTTGGGGCATGAGTGTACTTCTTTTGGATATATGCCCAAGAGTGGTAGTGCTGTACCTTGAGGTAGATTGATTTCTAATTTTCTGAGAAACCATCATACTGATTTACAAAGTGGCAGTACAAGCTTGCACTAGCAATGGAGGAGTGTTCCCCTTACTCTGCGTCCTCTCCATCATAAGCTATCATTGGTGGTTTTGATCCTAGCCATTCTGACAGGTTTAAGATGGTATCTCAGAATCATTTTGATTTGCATTTCCCTGATGGCTAAGGATGTTGAGCAATTCCTTAAGTGTCTTTTGGCCATTTTCAATTCTTCTGTTGAGAATTCTCTGTTTAGATCTATACCCCATTTTTTATTGAATTATTTGGTATTTTGATGTCTAGTTTCTTGAGTTCTTTAGTTTAGAGATCAGTCCTCTGTCTGATGTGGGGTTAGTGAAGATCTTTTCCCATTCTGTATGCTGCCATTTTGTCATGTTGACTGTGTCCTTTGCCTTATAGGAGCTTCTCAGTTTCAGGAGGTCCCGTTTATTGGTTGATGTTCTCAGTGTGTGTGTGTGTGTGTGTGTGTGTGTGTGTGTGTGTTACTGGTGCTATATTTAGGAAATGGTCTCCTTGTTCAAGGGTACTTCCCACTTTCTCTTCAATTAGGTTCCGGTGACTAAATTTATATTGAGGTCTTTGATCCATTTGGACTTGAGTTATGTAAGTGGGGATAGATATGGATCTATCTGTTTTCTTCTACATGTTGATATCCAGTTATGCCAGCATCATTTGTTGAAGATGCTTGCTTTTTTTCCATTGTATAATTTCAGGTTCTTTGTCAAAAATCAGATAATGATAGGTATTTGTATTACTATTAGGGTTTCAATTCAATTTCATTGGTTCACCTTTCTGTTTTTATGCCAATATCAAGCTGTTTTCATTACTATAGCTCTATAGTAGAGCTTGAAGTCAGGGATGGTGATATCTCTAAATGTTTCTTTCTTGTACAGGATTATTTTGGCTATCTTGTTTTTTGTTATTGTTGTTGTTTTTTCCTATGAAATTGATTATTGTTCTTTCAAGGTCTGTGAAGAATTTTGTTGGGATTTTGATGGGGATTGCATTACATCTGTAGATTGTTTTTGGTAGGATTGTAATTTTTATTATGTTGGTTCTACCTATCCAAGATCATAGGAGATCTCTCCATTTTCTGATATCTTCTACAATTTCTTTCTTCAAAGACTTAAAGTTCTTTTTGAAAGGTCTTTCACTTCTTTGGTTAGCATTACCCCCAAGATATTTTATGTTATTTGTGGCTATTATAAAGTGTGGTGCTTCTCTGATGTCTTTCTCAGCCCTTTTATCATTTCTATATAGGAGGGTTACTGATGTTTGGTGTTCTTTAAGCTTATTATGTCTTCTTAGGTATATTCTTCTTTAGGTTGGAAAAGTTTTCTTCTAAGATTTTGTTGAATATATTTTCTCTGCCTTTAAGATGGACTTCTTCTTCCATCCCTGATATTCTTAGGTTTGGTCTTTTCATGGTATCCCAGATTTTCTGGATGTTTTGTGCGAAGGATTTTCTGGATTTAAAATTTTCTTTGATCGATGAATCAGTTTACTTTATCATTTCTTCAACTCCTGAGATTCTCTTTTCCATCTCTTGTATTCTGTCAGTTATGCTTGCATCTGTAATTCCCGTTCATTTACCCAGATTTTCCATTTCCAGAATTCCCTTAGTTTGTTTTCTTTATTATCTCTATTTCAATTTTCAAGTCATGAACTATTAGAACTGTTCGCTTCACCTACTTGACTGTTTTTTCATGGTTTTCTTGGCTTTCTTTAAGACAATCACATTTATTATTTTCTTCCATTTTGTTTGTCTTTTCCCCCATTTCTTTAAGGGAATTTTTCATTTTCTTTTTAAGGGTCTCTTTTATCTTCATAAAGTTATATTTAAGGTCATTTTATTCTTCTTCTGGGTTAGGATGTTCTGGTCTTCTTGTTGTAGGGATGCTAGGTTCCGTGGTGCCATATTGCTATTTATGATGTTGAGTGTGTTCTTACACTGCCATCTGCTCATCTCTTTCTCCAGTGGATGCAGGTGGGTCCTGTGCTTCAGGAGTTCCCTCTTACTGTGATTGATTAAGATGGGGTCTGTGACTCAGGTGGTTTCTCTTCCTCCAGGTACAGTCAGGTACATGCCTCTAGAAGACACTGATGTTTCTAGGTTTCCTCCAGGTGTGGGCGGTGCAAAGGTTCTCTCTAGGAGCAGTCAGAGTTAAAACTCTGGTGGTCACAGATGCAGTGGGAGAACGATTGAATGTGTGTAGAGTCTGCCCCAGGGTCTCTGGTGTTTGGTGGATCATGGGATGTACCTCCCAGGGCTAGGGCCTAGAGATTAGAGCCCTCTAACTGGGAACCCAGACACTCACCTCTCCAGGGACAGTCTGGGTAAAGGCTCTTTTGGGCACAGATGCTGTGGGGGATGGTTGCACACATGGGATGCTACTCCAGGGTCCAGGCATTTTGTTTTAAATTGTTCTCTTTAGCAGTGGTTTTCAACCTGTGGTTCTTGACCCTTTTGGGGGTTGAATGACCCTTTCACAGGGGTCCCCTATGACTATTTAAAACATAGGTATTTGCATTACAAACCATAACAGTAGCAAAATTACAGTTATGATGTAGCAATTAAAAGAATTGTATGGTTGGGGTCACCACAAACATGAGAAACTGTACCAAAGGGTCCCAGAACCAGGAAGGTTGAGAACTGCTATTATAAAGGAGTCCATTGGCGGTCAGCAGAATAGTACAGCAGGTTGAAAGGTCCCGAAGGAGATTACAGTTCAGAGCCCGTGTATACAGTAGGCAGTGAGCGGCATCCTGATGAGATGACAGCTCTTCAGAAGCCTCCAGCCTGGTTATTGGGAATAATGAAAGGGGAAAGTAAATGTCCTATCTGGATCTTTCCCTGTTTTATTTTCACACGGGAAACCATGTGGTGTGCTTTTTCTTACTTTTGACCGCTGGGGATTGGCACAACAAGGACTGATCTTAGCCTGTCTTATTTCACCTTTGAGGTGATTGGACACTAAATTTCCACTGGTGCTTGAACATTAAATTCTCTCACCAAATTCTAACTTTTCTTGAGTTGGGAGATAGAAGTGCCATCTTCTTTCTAATAGGTGTTTTATGGATCAAATGAGGGTAGATCATCATGGTCCATGGTGTGGCCTGTGGACTAAGTGGCCTCAGTGCAAATCTACATTTTACTCAAAACATGAGTATTCCAGGGTCTTTAACAGGAACTCTCTCAGTCGTTATAGTGTTCATTCCTATGAAAGTCAGAATAATGCTAACCTCCTAAGTAGACAAAGTTATTGCTAGTTTTTACTTCACCTGGATTGATGTGAATTAGCAAAACATTTTCCTGCTGCCGTTGGTACTGGTGGCACACCTGGGCTGTTTGGCGTACCTTGTTCTCAGCTAGGCAGGCTCTTCTCAGCACAGCATGCCTAGTTGACAGTTCCAAGCATTATTGTGATGATGGGTTTCTGTGGACCCCTGGAGCATTATCTGATGCATATAACAAGTGCTCAAAGAATACTAGTAATTGTTGTTATATCAAAATATTGGTTCTTGAGGCAGTCCACTTTATCACCGGACAGATTGGACTCATTCTTTTCTTGTGAGATGGTTGGTCTCTGATTTCTTCATCCACAGCCTGTGATCTAATGATAAGGTATCTGCTCCTCTCTGAGGCATTGCCAGTTGGGCTGTTCTGGGAGATTTATGGCAAAATGCTCCCTTTCTCCCCAGTTCTGTATTTCTCTCTGCACCTGTGTCTGTTGCTACTGATCTTCCCATCTCCTCTTGTCAGGAGGTAAGATCTATTTTTCCATTGTTTGAGTCTGGGCTAGTCTTCAGATTCAGCTTTTTGAGTTTCCACAATTTTCTGGGAATTTTGCCATCACTGCCTGAACAAGCCCAGAAAACACTGCTAAATAGTAACAGACACAGGAGCCTCTTACCTCTTCTGTTTCACTGGTAGCAACCAATTTCCAAACAATGATAATAAAAGCTTTGTCAATCAGCAATCCCCAGTGATTCATTATATTACCAAGAAAAAATAGTAAAACCAGCCGAGAATAGCCAAATAGACTTTAATACTTGTAAGTTAACACACACACACACACACACACACACACACACACACACACAGAGAGAGAGAGACAGAGAGAGATTAATGCTCTCTAGTATATCTTTGTCCCTAATGTTTGGGGTTGTTTGTTACGCTGTGCTGTTGTGGCAGTGGATAACTGATGTATGTTTAGGCTTATTGTGGTTGCTCCCAGTCTGTGACTCTTGGAAGACAAAATTCAATCTATTTACTGCCATAAGAATCTTCTTTCTCCTTTGCCCCATTGCCCACCCAACCTTCAATTTATGAACTTTGACTTTATCTCTCTTGTGCCCTGCTCCTAAGGCCAAAGTGATTTTCTCCTTCCTGCTATTTTTTCTCTGCCACCTCCTGAATGAGACTGTGGGGACCTTAGCATAGCCCTGAGGCTTTCTTGCTGCTGCTCTCAATTTCAAAGGACATTTGATTTTGGCACAAGCACACAGTGCTGGGCTTAATGGCATCTTAGTGCTCCCACTAGAAAAGCCCTGGTTTTTCTGAGGGTATATAACTTAGCTATATATGACTCACTCCAGGGTAAAACTGGGCAAACAAGTCCTACCACCCGAAGGCGATTTTGAGTTTTAAATTATGAAATAAATCATCCGAGCTTTTATGTTTTCTTGGGGGTTTGTTTTTTTCCCCTCTTTTGGCTCCAAACTTCCACAGTTGCTTGCCTGTTTGAGATTATTTATCACTTGGTTCTCTTCCCCCTCTGACTGTATTTGTTTTGTAGAAAGACAAATCACCCTGTACATTGGAAGCCAGAATCTTGTGCCAAGTGGAGCATATGGACTGGAAAAGGGTCAGAAGTAAAACAGTAGGACTTAGCTTCATTCAGGCATAGTGGTAAGGGTTCAGCTTCTAGAAGAAAATAATTCCCAAACCATGATAGTCACAGGGCAGGGCTTGGATACAAAATTTGCTCAGTGTTCCAGTCCGTGCTTCAGCTTCTCTGCTCTTCCTATCTTTTAGACACAGGTTGTGGTTTCCTCCCGAGAACTCTGTAGATAAAATGCTCTTACTCTGAAGGTCGATTCAAATTTACAGCATGAGTGTCATCACAAAAATTAGGGAAAACCCTTCACTCTAGAGTTGTAAAGGTAAAATATTTAACCCAGTGGTCAATCACTACTTGGAAACAATAAAACTTATTTAAAAAGTTGTTCTCATAATCTTGAGTGTTCTATAATTATTTGTAGAACATATAGATATAGTTTCTCACAAATTCATGGTTGTCATTTTGCCACCTATGTAAGTCACCAGCCCATATGTTAAATGTTGTTTTGAACAGTGCAACTTTTAAAGTATTTCTAAACACATTATGAATTTTTTTCACTACACAACTGTTCAATTTATATTAAAGACACAGCAATCTATTATGAGGGAGGAGCCTCATTTTATTTTTTTTAGGTTATGAAGGAGCATTTGTATGTGCAACTACAGGAAACAATGTCCAGATATGAAAGGTGTCAGAAATATAAGTATCTAAAATGCTTGTAGAACTGAGTATGTCCCTCTTGAAGATATTGTCTAGGTTTATAGATAGGACTTATGAGGACTACAAAAGTTGTCAGCATGAAAACCATAACAAAAGAGACAGTGGCAGGTTCACAACTGGCTCCAAGTTTGCAGCAATTACTATGAGAAGATAGCTAACACATCAGAGGTGACAATCTTGCTATTCACTGGAAGTTGCCATCACATTATGCTTAACCTTGGCTTTCAGTTTGGTGGGTTGAGTATCACCTAGGAAACAAACCTTTGGCTTTACCTGTGAGGGGTTTCTATAGAGATTTAACTGAGGAAGAAAGACATACCCTGAATGTGGATGGTACCACCCCTCTGACTACTGTCCTAAGATGAATGTAAAGGAGGAAGTTCTTGATGAACCAACCTCCATCTTTGTCTGCGTCCTAATTGTAAATGCTGTCTCAAGTCCCTGTGGTCAGGCCTGTTCTACCATGATGGACCATATCTCTTCAAAACATAAGCCCCAAACTCTTCCTCCTCGAAGTTTCTTTTGCCACAGCAAGAAAATAGCGATTATACCTGTGGTGGTTTGAATAATAATGGCCACCATAGATTCATGTGTTTGAATGCTAAGTGTATATGGAATGACATTATTAGGAGATGTGGCTTTCATGGAATAGGTATGGCCTTGTTGGAGGAAGTGTGTCACTGTGGAGGTGGGCTTTGGCCTTATATATGCTCAAGCCATGCCTACTGGGGCAATTCACTTCCTGGTGCCTGTGGATCAAAATGTAGAACTCTTAGCTCCTTCTCCAGCACCATGTTTGCCTGCCCACAATAATAATAGTCTAAACATCTAAACTGTAAACAAGCCCCAATGAAATATTTTCATTTATAAAAGTTGTCATGGTCATGGTGTCTCTTCACAGCAATAGAAACCCTAACTAGGACTATGGGAGGGATTTAGCTCTGGGTAGCCTGTGATGGAGGGGACCTATGCAGGTCATCCCTGCATCCACAGTGACTGGTAGTCATATACACCATCCATTGGTGCTTTGGATTAGTATTTATTTTACAAGTGTTTTCAACACACTCTCATATATCCTACAAGATACCATTTCGGAAGCACATACAAATTCTTTACCAGTGATTGCATCAGACTCTACTCATTACTACAAGTGGTCTGACAGACAACTGTTGTGGAATAATCTTTTTTTTATTGTGAAAATGTCACTCTGATTGGTTTAATAAAAAGATTTCCACTCATAGAGGAGACTGAGAAAAGCAAGTGGAAACTCCAGGGATGCAGAGCAAGCAGCATGGGCTTTATTAAGTAAAGGCAAATGGTAAATATGTCATGTAAAAGAATATAGATTGAAAGACATGGGTTAATTTAAGTTATAAGAGCTGGTTAGAAGTAAGCCTAAGCTGTTGACCAATCTTGCATAATTAATAAGTCTTTATGTCATTATTGGGGAGCTGATGGTCCCGATGAGAAAGTTTATCTACAGACAACAATAGTTTCCCTATTTAGAATTGTAGATTTTTGGGCCAACCTGGCTTCTTTAAACACGTAAAAGTAGATGGTCATGAAACACACATCAAGAGTAATAAGTGCTGTGATCTTAGTTTCTTGAAAGTTACTCTGCATTTTCCAACTGCTCCTTGTTCTTTCCCTAAAATACAACTGCTCACATTTTCAGGACTCTGGGCTCTGCTGTTAACACGTCCTTGCTCCACTCTCTGATTGTAGAGCCTCATTTACAACCCTGCTTGAATTCTTCCTCTAGGTTTCTACAGCTATTTTCCTGCCTCTTTAGCTTCAGGCAAATACATTCTAATGTGAAGTATAGTTAGTTAGGAGTGTATTTATGTCTATTTCTCAAGTACAAGTCTCATTGCATAAGTTTTGCAATTCCGTGGTTCAGTCTCTTTGTCCATAAATTTGGAAATGATCTCTACTTCCTAGCACAGGATCTGAATTAACTTGAGGCAGGATCTCACGTGCCTCAGACTGGCCTTGAATTCACCCTGTAGCTAGGATGGCCTTGACCTTCTGATCTTCCCTCCTTCCTCTCCTGAATGCTGAGATTATAATTGTGTCCACATCAGTTTATGTCATTCTGGGGTCAAACACACAGCCTTTTGTATTCTATGCAAGAATTCTGCATTCCAGATGATGAATATCATGAGGCAATATTGGGCATGAAAGTGCTTACAGGTAAGACTGTAGAGGCTAGGAAAATTTGATATTCATTCCCTAGGTACCCTAACAAATGGGGCAGCTCATGGAACTAGGAAAAGACCAGTAGGGTGCATGTGAAAGTCTTTGCTTGGCTCTATGTAGCTACTGAAGTTGGAGAATCTGTTTTAAAGCCATTGAATGACAAGTTGATACAGTAACAATATGTCGATTCTTTGTTCTGTAGCCAGTTAAGATAATTAGTAAGTGCTGTCATTTGTGAGTTCTGTCCTTTGTGGTAAAATCACTTTTAATGGAGAGTGCAAACGTCCAATTGTGTTTGCTGAATATGAATCTCTATTGCATTATGATTCCTAGGGTGAGAACTCAATACAATTCATCTGTCTACACTTGCCATCAACACAATCCCCATCACCCAGGGAGGCACAAACCATGTTTGGCTGAGATACATTCTTTCTATTCCTTTCAGTAAGAAACTGATCACCTCTAAGCACTCCCACAGCTTTTAGTATGTGCTTCTGTCTGTCTTTTGCACAGAAACCACAATGATGACAAATTTCTTTCCTCTAAAATCTTCTGTAGTTCTCTATAGATATCATAATAAAATGAAGAAAAAAAAGGAAAGGAAAATCCACATAGATGGGCAATTGAGTTTCTTAACAACTTGACAACAACCTATATTTCTAGTGTCATCTCCCTCTGCATCACAGCCAGTCCTCGGCACCACGCGCTCTGGTTTCTTCTCTTTTCTCCAAACAGACACACTACCACACCGTGCTTCCTGTCTTGAATGCCTTCCTATCTGTCTCTGCTCTATCCATCCCCCCTCTTTGGTTTAGAAGACAAGCTGTGCTGCTAGATCTGTTTGTCCCAGCTAGTAGGAGTGAAAGCTTGCCTTAAAAGGGTGAGATGGATCGAATTAAATTAAAATTTAATTTCATTAAATGAGAGAATCAAGAGGATTCAGAGGCTGGCAATTGAGCCACAGGCTATGAGGCTTCTCACACACAACAGTGAGTGCATATATACAGTGATCATTTAGAAGGTGTTCGTAAAATCTGCCCATTTATTCAAGCCAGAGGAATCATCACCTAGTCATCAGTGAGGACATTTGCATTGTAAAACTATGCACTCAGAAACTTCTGGGAACACACAACAAACATATCTCACTGCTTGAGTGGCAAATGCTATGTTGAGTTCCCACTTAGTCAGAGCTCCTCCTTCCACAAGCCTCCAGGTAAATGTGATGAAAACAAGAATTATGCCTCATTGAAAAACTGTTCATACACTCATGAGCTATAAATTCTCTGCTTCAGTGGGGGCCACATGCATGTGAGGGCTTCTAGAAATTCACACTTCCCAGGGTCAATGCTTGGCTCCTGCAGTCAATGAATTGTTTACTACTCCTGCTCAGAAGCGTGTGTGTGAGCACATGCAGGCATTTTTGATGGAGGTGGGTCTTGTATCTTATCTGTTGCTTTCATTGGTTAACTAGTAAAGAAAACTGCTTGGCCTGATAGGTAATTAGGTAGGCGGAGTAGACAGAACAGAATGCTGGGAGAAAGAAGCTGAGTCACTCAGTCGCCATGATTCTCCCACTCTAGACAGATGCAGGTTAAGATCCTTCCTGGTAAGCCAGCTTGTGGTGCTACACAGAATATTAAAAATGGGTTAGATCAATATGTAAGAGCTAACCAATAAGAGGCTGAAACTAATGGGCTAGGCAATGTTTAAAAGAATACAGTTTCCATGTAATTATTTCAGGACATAAGCTAGCAGTGCGGGAGCTGGGCTGGAACGTATTTTATTGGTTTATTTGGGGAAAGAAACCAGATGAAGGTGCCTGAGTGCATAAAATAACCTTTCCTCCAAGTTCCCATGCAGAGTGAGGGAAAGCTTACTTGCAGCAATCCATGCCTCACTCCTTGAGAGTGCTGTCTAGAAAAGAATTTCTATGTGATGGCTGAATACCAGGTGATTTCATCTCCAGGTAAAAGTCTGTGAAAGTGGCATTAGGTGTCTTAGCAATAGGAAATTGGAAGACCTGATACTGACATGCAAGGTGCTTGCTTGCTTTCTTTTAATTTCAGTGACAAGAGGAAATGAGGCATGACAGTATCCATGTCGTGTGTGTGTGTGTGTGTGTGTGAGTGTGTATGGGCTAGTGTATGTTATTTATGTGGAGGTCAGAAGACACTCTTAGGTGTCATTTGTCAGGTGCTGTTAATCTTGTTTTTTGAGACAGGATCTTTCAGTTGGTCTGGTTTAGTTGGAGTAACTGCTGAGCCAGCCCCAGAGGTCTGCCTGTCTCCACCTCCCCAGTGTTGGATTGCAAACTTGCCATTTTTCCTAGCTTTTCAAGAAAAATTATGTAGGCTCTGGAAATAAAATCCAGGACCCCATATTTGTGACACAATCACTTTACTGACTCAATGGTCTTTTCAGTCCTATCCCGTGTATTTAAACAATAAGGCACTGTGATTGGAAGTGCTAACCACAGGAAGATGGTAGAGACTTTACAGAAGGGGGAAATCTCATGCGGTCCATAAGGTACTGCGGCTACTAATGACTGCTGAGAGAGGGAGAATTACTTCTCCTAGTGATGAATCCCCTAATTGGTTATCCAATAAGAAGAGATCAGTCCTGAAAGCGTACACACATAAACAACAAAACCAGACTCAGCATGTTGCATTCATACATTTTTGATTGTGTATGTGCATGTGTATATGCATATATAAAAGATATACACGTGTATGTATACTTGTATGTGTATATGTACATGTATATATGCACGTACATGCACAGTGTATGTATATGTGTACATGCATGTGTATATGTATATGTGTGCATATAGCAGTGATAATCAAAGAAAAAGAGGCTATCAGTTTGAGAATGAAAGGGGACATGGGAGACATTTGAGGGAGGCACATGAGAGGGACTGGAAGAAGAAAAGAATGATATTATATTTTAACTAAAATGTACACACACACACACATATATTGAAATATGATGGAGAATAACTCAGCCTACTTTCATGCCTCTGTCAGGCTAGCATCTCACAGATTTTTTCACTCATGGGCTAAGGCTCAAAGAGCCCCCTCTCTCCATGACACAGTCTCTAAACCATTTAGCAGCATGTGAGGCTGTATAATGTGTAAGGTCTTGGGTTAGTGAAAGGTAAGCTGCACAAGCCCGTTGGTAGATGCAGAGGTCCTGGGGTTAATTCACCCTCCAGAGCTCACAGAATCAGTAACAAGCAGCACTGGAAGTGGAATTCAGTTTATTTGGCACCCAAGCCCACACTGCTAAGGTCTTAGCTCAGTGGATTTGTGTGTAGATTTCTGATCCGCACTCCCTTTCTTCTCTCTTGAGGCCTTTTGGAGTCTACAATGTGTGCCCCACGTTTCAGCCCTTCTTTGCATACTGAGTGGTTCTTAACTGATCCAGTAAATTACACTGTACCAAGGTTTTAATGGATACCTTAATGTCTTGTGGAGCCCAGACATCTTATGAGCATTTTACCAGCACCTTTCAGTTCAGTGCTCCTCATCGCAGCTTAATACAACTGATTAGAGGAGGTGAGGATGTCGGGGCTCTTAGTTCAGTGCTATGGTGGATACACATGAAACAAGCATGGAGTGTCTCTATGAAGCCCGCATGTAGGCTGTTGGGCAGGAGTAGGATAAAACCTAAATAATCAAGTTGAGCACACAGACAAGTAAAAAATAAGGCCAGGTAAAAATTTGTAAACAAAACAGCATTTTTGTCTCATTGGTTTACGGTTTATTTGTTTTGATTCTTGTTTTGTTTCGGTTTTGGTATGTCTGTGTGTGTGTGTGTGTGTGTGTGTGTGTGTGTGTGTGTGTGAGAGAGAGAGAGAGAGAGAGAGAGAGAGAGAGAGAGAGAGAGAGAATGAACATAGTGAACATAGATAAAGTTGGATAAAGAGTGAGGTGGAAGGAGTTGAGGGAGGGGAAAACATAATCCAAACATATTTTCTGAAAACATTTTTTTTAAAATTAAATGTAAGCATGTTATAGATGCACAAAGAGGAGGATTTTGGTTTAATCCAAATGAATGGCTGAAGGACTTAGGAGGAAATGTGCTTTATTTCCTAACCTGGATTAAGTTCAAATGTATAAGAAGTAAGGAGGCCTTAAATGACCATAGGTTACAGGGCTTTGAGTATGGGTTTCCAATGAACCACAGTGGGCTTCCAATCACTCACTGTAATAGCTTCCTCCTCCAGTCTCCCCCAGTCTCCCTGCCTTTCCTTTTCTTCTGCTAGCTCAGGCTCTTCTCTGGAGAGCTCTGTGAACTCCACATTGTTGTTAGGCCAGCACTTGAATCTTTGTAGGAGCACAAGGTGACAGACAATTGACTAAGACTCCAAGAAGTGTTTGACTCCCACTCAGGCATGTACCATCATGCAACACCCAGAATTCTATGTGCCTTTCGGGGTCTTTGCTGTAAGAGTACCCTGAGGTTTCAGAAAGAGATCAAACCTATATCACAGAAAAAAATTGATGAAGGACAAGGATATTTTCCAATGAGAAGATGAGGAGATGAGACAGCAGGAAGAAGTATAGAGGTTGAGGGGTTAAACACAACCTTTAGACCATGTGTGCAAGAAAGGGAAGCGCTGTTCTTTTTTAGTTTAGAAAGTGAAACCAAGGCCAAGTATCAAAAGTTAACAGGAGTAAGACTGGAGCTTAAATAGAGACCGTCCCAAAGTTCAAAGTGTTTGGAGACTTTAATGAAGAGTTACTTTTTTGGATCTCTCTACTCATTGTGCACTTTCTGGATTACTTCCCCCCCCTTTTTTTTTTATCACAAACTTGACCTGGAATTATGGTCACAGTTGAAATTCTGAACTGATCTGAAGTCCTGGGAGAGACAAGATCTTGAATGAAATGGTTTGTATTATTATTGCAGACATGTGCTAAGCTGCCAGAGAATTGGTTTGGCTCAGAATAGGTGATGACTTGAGCTGGAGAGATGTATGTGGTCTGATTCTATAGGTATTTAATGATAGAGCCATGAGGATTTCCAGATGACCTGAGTATACAGTGTGAGAATAAAAGAAGATTTGAGGATCGTAGGGAAGTTGTGTCATCAAATTGTTATTCTTATAGGTGGGAACCATGGAGCATTTAGATGTTAGGGAAAGGGACTTTAATGGAACAATTTAATTTTGAGCTGCTTGTGAGATATCAAAGAGAGAAGATGAAAAAGTGAGAGCCAAGATTTCAGCATCTTTGGTTACTTAGTGTGAGCTATGTTTACAGAGAAATCTCTGTCCCAGGAGTTGTAGTTCTAGAGAATCTAACGAAGAGTTGAACATTGTAAAATTAAATATGGGTCGGTGACAGTGGCTGTCCCATCAGGTGCTGTTGTCTTGTTATGTTGTTGCGATCTCAGTTCACTGTCTCTGGTATTTGCACAATGAAGTTATGTAACAATTCATCTCAAATGACTATAAACAGTGAGAGAGTCATTTGGAATGGGAAAATCATTCTTTATGTAGGAATATCTTTAGTATTGCTGTGCATCCAGAGTCCCCGTTTCCCACCCATCTACTGCTGCTAGTCCAATGACAACGAAAAAATACTTTACTGCATCTTCAGAATGTCCCCGAAGGGGTGTGGCAAGCCCCTCCTTAAACTGTGCACTTGCGTGGTCTACTCCTGGCTTTAGTAATCATGAGCTAATTGTTGATCCCCTAGTCTGTGTTGTCAGGCTGTGTCTTTCTTAAACTTCAGACATAATTGATTGTGAACCTTCTGCTTGAACGTCTTGCAGGCAACTCAAACAAGCTTAACATGTCCAAAGCTGCATTCATCTCCTTGTCCGACTTCCTTGACAGACCTTTCCTGTTGTCCCTTAATTCTACCCCCAGACACTTGCTCAAATCACAAAACAGAGCATCATCCCTTAGCCTTGCCTCTAACTCAGTCAATCACACATTATCAGTTCTACCCTTTATATCTCACCAAGTCACTCACTCTCCTCCAGTCCTACAGCCATTATTCAAATCAAGACCACCCTATGGGCCATCACATCAACTTCTCACTATTTTCTTATCTTGGGTCTTGATTCCTCCAAACCATTTTCTCATCAAGACAGCTATAATGAGTCCAGGGAGAGTCTGATGTGATCATTATAACCTTTCTTAAAACTGAGAAGTTATTATCTTCAGGATAAAAGCCTCTGGACAGCTATATAATCTCCCTTCAGTGTTGAGTATCTCCATTCTTTCTTCCCAGTACCTTTGAGAAGCACACTTTTGCTTCTCCTTCTTAATCTGTGATAAAATCCCTTCTGCATGCTTTCAGAGGGCCTGGTTTTCTCCTAGAGAGTTTTAAGTCCATCACATCACAATTGATGTTTTATTTATATACTGTTAGCTCATTTGGAATGATATAGAGGTAGGTGATGTAGAAGCGTCTTTATCTATCTGTTGTTTCATTGGTTGATTAATAAAGAAAACTGCTTGGCCTGATAGGTTAGAACATAGGTGGGTGGAGTAAACAGAACAGAATGCTGGGAGGAAGAGGAAGTGAGGCAGATGGCATGCCTCTCCTCTCCGGGTCAAATGTGATGAAGCAAGTTGCCAGGTCAGACATGCTGAATCCTTCCCGGTAAGACTGGTGCTACACAGATTACTAAATATGGGTGAGGCAAGATATGAGAGTTAGCCAAGAAGAGGCCAGAGCTAATGGGCCAAATAGTGTTTAAAAGAATACAGTTTCCGTGTTGTTATTTCGGGTGTAAAGCTAACCATGTGGGAGCTGGGTGGGACGAAAAGCAGGCCTGCCCGCAGCTCCTCACTACAGGTAGCGAATCGCTGGCTTGTTTCCTCTTGTCTCCCCAGACACTGTGACATGGGAGAGTTCCCAGAACATGGAAAGTTTAAAAAATGACTGATTGGGAAATAAATGATTGAATAAGTAGTTGGGCAGTATGTTTTATAGACAAATGGATATGCGATGAATGTAGGGATAATATTCAAAATACATTTATTGGGCAAGGGTAGCTACTAACGAGAATGGATGCTTACTATAAAAACACCACCGCATTTTAAAGTACTCCACTTTATCAGGTGACTTGCCTTGTACTATAAACCTGGCCAAGAACCTGTGAGCTGGGGAGCTCACAGCCTTGAGGAAGAGCCTCTTATTGCTGTCATTCTAAATAGACATGGTGTCAAACCATCTTTAAATACTTAATCTTTATACTCATTGCTTAGCACTGCTCTCAGCCTTTATCAGGAAAGATTCTTTAGTGTGGGCAGCAGTTAATACAAAGACTCACAGTTGGTCAAAGCATAGAGACCAAGTGACTGTGGAGTGATAAATGGCCACCTATATGGACATCTCACCTCCAAAGACTCAGGAAACATTCTGGGGGGGGAGGGCAGAAATATATGTAAGAGTCAGAGGTTGGGAAGGTTTTGTGGGATACTCTTTTTGTACACTGTGAAGAAGTGTTGCTCTGAATTGGTTTAATAAAAAGCTGAGCAGCCAATAGCTAGGCAGGATTTCCAGGCACAGAAGATGCTGGGAAGGAGAAGGGCAGGGACATGAGGAGACATGGAGGAAGCAGGAAAGGATGATTGACAATATTTAAGTGAGGTAAATGAGCCTTGGAGTAGCACATAGATTAATATAAATGGGTTAATTTAAGTTATAACAGCCAGCTAAAAACAGGCCTAAGCTAGCAGCTGAGCTTTCATAACTGATAAAAGTCTCTGTATTGTGACTTGGGAGCTGTGTGATGGGACAGAGAAAGACTTGGTACAGGGAGGATTGCTATAATACAGTGCCTTTTAGACATGATATGGCTATTACACTCACGGTAAAAGTTGTGGTTGCTTGCACAAGACCTGCAGAGAACAGGGTTAATCACCATTTCATCATACTTGGATCCAGGGTTTGTGAAGCCATACCTGTCGCTAAAGATCTGTGAATCAAAAAGTATATCAATACATATTATATATATGTATATATATATATATTTCAGATATATATACCTGAGTGTGTATGTGTGTGTGTGTGTGTGTGTGTGTGTCTAGGAATGGGCTTGCTGGGGAGAAAGTGTTTCACTGGGCTAGGGGGATAAAAGAGGATGGTAGTGGGTGAAAATGCCTCAAAGTTACTATATAAACATATGAAATTGTCTAAGAACAAATGAACACAGTTATCCAGTCTATGTTGTATCTTCTTACTGAATGTCAGCTTTGTGTGGGTGGGTGAATGTAGCATAGTCCTAAGAAATGAAAGGAAATAAAATATTCAGAAATGAGGTCAGAAGGATCAGTACTTCTTTCAGAGAAGACTTGGAAAAGATGTGATGTTAGAGGAAGACATTCTTGTCCTGGGGGTCTATGGACCCTGCAATTGCTGATGACTCATTAAGTTTGTGGATTTATATGGTATGTGGCCATTGCTTTCGTTAGGTTTCTGGAGGGGTCTATGACCTAGAAAAAGGTTAATACCACTGCTTTAAAAAAACCAAATCATCAAAGGCTAACATGCTCCACTTTGAAACTTCACTCACCAGGGGGGTTTTGAAGCTGAAAAGGCCATTCCCAATGGTTTCCACATTCTCACAGGGGGCCTGTGCTTTTTTCTGTTATTTTTGATTTCTCTGAAGATCTCTGAGGATGAGTCTAGCAAATGTAAGGGGATAAAGGGGCTGATTCTAAGCCTAGAAGTCCAGGTCTATGAGGGGTGGTGGGTGATGGCCACATGGCACTATTGGCCATATTCTGCTTCCTATTTGGAGTTCTGATGAGCCCTGCAGGCAGGAAAGGCAGAAGATGCCCTTATCAGCTTGGAGGTGAAGTCTATTTGACTTTGATTTAATTCAGAAATCCTATTAAAAGTTTTAGAAAAGATCATCTAGAGTTCCAGAGCCTGAAGATGAATTATGTTAAGACAGTTAACAAAGACAGTGCAGGGTGATGGACTTGGCTGGTTTGGGGTAAACTCTGGTTTGGGGGAGGAACAGCCACTGTTGAGCTACTGTGAGTGTTCATATGTGCATTTTGTTTTATAGAACTAATTGCTTTCATATAAACACACTCCTTTCTATGTGATTTAAAATCAAATCTAAATTGTAAATTGTAATTTGTAACCACAGGGGACTTTGAAGTATCCAATCTGTCAATCAGCCTTGAGCAAAATTGGGAGCAGCCTGCTTTGACTGCAACCTAATGCTTGATACTCAGTAGTCACTGTTCTACACTCAGTCACACACTTCCTTGGGTCCACTTACTCTGTCACACGCATGCATACTTACACACACAGTGAATGATTGATTCCCCATGTTCAGTTTCCTTTGAGAAAACACACTCTTGTTTAGTGAGCACCCAAACTGGACATTTCCAATCAAATCAAATTCTGCTCCTTTAAGAAGTATTAGTCTTCTAGGGCTGAGAGAGGGCATGGCATAGGCTGATTACTTGGATGTATCCTATTTACGACTGCAATTTGTGACCTCTGCAGTTCCTTTCTGAAAGCACAAGGCCACCATCTTTAATTAACTTCCTTGATTCAACCTGGTTGTGACTAATGAAGCAGATAATTGTTTGGCAGTGTGGCTTTTCTTGCCGTGGTCTCTGGAATGCAGTTCAGAGCAGAGTGCCTGGTATGTATAAAGCCCTGAGTTGACTCTCCAACATACTGGCTATGGAAATGGCTCATCTGGTAAATTGCTTGCCAAATGAGTATATGGAAATGAGTCCCAATTTAAAAAAAACACAGAGAAGAGAGAGGGGATGGAAGATTGAGAATGATCATCACCTGATGTAGGATTTCCCCTCTGTATGCAATGAATATGTTTTATTGCCATTGGTTAAAGAATAAATCTGTTTTGGTCAATGGTTTAGCAGAGCCAAGCCTGGTGGGAAATCTGAATATATATATATATAGAGAGAGAGAGAGAGAATGCAGAGTCAAAGAGATGCCATGCTGGAACCTTACTCAGTGAGCCATAGCCTCATGGTGATGCACAGGTTAAGAGAAATGGGTTAATTTAAGATGAAAGAGTTACTTAATATGAAACCTGAGTTAATAGGCCAAGGAGGTTGTAATTAATATAGTTTCTGTGTGGTTATTTGGGTCTGGCAGCCAGGAAATAAACAAACAGTCCCTGCCTACAAATGGTACCAGTGTGGGGCAACATTCACATAAAAACTGAGAGAACTTGAGAGGAAATTCTAGACACAAAAGAACGCAGTTAAGCGTAGCTTCTTGGTAGCTGCATTTTTTTTCCAGATAGACTCTGTTTGCTGACAGCAAGCAGTGTCACAGCTCCCTTAAGAGAAGTCTTCCTGACTCAGTGTTAGCAGCAAAAAAATTCCATGCTTTATTTAAGATCTGACTTCTCAGTTCATGCTGGCGGAACAAGCTCTAGCTCTTTCAGGAGGTTGGCACTTAAATGGAGTCTGTGAGCAGTATGCTACAAATTGCTTAATGATGACAAAGAGCCACTGCATCCCTGGAGCACAAATGCATGGCTCACAGAGTTGGGGAACATGCTTCTGCCATGTTTGACTAGGCAGAGCAAACATGAAGGGCTGTGGAGTTGTTCCTTGCCACACCCACTTAGCATTTTAAAAATCACCCTGGTCAGAAAATGATTACAGATACACAGTAAAGACAGATTCAGATGAAAAAGACCTCTGAATGGGTCACAGTGTATGTAGGCTTGGGAGAGAGAAGAAAAAGAGTATAGACAGTTATAAAAAGAAATAGGCTTAAAAATTAAACAGTCTTTAAAAACACAGTAAAAGTAATATTAAAGAGTCATAGACAATCATAGATTAAAGGAGTAAAGAAAAATAAGCCACATAAGGATGGAATATACACAGAGTCTGGATTATGTATATTATTGTGTTTTCTTGAAGTTTTTAACTTCAGAGAGATATTTTGGGGGTGATAAGCTAACCCAACATAACGAAATCTTGATTTCAAAATTTGGGTCTAAGGATATGTTGCCTTGGCAAAGAGGTTCTGCTTTTGTTTCCACAGAAGATAAGAACCTGTGGAGTCATTCAAGGCTAATGTAGTTTGATGGGACAAGATCCCCTAAAACCCTAAAAATATTTCAACCAAAAAACAGCAATTAAAATAGTTTCTGTGTATTTGGTTCTGGCAGCTGGAAAATGAATGAATAATCTCCCTCTACAATCATTGTTAACTGTTGAAAGAGTTTCCTTATAAATAGGAGATGAGAAGGAGAAGATCTGGAAATTCTGGTTCTCAGAAAAATAGGGATTCTGAGCATAGCAGGAGAGCCTGAGTGAGGGGTTCTGGGCAAGCTTTACCCTTTTTTCTTCCTGAGTATCAGTTGTCAAGACCACAACCCCTGCAAGAAAACAGGCCCAAGTCAAGACGTCTTGGTCTTGGTCCGAGGTTGGTGTTGGGAATATTTGGGGGTAACAAGAGTGGCAGTCTGGGTTTAATCAAGAACACAAGAAGAGTTTTGCAAAGAACTACAGCATGGGAAAATTTTATTTACAAGCTGGCATTGGTATTAGCAGATTTGCAATCTAGTGGTTAAACTCTGTATCCATAGTGTCTACAGCAGTATAGTATTATGATTTTATTAGTTTATTAGATAGAAACTAATTGACACATGCAGAGAGGGAGCATGGGACAGTAGGATGGCCACTTGCATCATTGGGGATACCACCGTGTCCAGTGACCCATTGCATAAATAGAGGATTCAGGGTGGGCTTTAATCTGGTTGGGGATGAGCCCCTCTTCTTTGGAAATACAGACACAAAAACAAAGAATTGCTCTATTCCTAGTAATTTAAAAAAAAAAAGTTAGAATTTGTGCTCTACAAAAAGTTAGAATCCTCATGACTCAAAGTCATCCTGAAAAAATGCAAATCTGAGTTATTGATACACCTGTTCATGAGGACACATGCAAAGGTGGTCACTGGAGTATTACTCATAGTGTGTGGGAGATCACCATCACCTGGACATTCTTTCCTGAGGAGAATGGCTAAGTAAAAGCAACGGAGATTAACCACACAACAGTATGGACAACGGAACCTAAAAATGAGGTGGACCAAAGTTTCCTGCAATCGACAACTTTATTAAGAACATCAGACAGTTTATACTCTGAGGGTCAAGAAAAGTTGCATGAGTAAAGTCCTTGTAAATTCACGCTGTGTACAGTCACAAGGGTAGGCCACAGGTGGCAAAAACATGTTTTTTTCATAGAGGCATATAAACAATTAATAACAGCCAGTTGTAATGAATAATCTCATACTCATGGGTATTCCCTACCTGAAAGGCCACCTTCTCACTATATGTGATAATTCCAATAATTATTCCTTAGGCAATTATCTCACATTTTCTACAGGATCTATCTTTATTGTCTTACTGAATTTAGCACCACAATGACAGAGATATAGAAAGTCTACTGCTAAAGAAGCCAGCCTTCTGTTTCAGTTTAATATAGGGTGGATGACAAATAATTCAGACTTAATAGCTTAAGCTACCCACAGTAATTACTGTCTTGGCACAGTAATTACTCAACTGTGTAGTTCTGCTGAGAGTGTTAAGGATGGAGGATTCAAAGTGGCTTCAGGATTTCTTCCTTATAGTGCCTCCTTTTAGTGGTTGAGACCTCTCACCTAGTGATAGCTGAGAAAAGGGAGTGGCCCCTGGTGCAGAAGGCAAAGAAGAGTATTTCTAAGGTTTGAGCCTTGGAAGTAATACAGTATTGCAGTTTAAACATCCCAAAGCCTCAAACTGAAATCAGTAAACACTCCCCAATTCAAAACTGTTCTAACCCTTGCCACGAGGCTACAATTAATTGGATGATTTCACACCTCAAAACTAATGTATGTACAAAATTATTTAAAACATTGTGTATGATTCACCTCAGGCTATGAATAAAAGGTATACATGAAAGACAAACAAGTTTTATGTTAGAGTGTTATTTCCCAGAGAGTTCAGCTCCTAAATGCAAGTAGTCTAGACTTAAAATAAAAACACTCACCATAACCAACAAATGCTCCCTGAAGTATAAAACACTTTTTATTTCAAATACTTTGTTTAAGGAGTAATGGTAGTTCTAGTACATTGTATCACCCAGAAGACATTACAGAGTAAGCCTGATATAAATGGGAGAAATAGCTAGCTTCATTTACTTTGTAAGAAGGGTCATGTTAGGATATGAAATACTTCCTTTCCAAAGTCGTATGTGGAATTCCTAAGTCCTTGTGATGCTGTTTAGAGACAGGGTCTTTAAAGCGATAATTAAAATCCAATGGTTGCAGATGCATGGCAAAGAGACATTACTGGTGGTGGCACAAACAGTCCCATGCTGGTTTGGTTCCAGGCATTGATGCCTGGTTAAATACTAATAAATCTGCTTTTCTTGATGAGTTAAGAGCAATTAAGTCAATTCCACACATGGAGCAAGGTGTCCAGAATTTGTGAGCAGGGAACACAAACAAAAAGATTTGTAAGTTGCCACAGGGCAGAGGAATCCACAGAAGGGAGGAAGTATGCACGAGCCCAGGAAATAAATTGTCATGTCATTGCTTGGTAGCTCCACTGTGGCAGGGTTTTGGAAAAAAAACTGCTGAGTAGTTAAAAATCAAACCAGGTGGGTGGGGTGCAGACCTTTTGGACCTTTTAGACTGGACCATGCAGTAGGTGTGCAGTTGGGATTTACATAGTCACCAGATGAAGATGGAGACTAAAAAATGATCCCACACTAGCTCAGAATTAAGAATAATAAAAGATCATTTATTTAGGGGTACACTCACAGATCACAGTCCTCTGCATGAATTGGGAACAGGAACCAAATCCAGTTGCTGGGAGAGAGTGAGAGTGCAAGCTTTACAGCATTTATAGTATAGAAGACCTTGACCAAGTAGGCTGGTATCTTAACGGCTATCGGCTAAAGGAGTTTTCACAGCATATTATGACATAAAAATTGTATTTGAATCTTGCAATTATCTGTGAAGAGTG
This sequence comes from Alexandromys fortis, assembly GCF_014885135.2. Taxonomy (NCBI): domain Eukaryota; kingdom Metazoa; phylum Chordata; class Mammalia; order Rodentia; family Cricetidae; genus Alexandromys; species Alexandromys fortis. The sequence continues at coordinate 795,733 of NW_026068094.1, read as the reverse complement.
AATAAATGTAAGAACTGTGACAGATATTAAGGCAGGATTTGATGACTTAGAAACACTGATAATAAAGAGGACTATCCCCTTGGGAAGTCACAAGAAGGGTAGGACCAGACAAGTGACTTAAATAACATTAATGGTTCTAAGCAAAGAAATGGGACAGGGCAGCTAGGTAAGGTCACAGGTTGCCTTACATGGTCAGACAGCACCCCACAAGGTAGAAAGAGCAAGGACAGCACCAGAAGACACCATCAGTACCTGAACATAGATAGACAGGAAGCATCTCTTCAGAACATGCATATTTGCTATGCACATGACAGAAAGCCATGTGGTCTCAGGGAGCTTATTATAATCAGAAACATGCTAGGGATTTTACTATTGCATCTACACAGAAAATTCTCCATGTTCCAAATGGACGGATATATAGGGATCTATAGGGACAAGTAGATGGTTCCAGCTTTTCAAGAGTTAGTAGTGTGATAATGAAGTTTAATTTTTAAAAAAGGATATGCCTGTAATCCTAAAACTCAGGAAGTGGAGACAAGTTGGTCAGAAATTCAAGATTATCTTTCATTAAACAATGAGTTTAAGGCCAGTTTGGACTACATTAGACTTTGTATCAAAAAACAAACAAAGCATAGTAAAATGGCTTAGTAGTTAAAGGTGTTTGCAGCAGAAGCCCGGAGATCTAAGTTCAAACCAGAGAACTCATGTAAAAATGAAAACATCCGATTTCACAGAAATTGACTCCCCCTCCACATATGTGACACAGAACATGTATATACCCCACCAATAGTAATAAGTAAAAATTGAATTAAATATTTAAAAAGATCAAGCAGAATAAAAGTCCAAATTCCTGGTTAAATTGTGGGGGATAAGAGGGAAGGATAACATTCAAGAACAGAATGGAGCCGGGCGGTGGTGGCGCACGCCTTTAATCCTAGCACTTGGGAGGCAGAGGCAGGCGGATCTCTGTGAGTTCAAGACCAGCCTGGTCTACAAGAGCTAGTTCCAGGGCAGGCTCCAAAACCACAGAGAAACCCTGTCTCGAAAAACCGAAAAAAAAAAAAGAACAGAATGGAGGATTTTAGTTATAGAAAAAAACAGAAAGTCTATAATCTATTGGAAACTGAACAACTCTATACAGAGTGGCTACTGGGTCAAGATAGAAATAAAAAAGAAATTAAAGACTGACTAGAATTCAATGAAAATGAATGCACAACATTCCCAGATTATGGGACATGATAAAAGCTGTGCTTAAAGTTCATAGCACTAATTGTCTTCAAAGAAATTGGAGAAGTCTTATATTAGCAACTTAATAGCACATTTGAAAACTCTAGAACAAAAAGAAGCAAACACATCCAAGACGTGTAAATATCGGGAAACAATCAAACAATGAGCTGGAATCAATAAAAGAGAAACAAAGAGAAAATTACAAAAGAAACCAATGAAACAAAGATTTGGCTCTTTTTTGGTACTTTCCCATGAAAAGAGAAGATCAACAAGATAGATAAACCTTGTCCAAACCAACTAAAAGGGAGAGAGAGAGAGAGAGAGAGAGAGAGAGAGAGAGAGAGAGAGAGAGAATATCTAAATTAACAAAATCAGACATTAAAAGGGGGCATAATAACAGACACTGGACACGGAAGAAACCCAAAGAATCATTAGGTCATATTTCAAAAACCTGTAATCCACAATATCAGAAAATCTAAGTGAAATGGAGAAATTTATTGTTAAATGTCACTTACCAAGCTTAAATTAAGATAAGATGAACAATTTAAATAGACCTATAGTGGTAGTCATTAGAAGTCTCCAAACAACAACAATAAAAAAGCCCAGTACCAGCTGATTTTAATGTAGAATTCTACCAGACATTCAAGGAGGAGCTAATACCATTGATCTTCCAATTATTCCAAAAATTGAAACAGAAGGAACATTGCCAAATTTATTTTGTGAGGCCATAGTAACCTTGATGTCCAAACTACACAGAGATTCAACAACCTGAAGTAAATGGTATCCTGGCAGTCAGAAGCCTAGGAATACCTACAGCCCAGAATAGAAAGGTATCTCAGCAGAAGTGTTACAGCTCTGTTCTGATGGAGGATGTTTTCCCCAGGAAAGTATTAGAGTCCTTGCTCCAGGAAAAGTTTCAACTCTTGCAAATTTGTTGCAAGTGTAACAACTTTGTTCAAGCAGGGGATTATTTCCTCAGTGAGGTTGTTTCAGCTGTGCTCTGGTCTGCTCAGAAGAAGCATTACAGTTCTGCTTAGTTTCCTTTGATTGTAACAATTCTGCCTCAACAAGGGAAAGTTACTCCAGCCAAAGCTGTTATAGCTCTGCTCCACTTCTCTCAAGTGAAAGAAAATTATTATAACAACACTCACTAAAGAGACTTATTGGGAAGGAGGAATTCAGCAAAGTGGTCACCTTTGCCAGGGTAGACAAAGGCAGCCCCAAACTGAACAGGAACAGGGCTTATAGGGGTTTTCATAAGGGCAGAGCTTTCCAGGGTGAAGATTTTCAGGGTGGGGATTTGTAGAATCTCAAGTCTTGAACTTTGCACAAACTCAGAGATTGACTGTATTTCATGCTCAGGAATTGGTTGCATTTCAAGTCTTGAGTTGGTTAGGGGCAAGGTGTGTTTCTTGGCTTTGGTCTCAGGGTCAGGGTATCTTTTTCACTAGCCCTTTGTACCCTACACATCTCAGTAGATGTTGAAAAAGCCTTTGACAAAATCCAAAACCGTTTTGTGATAAAAGTCTTGGAAAGATCAGAGATACAAGGGACAGATCTAAGCAAAATAAAAACAATAGACAGCAAGCTGAAAAACCAATACCAAATTAAATGGAGAGAAACTAAAAGCAATTCTACTAAAATTAGGTATAGGACAAGGCTGTCCACTGTCTCAACATCTATTCAATATAGTATTTGAAGTTCTAGCTACAACAGTAAGACAACTAAGGGAGATCAAGGGGATGCAAATTGGAAGGGAAGAGGTCAAAGTATCATTATTTGCTTATAATATAATAGTATACATGAGAAACCCTAAAAGAACTTTTGAGGCATCACTATCCCTGATTTTAGTCTCTGCTATAAAGTGATAGTAATAAAAAACTGCATATGTTAGCATATAAACAGACAGGTGAATCAGTGGGTTTGAATCAAAGACCCAGACATAGATTGACACACCTATAGACACCTGATTTTTGACAAAGAAACCAAAATTATCCAAAAGAATCTTCAACAAATGATGTTGGTCTAACTATATGTTGGCCTGTAGAAGAATTCAAATAAATCCATATCTGTAACCCTGTACAAAACTCAAGTACAAGTGGATTGAAGACCTCAATATAAAACTAAATATACTGAATCTGATAGAAGACAAAGTGGAAATAATCTTGAATGCATTAGCACAGGAAATGATTTCCTGACCAGAATACCAATAGTGCAGTCACTAAGATAAAAAATTAATAAATGGGACCTCATGAAATTGAAAAGCTTCTGTAAAGCAAAGGACATGGTCAACATGACAAAACGACAGCCTACAGAATGATAGAAGGTCCTCACCAACCCGACATCTGACAGGGGCATGATTTCCAAAATATATGAAGCACCCAAGAAACTAAACATCAAAAAACCATATAATCCAGTAAAAAAAAATGGGATGCAGATCTAAACACAGAATTCTCAATAGAAAAACTTCAAATGGCTGTTAAACACTTTAAGAAATGTTCAACATTCTTAACCATTAGTGAAATGAAAATTAAAATAACTATGAGATTTCATTTTACATTTGTTAAGACGACTAAGATCAAAACCACAAATGAGCTCATGCTGTCAAGGATGTGGAACAAGGTGAACACTCCTCCATTGCTGGTGGGATTGCAAACTTGTAAGGTCACTTTGGAATCAATATAGTGGCTTTTCAGAAAACTGGGATTCATTCTACCTCCAGATCCAGCTATACCACTTTTGGCCGATCACCCAATGTGAGGATACCTTCTCAGCTTATGTTCATGGAAGCTTTAATCATAATAGCCAGAAACTGAAAACAACCTACATGTCTCCAACAGGCGAATAGATAAAGAAAACATGGTACATTTACACACTGGATTGCTATTCAGGTGTTAAAATCATTGACACCATGAAATTTGTAGGTAAATAGATGAAACCAGAAAAAATCATCTTGGGTGATGTAACCTAGATCCATAAAGACAAACATAGTCTGTAATCACTTATAAGCGGATGTTAGCTATAAAGTAAAGGATAATAATGCTATAGTTCACAGACCCAGGAAGCTGAGTAACAAGGAGGTCTCAAGGAGGGGGGGAGCATTTGGATCTCTCTGTAAAGAAAACTAGAATAGATTTTGATTGTTGACTGGGGGAGGGTGGGGATGGGAACACGAGGGATTATGTTAGGGGACAGTGTGAAAGGAAAGAGTGATGGAAGGGATGAGCAGAAAAGGGAAATATTTTGGTGGCATGGTAGAAATGTAGTGCAATGGAAACTCCCAGGAATCTACAAGGATGACCCCAGCTAAGAAGACTAGCAATAGGGAATACATAGCCTGAACTGGTCATCTCTGTAACCAGGCAAGACTTCCAATGGATGGATTGGGACACCAACCCAATCACATAACCTTTGACCTACAATTTTTCTGCCTATATGTGCTGGGGTAAAGGTATTGCAAAAAAAATGTGGGAGTAACTGACCACTCACTGGTCCAGCCTCAGATCCATACTATGAAAGAAAGCCCACTCGGATGCTGTCTGAAGCACTAGGTAACCCAGAGGTTAGATATCCCAGAGACCTAGAATAGAACCAAACAGGACTGGCAAAAAGTCAATGAAATAATTCCTAATTTTAGTCTGCTACACTCATAGATTGGTGCCTAGCCCAATTATTATCATAGAGTGTTCACCCAGCAACTGATGGAAACAGATTCACAGTCAAACATTAGGTAAAGCTCAGCTTTTTCCTGTGGAAAAGGGGAAGGACATTTATGGCTCTTGATGATCAGCCTAAAGTGCTATTGATGAGATAACTTGATTTTCATGTCAAGCATATCAATAGATATTATTATTGTGCTCCTTTTCCTAATGTTAAACTAAGACATAGATATAGCAGTTATCCCATGAGACTAGACCAGCAGTTTTCAACCTTTCTAATACTATGACCATTCAATAGAGTTCCTCATGCTGTGGTGATCTCCAATCATAAAACTATTTTGTTGCTACTTCATAATTATAATTTTGCTCCTATTATTAAACCCCAGAGACTTTTCCAGAAAGTGACTCATGTTAAGAAGAAATCACAACAGGGTGTTGAGATACAAGAGGGTCTTGTGGGGTTTGGGACAGGAAATGATCCCATTAGGAAAGTCTAATGACTTCCACTGAACCATTGAAGTATAGCAAAGAAAGCAACAAAAATGTATTTTACCTTCTATCTAGATGGCAGTTTCAGAGAGGACCAAGCTGAAGGTGGTTTCAAAGAGCTATCCAAGTGGTGTGATGGAGTAAGTGCCAACACAAGTCACCCAGAAGCCTCCCTTGTTCAGTAACTGTTGTGACAAGTTTACCCAGTGTCACAACTATTTCTTGCTGATATCTATCATCCTGGGCTCCACATGAAGGCGTTGTATGAGAAGCATAGGGTAATTTGGCTCAGACCTCCGTCTAGAAACGTCCTAATAAGCATAGGCAAGCTGGACTCTGGGCAAGCAAATGTGCTTTTCCTCAGACTGCCAGAGCTGAGAGCCAAGTCTCAGGGAGACAATATGGAAAGCAGGTGTTTGTGCAGTGTGCAAGCAATAAAGCATATAGAGGAACACAGAGGGACTTTCTGCCAGTCAGAAGACCAGAAATTTCTTCCAGAAGGTTGGATAAAGGGGCCAGCCACCAGAGCTTTGGGATAAACTCTGGTTAAATCATTAAAAAGGCAAATAGAAAATAAAATGACAATCATAGCCCTATATTAGGAACTTGGAGTTCTTAGTTTATTGTAATGTCTCAGTCAGCAGATTACCAAGTCATATTGGCCAAGCCCCTTTTCCTGTCCTATTTTATTCTGTAAGAGTAAGAACATTCTTTTGAGTGAATGTAAGCTTTCTAGCAGGCCACTTGTTATGGGGTCCAATATTCAACACACAGGCTGACTTTTTCCCAATAAAGGAAGAAGAGCAGTGATAAAAGGTGCATTTACAAATAATTTGCTTTGTTATTATTTCAACAAATGCATCCTGGGAGAAAGTCAGAATTTTGTGGGGTTTATTTTTATTTTGTGGTTAGTTATGATTTTTTTGAAGATAAAAAATACACACAGGACGATAAAGAGTATTGCCCACTTCCACATGTCAACTGTTTCTGAATCTTTAAGTCATGCTAAGTCACACTCTTGCCTTCAATTTATTTCTGGAGTCAGCTAGCACAAGGGAGTTCTGTTGATGTCATGAGATAGCTACAATTAAAAACTCAACATTCTGCTGAAAGGATAAAAATCATGGTGCTTAGGGATGGTCTCTAGGCATGCAGTTGGACTTGCAACCCACCTGCCCCCAATTCCACCCCTTAAATATTACCCTTTTTTCCTCCTGAAGCCAGATTCTTTCTCAAGACTAAGAATCTGAATTGAAGAGCAGAACTGTCAAGTACAGATGCTCTGGTCTCCAGGAGATGTGGGAGCAGATGTTCTGTACACCCCATATTACTTGTTGTGTTTTTTCCTCCAACTTGCAGGCATCTATAGCATCCCTTTGAAGCTAATATGGTTTTATAATTACAGGGACTAAAGCTAATGGGCCACTTGGCTAATTAACCTCGTGCTTAGCAAACTGAGAGACTTTTTTTTTAATCCAGCAAATGAGAAATCAAGATGAAAAATACTTGATTTGTGATTAGAAGAATGAATGTGGTGGCCCACTCCCATGTGTGATTATGGCATTGTTGACTGTGTTGACATAGGATGGCCTCCAGGAGACATCTAGATACCTGCTGTGAACCTGAAGATGAAAGTGGGCGTTGTTGTAATTTAAAAGTGTCCAGTAATACCTTGTATTGGAGATATATTGATAGTGGAAGGATAATAAAGCCAGAAAGCAACAATTTGACAAATTAGTGCCCAGTACAGAGAAAGTCTTTGTCAACATGTGTCTTTCTTAGGACTTGTGATGTTTAATTTTAGTTGTCAACTTGATACAATCTAGAATCACATGGAAGAAAAGCCTATGGGGGTGTAATTATGGATTATCATAATTATCATAATTACATCATAATTACGGCATAATATCTGCCAACTATGGGTGACACCATTTCCTTGGTTTGGGACCCTGAGCTGTATGACGGTGGAGAGAGCAAGCTGAGAAAACATCTTCACATCAATCCACTTCTCCATTCTTGACTGTGGGTGTAGTATGGCCAGTTATCTCTAGCTTGAACTTATCACATATCTGTTGTAATAGACCATAACCTTCAACTGCAAACCAAATGAACCCCTTTTCCCTTTGTCAGAGTATTTTATCAGAACAACAGGAAAAAAAAACCTAAGATATTCTTACTGATTAGGCAGCACACATTCTTACTTATTTTCTTTAACAGAACCCTCAAGGAGTTGTATGACAACCTTTCTTAGCTTTTACCAAATATCAGAGAGAACATTGTAATGCGAAAACAGCCTAAGGGAGGGTTGAGCCATGATTGCCTGCCCCCATGCTGGCATGAACATGGGGCAAGCAGGGGTATGTGAGGGATGAGCTTCCTTACCTTATGGCAGAGGATAAAAAGTAACAGGAAGGTGCAGGAACAAGATATTTGCATCTAAGAGATGGGGAGAGGGCAAGTGACATGCTCCAAGAACTGGGGCTCAGAAGAAAATCTAAACAACCTGATTTCAGAATTTTCCTCCAAAGAAAACGACATGGGAAGACGTGAAGGTGGTGGTAATATTTGTGAAGATAAGAGGAGTCACATGAGAAGCAATTAATAGTAAACCTATTGTCTTGGTATCTGGAGGCAGAGGGGGAGGCTGAGTTTCTGTTAATTTTCAGTCAGCTTCTTCTCTATGCTTCAGAGAAGAAACACAGATACAGGGGGCATGGCAGCCTACCTGTCAGGGAATTTGGAAACAAAGACTGAAGCAGCTTTGGGTTCTGAAAGCTGTCTCTGTGTGTGCCCAACCCTAACTTCCAACAAATTATGTTTACTTCAACAACTCTGCTTTCTCATCTAGAAAACAGAGATAAGATACACTTTACATGTATGTCACACCTGTGTCTTTCAAATAAAAGACTGGATTATGCAGAACAGCATGTCTTGGTGCTACAGGAAGAGCCTGAGTGAGGATGAATGGCAGCTGAAATCCATTTATTCACTCACACATTTGGTGATGGGATTACAGAGTATTTGGATATTCATCCCTAAACTTCTGCAAACCATGAACCCCATTCCAGTGTGTTCCGGAGTTAGCTGTTGTGAGAACACCTCTAAAGATACCTCCATGTGCATCTCCCAGAAATATTCCCCTTACCTTTAAAACCAAAGCAAAATGAAACACAAACAAAAAATAACAGCAAAAATGGTGCCCATGGAAAATTTTAATCCATTTAGTTCAGTTGTCCCCCCTTTTGTTTCAGTTTATTTTAAAAATGATTTTTTACACACCTGGCCATGTGATGGACACTGTGGAAGACTCAGATGAGTAGATAGTAGTATTGTCCTTGAGTAATTTCTAACACAATTGAGGGCATGGGGTGAATACTCCTTAATATCTATCAATCAACATAGAAAATGGGAAAAGATGAGTTGTCAGGAGACTGAGGGTGGAAAGGATAAATGATAGAGGAAGCCAGAGAAGGGAGAGAAGCTGGTATGGACTGAGCGGCTGGTAGAACTTCAAGGAATTCTTAAGAGTGAGATCGAAGTGGGCAGAGAAAAGAAGAGAGTATCCTGAGTAAGTGACACCATGTGGAAAGACTGTGGGTTCTGTCCTTCCAAGATATCTATGGTATAGGAAGGAGAAAGGTCACACCATTTTCTTCGGACTTAAAGTAAATTAAAAATATGGACAATCCAGTTCATGAAGAGTCTGGGATTGCAGCTCCACTGTAGGACTTGATAAAATAGAATGTCCTCAGAGCCTAGGATTTGGAAACTGAGAATCACACAGACTGGGGTGATCTTTTATAGTCTGTAGAAATCCCTTAAGGCCTCGTTGGTGTTTGCACCTGTACTACCTCTCAAAGTATATGAGCTAAATATAGCCTTGCTCTTCAGAGAGACATTATTGGAAGGTGGTAGAACCTTTAAGATTGGAGAATAGTGTGTGTGTGTGTGTGTGTCCCACTGAGGGTGAACTCTTGAAGGAGAACCTAATCTCTGCCACTTTGTATTTTTTAATCCAGGCACAAGATGAGCAAACTCTTTCCATCTCATATTCCTGCTAGGATTAGTGAGATCACTAGATCAACTTGAGCCTTCAAAACTACAAACCAAAGCAAAGGTTTCTTCTCTATAAGTTGATCATCCCAAGTGTTTTGTTATAGTATCAGAAGACTGATTAACAATCTTCAAGACCTCTTTCTTTTTCCTAGCTATAAACTAGAACTGATAATAGCACCCACCCCACACATAAGTTCAAAATGAGGCTTGGTCAGCGAGATGCAAGTGAAAGGTCTCCCTTAGATCAAGGCACATATTAAGCACTTAAAGACCACATCTATTGATATGGTTACTTTTCTCACTCTTCTACACTTTGGTCACATGGGTCAGTAATCCTCATTAAACTTTAAGTTAGTATATTTTTCTTCTCAGTAAAAGTCATTTATCTTACTATGACTAAATTGGCAATTGGACTCTCCTTTTTTGGTGGTTACCCACACTTTTCTGTCCAGATGCTAACCAGAAACAGCACAGACTTAGATAAACGCGGGGGGGGGGGGGGGGAATATGGGTGTGTATGTTAGCATTGTTCTGAAACGTGGACAGTTCTCCTGCCCTCTCTTGCCCCAGTGCCCTCCTCTGTCAGTGAGTCACTATTGTTACAATCAATGATGTCCATCTCATCCTGCAGCTGGAGTCCAGCTCTAAGCTCCAGCTCTGTATGCAGCATTCTGAGTCATTGTAGCTTGCCTGTGCAGGAAGCATATATTTTTCAAATGAATGCTTGTACTTGTTAATCACTTTTCCCCACTCATGAATCTTTCTCTCCTCTTCTATCACCTGCATCTGAGCATATCCCTGTGAGATCCTCATGGCAGCTGTTTGCCTTCTCCTTAGAGAAGTGTGTGGTGGAAGATATTAGAGCCATTTAATCTCTTGCTTTGTGCTTCCCACCCCTGAGCTGATTTTATCTTGGGAATCTTTACATAAATATGTAACTTTGTTAATTAAAAATTGTTGTGTTTTTCAAATGAAACTATTTATTTCTTCTCCCATAGCATCCTCTGTACCCAATTCCTCTAAAACTTTTGTAGTGCAGTTGCAAACACTTCAGATTGTTTGCAGTACAAATACTAATTTAACTGAGACTTGAAAATTATCAGATTGTATTTTCCAGTTATTACCACAAAAGAAAAACTATGGAATCATGAGAGGGGTACACTAACAAAGCAATACAGAATATATTGTCTTACAGAAAATCTTGGTGAAATCTAAGGCCTTTGGTTGGAAGAAGGCTACATGGGTATACCTAGCTTAGTTGGATGAGGTGAAGTGCTGGGAAGCCTGGTGTTGGAAAACAAATGCTGAAAGTACAGAGCCTAGAAGGGGAGGGGACCAGAATTTGAATTAATTTTTTGTCACCAGGTTAATGAAAACAGAGATCACTTTGTGGGCCTTGGTTTTATTCTCTTTAGAGGGGTGACGGCCTTTAACAGGAGATGGTGTCAACAGCACTGGGCTATGTTGGAGAAATGAAATTAGTACAGAATATCACAGTGTATACAATATACAAGAGCTTCGAAAAAATGAACTAACAGTAACATTAGCTTAGAACACAGCTGTCCATGATGTGTTTATTAATTCCCACAACCTCCCCATGCCAGCCTAGACCTCCAGAGGGCTCTGATCCACAAATCAACTAGCTGTCTGTAGTGAGCTGCGTGGTGTCACACCTGATGGAGATGTATAATCAACTCCCGAGATGGCTAAGGCCTGACCTATGCTATGATCAGGCAATGATTATCAGCTGCCTGCATATGCGTGAACCTATGGGCAGTGCCCACCTGGCAGTTCGGGGTTGGCAGCCCATGCCTACTTAAGGGCTGGGAGAGGTTTGCCCGGAGAGAGAGGGAAAGAGAGAAGAAGGAGAAAGATTACTGTGAATAAAATCCTGAAAACTGCTGCAAGAAGAGCTCCGGGTGTTGCGTTTTCCTTGCTGGTCGAGGGTGGACGCGACAGCTGTCATCTATTTCTGAGTCTTAACAAATGTTAAAAGAATGTTATGATCAACCATCTCAACCAGCTTCTTCCCAGTGCCCCTTATTTCAGTGGGTAGCTGGACAGTTTGGTTTTGGAACTCTAATTTCTTTGCATAGCATAGCCAGATGACTGCCAGATATCTCTCAAATTTCTGTTTTCTTCTGTATACATTGTTATCCTTTGATCTTAATAGCCACTGATACTCACTTTTCCAAGGAAGATGCAAAAGTGGCCAGGTATGTGAAAAAGTGTTCAGCATCATGAATCATCATGAAAATGCAAATCAAAGCCAAATCAACTGTCACCTCACAGCTGCCAAGATGGCTGCTACAGACAAGGGGTTGGTTAAGAAAGATTGGAGAGGAAGCAGAGAAAAGGGAAATTTTGTAGCCTGTTGGTGGGAATGTAGATTAGAACATTTAGAGTAGCATGACTGAACCTATAGGAATGTTACACAAAGAGAAGTACCTTAGACAACAAAAGGAGAATATTGTGAAGAGTGATGCTAAAAAGAAATCCCTCACTAGCACAGAAATGAATATAATAAAGGTTATTTATTTTGGGGTAGACTCAGAGATCACAGTCCTCTGCCCAAAAGGGGAATTCAGCAGCCAGAAGAGAGAGGGAGTGTGTGCTTTACAATGGCATTTATAGTATAAGAGACCATGCAGAAGTGGGCAGGAAACTTAAAGGCTAATGGCTGAATTTTCTACAGCACCTCCCCTTTTTGTTTAAATAAGAGAATTCTAAGCCTAATAAGAAATTATATACAATAAGAACAAATATCAAGCATAAAAATTAGCATTACAACTGGCATAAATATTATCAAGCAAGAAGTGTGTGATAAATGTTTCAATAATTATTCCATCCTAAGGAGTCTAAGTCTCTTGTATTATAAATAACTTGTCCAAGTCATGAGAGGAAAGTAACTATGACTATCTATCTAGTCTTCAACCACATTGAAGACCTGAGAAGGGAAATAATAATACTTGAGTAAGCAGGAAGTATAATCAAGCAACTTCCAAAATGTGCAATAAATGACAGGGACAACTGGCTGCCTGGGCAATCACCCAAAGTCTCATTTGCAATGTTGAAGCAACCAACTTTGGATAAGGCCTAGGATAACTGACAGACTATTTTCAGAGGCAGGAAAATCTTCAAAACTGTCTTACCCTGTCTTGTCAGGATTTGACAGTCTTTTTTTTTCTTTCATTCATTCTTTCTTTTTGTACCCTGCCTGTCCTGTCTGGATACTGTACATTTGGTCAGTGATTGAAGCATGGGCAGTTCCTTGCCCAAAGGTCAGTTTTGCCAAGAAGAAAACATGCGCCAAGTGGAGCATCTTCAGTGTTCAAAATTCTTTCAGGCATAGATTGGTACTGCGAGGAGAAATTGTGTCTCATATCAAGAGAACCCTAAGTCATTTAAATGTCATATTCTACAGCTCTTTGAAGTGGTTGAAGATTACCTATCTATGCAGAATACAATCTCTATGTATTGTATGTATCTAAAGAGCCTGATTATTCTAACTATAGTTAAGACAAACATGAATATTAACCTATAATTCTTAATACCTATATAACTTAAAGACTAAGACTTAATATTAGAATATTAAACAGTCTTTAAACAACTGTGCAACAAATGAGGACAATGACCTCAAAATGTAAACAATGTATAAATAAATATATTGATCAGAGATAGAAAGGTATATTTCAACATGAAAAATATATTCTAAAATTGTATCAATATACAAAAGGTAGAAGCGTGCATGCACACAATATGACAAAATAACTTTGCCTAGGTATACAAATATTGTAAACAAAAATAAGTAACATATTCAATACAATTTAAATTTGTACCAATATATGAGAATCTATACCAATGTAAATTGCCTATAAATAATAGCTCACGAGTATTCACTCTATTACTCACTATTATTATTAGTGTGAGTAGGCTCACACTAATCTATTATTTCATGCAATTTCCCTTTTATTCAAAGAGATCCCTAAATCTACATAATTTCCTTCCCAACCCCCAACCCTATACTAAGTATAATAAACCCCTAATTGATGTCCCTAAACCTGAGAACAAACTTTGTTGGGAGAGGAGATGTTGTCTTATAGAATTACTTCCAGCTCTCATGGGGGTGATGTTCTATGTGTGGGATTCTGTGAAAGTAAAATGATGGTTAAGTTTCAAGATTGCTGTCTGGTATAATTTCAAATAGTCTCTGAGTATTCAGTAGGGTTTTTCTGAGGTTCCTATTTGGAGTTCTGGCCAGAATCTATTTGGAACCATCTTGAGTAGCTGGTACTAAAAACATGTCTTATTGTAACTATCACCATGATGACATCATATCATCCAGATGGAGTCTATTGTGGGGCCCCATCTTCTTCCTGGAAATATTAAACATTACAGCAGGAAAATTTATTGTTTATTGTGGAAAATTTAAACATTTCTTATACAGACATATATTCAATTAAAGGTAGGATAGAGACAAAAATAGGTACGAAGAAAAACAAGTTTTATTCTATATTCTTTCTTCTTTCTGTCTTATACCATGGTTGCTGACATGAGACAAAAACTCTGAATTTTTCTTTTAACAACATGCTTGGATTTATAGAGGGACAGAGCCATTGTCCAACTCTAAAGCCAGCTTTGATTTTTAAATGAATCATGGCTATTATTTGGCCTGTACTCACAAGTCATAATTCTCTTTGGCTTTGTAATTTTTTCTGAATATTTATCTTTTCCTCTTTAGGCATCTAGTTGTCCAGGGTATCCTGATTTTATTGAAGATGAGTATTTTCCTGAAAAGACAAGAACAAAACTCTGCCCCAAACCTTAAGAGGTTTTCTTATCACCTGTATGGCTGTCATCTCTGTGGATGACCCATCATTTCTCTTTCTCAAGAGGTTTCTCTTTTTCAAACTGAATCTTTATTAATTTTGATGGTACTCATAACTTTTCTTAACCTGTGGAAACAAGAGCAAAACCCCTCCTCCAACATAGCATATCTTCTGGTTTATATTGTGAGGTCAACACATCAAAATACACTGGTTGATTTAATTCAGAAGAATTTTCTATTATCCAATATCTCTCTGCTGCTGTTCTTCCTTTCTTATTAGTGTTAAGAAAATCAACTTATGGGGCTGGAGAGATGGCTCAGCGGTTAAGAGCATTGCCTGCTCTTCCAAAGGTCCTTAGTTCAATTCCCGGCACACACTGTAATGAGGTCTGGTGCCCTCTTCTGGCCTGCAGGCATACACACAGACAGACTATTGTATACATAATAAATAAATATTTAAAAAAAAAAGAAAATTCAACGTTAATAAAGCATTGTATAATTTATTTCTGAGAGTGTTTACAATCCCTTTCTGTTTGTTTAACATATCATTTGTAGTTTGATTTGAATTTTCTATAACTGCCTGACCTGTAAAATTGTTTGGTATACCTGTAATATGCTTTATATTATAATGAGCAAAAAACTGCTTCATTTTCTTTGAGATATATGCTGGACCATTATCTGTCTTTATTTGTGCAGGTGTACCCATGGTAGCCATAATTTCTAATAAATGCATGATTACTGAATCAGCCTTTTCTGAATTCAAATCAGTTGCCCATTGAAAACCTGAATGAATGCCAATGGTGTGGTGTACATATTTTAATTTCCCAAAATCTGCAAAGTAGAACACATCAATCTGCCAGATTTCATTCCTTTGAGTACCCTTTGGGTTACTCCTTGCAGATAACAGTGTTAGGTTATAGAAAGAACAAATACTCATCTTTATATAATCTTTTTAGCTTCTTGCTATGTAATAGAAAACTCTTTCTTTAAACCTTTGCTATTGACATGATGTTTCTTATGAAATTCTGAGGCTTTTAACATACTTTCAATCAATAATTGATCAATTTTTGCATTACCTTGAGCTAGAGGACCTGGAAGACCCATATGGAATCTGATGTGTGTTATGTCATGGGGCAAAGGCTATTCTTGATTATATCTTGAACTGTAAGAATAATGAAATCAATTCTGTATCATCTAGTATAAATTCAACAGTTTCAATGTGCAAGGCAACTCTTTCTGCATATTGTGAATCAGCAACTATATTAAAAGTTTCTTTAAAATCCCTTAGTACCATGAGTAAAAGGCACTATAAATTATGCTGGGTCTATACCTGCTAGTTGATGAGGTCTCAATTTTCATTTTATAATTAATTCAGAGAGTTTTTCCACATAAGTTTTTAATGTTTTACTTTGTTTATGTGGTAAAAAGATCCATTTTAAGATAATATCTTCCCTCTGCATTAAAACTCCTATAGGAAAAAATCTGGAAGGCAATATAATTAGAATGCAATTAAGATTTGGACTCGCCCTCTCCACAGGTGCAGTTTTTCTTCAGTGACAGTCAATTCTCTTTCCACTTCAGCTGTTAATCACCTGGGACTATTTAAGGCTTTGTCATTATCTAAGGTTTTGTTTAAATGAACTGTTAGATCAGGTGTTATCCCAACAGCTGATCATAGACTGTAAATGTCTCCTAACAATTTTGAAAGTCATTAAGAGTTCTCAATCAGTTTCTCCTAATTTGTGTCTTTTCTGTTCTGATTTTCTGTAAACCTATTTTATAACTTAGGTAATTGACAGAATTTCCTCTCTGTATTTTTTTTCAGGAGCAATTTGTAAGCCCCATTTTGACAAAACTTTCTTTACTTCTTCAAACATTCTTTCTAAAGTATCCATGTTTAAATCAGATAGCAAAATGTCAACAATGTAATGGTAAATTACAGATTTAAGAATTTTTTATGTATTTTTTCCAATGGCTGACTTACAAAGTATTGGCATAGGGTGGGGCTATTGAGCATTTCCTGTGGGAGGAAAGTCCATTGGTATCTCCTAGTAGGCTGAGAATTATTGTAAGAAGGCACTACGGAGGGAAATTTTTCTCTGTCTGAAAAGGTATAGTAAAGAAACATTCTTTTAAATCAGTAACTATAAGAGGCCATCCTTTTGGTAATAGAGAAGGCAGAGCAAATCCAGATTGTAGAGGGCCCATAGGTTGTATTACCTTGTTGACAGCTCTTAGATCTGTTACCATTCTTCATTTACCAGACTTTTAAACAATAAATATAGGAGAATTCCAAGGGCTGTTTGATTCTTCAATATGGTGAGCATCTAGTAGCTCCTGTGGTATATAGTTTCTGTGTGATTATTTCAGTTCTAAGCTAACCAGGTGGGGAGGAATCAACAGCAACCTCCCTCCAACAATCGACACACTAATATGAGTAACAATATCCATATAGAAACCTGAAAAAACTTAAAAAGTAATTCTAGACACAAAAGAACAGAGTTAAGCATGGTTTGGTAATGGTGTTTTCTTGGGTGGACTCTGTTTACTAGAAGCAAGCAAAGGCATGGCTTTTTTAAGAGAGATTTTCCTGAATAAGCCCTAGCAAAAGAAAAAAAAAAAAGCTACACTGTTTTAAACTGACAGCTTTTGGGGCCCTGCCAGCACACACAGGTCTCCCAGGCCCCTTGGCCTTAGGGAACGAATTGACTGATGCTGCCACCAGGATGCCCCAAATGTTTTTCTCAGGGTTACAAGGGATAGCTGCTGCACAAGAGGCGCATCGGCTTCATCACCTTAATGCACAAACATTGTGCCAAAAATTCCTTATTACCAGAGAACAAGCCAGAGAGATTGTTAAATCGTGCAAAAATTGTTTGTCCTATTTGCCAGACCCACATCTGCCTTGTGCCCGGACAACTCTGGCAGATGGATTTGACACATTTCCCTATCTTTGGAAAGCTTAAATATGTTCATGTCACCATAGACACTTTTAGTGGATTCATTGTTGCCTCTGCACATACCGGAGAGGCCACCAGAGATGTTATTAACCATATGATGCAGGCCTTGGCCACTTTGGGACAGCCGACGGCCCCGGATATACCAGTTCAAAATTTAAACAATTCTGTGCTACATTGGGAATCAAGCACAGCACGGGGATTCCTTATTATCCTCAAGGACAAGGCATTGTTGAGAGAGCTCATCAAACCTTAAAAATTACCATCAACAAGCTAAGAGCACAGGAAACCTTGTTTCCTCACAAGGTCAATCAGAAGCTGGTGCTCGCTCAGGCTCTCTTTGTTCTAAACTTCTTGACGCTCGATGAGCAAGGAAAATCGGCAGCAGACAGACATTGGCATCCCAAGACTCATCAGGGATACGCCAAGGTCCTATGGAAGGACCCTATAACTGGGCTATGGAATGGACCTGACCCAATTCTAATTTGGGGTAGAGGTTCTGCTGCCGTATATGATTCCAAGGAGAAGGGAGCATGATGGCTCCCGGCCAGACTGGTCAAGCCCTTTTCTGATACCAAACCAGCCCAGGGATATACACCCTGAGGAAAAATTTCTCTGTTTAAATTGCAGAAACATCTGTCTCCAAATTTTCCTCCTCCTTCTTTCTTTCAGGCCTTGGGCCCTCAATCGCTTAACCCGTTTTGTTAAGTCTCAAATAGATTCTGCCCTGAAGCCTGCTGAGTGACTGCTAATAAAGAAGCTGCCGTGATTGAGCTGCCTCCTACAATTGCTGACCAACCCCTAGAGAATTTCCTTCCCCCTCCTCGATCCCCTTCCCATTCCCCTCTTAGATTTACAATACCCTCTAGCCCAGGTCCAGGATGGAAATTCTGGAGAAATTTCTAGATTTGGCCTTGTTAGATCTATCCCCATGTTGCCTTAACGCCACTTACCCCATGAAAAGAAGGCTGGAAAGTCAGTGACTAAAGAATTGTTTCAGCCTAGGCCCACCTAAGACAGGGAATCCCAATGGGGAGGATGACCCATAGACTGGTAAAGGTCTAGCATCATTCTTCTAACAGGCTCAGTCTCTCTCATGTTCGGACCTTGACGTTAGCCACAGAGCTACAGAACTCCTAGCACCGAGGCCTTGAACGCTGAGGGCTTGCTCCCATTGCACCAGCTTAGGCTCGGGTCAATTTTGAGTCTGCTCTGGCTTTAAAGTCGTCGGTCCCTGGTTATAGTGCCAGCACCTAGATCCCAAATTCCAACTGGCTCATTTTTATAAAGGAAGGGAGGAGATGTTGGGGACCAAGAGACCCCAGGCCAAGAAAGCTGGCCCATCCTCCACACACTTCTTATAAGAACAGTTTGCTTGCTGCACAACTAGCTGAGCTGCGGTCTAGCTGAGCTGCAGGTGTCAAGAGCGACTTGTTTTTTGTTCTTATTATCTGTGAAACATCTTGTGGTATGTCTGAGAGATGTCCTGCAGGGGGTAAAGAACAGTCGAACAGCCACTTCCTCTTTGACCTAGGGCACAGTAGCTTTCCACCCTCTCTTACCCCTACCCCACCCTGCCAAAACCACCTTATAAAAGTGAAACCTTGCCTGCAATAAACGGAGCCTTGACGCATCTCAGACTGACTTTGTCTTTCTTTACGCGGTTGGTTCCCTTTCCCTCCCCCCCCCCATTGTTCCTAGGCGATGCCTCCTAGAGACCCATAAAATAACCTGGCCTGCTGGATGGGTCACATCAACCTGTTCCTGACATGCTGTGTGAGGAACATTAAAAGGCTGAGGAAGAGTCTTAAGCTGTTTGCTTAAGGAAGGATTAAAGATGTGGCCAAAGAGACCTTCAGACCAGTGACTAGAATATTTGCGGGTTCAAAGGAATTAAGGAAATATTTGATCATTGAAAGGAAGGCTTCAATGACCTCCTTTAACAATGAATACAGAGATCACAAGTCAGTCCAAGGAAATCATTGAACACCAGCAACTGTAGTAGCAACATCAGCATTAACAACAGAATCTGAAGAAAGATTTGACTTCTAGGATTTACCACAGTATATTTAGAAGTACTGAAGGGAGTCTTTAGTTGAAATGAAAGGACATTAGATAGTAATTTGAATCTACAGCATAAATCAAAGAAGACTGATAAAAGTATATAAAAAGCACTGTAATTATATTTGTTTGTAACCTTAATACCTCTTGTTTAAGACAATGATACCTTCAGTACAAATAAAAGTGAAATTTATGTGACTATAATAATGCTAAAGATGGGTGACATATAGGACTATATTGCAATAAAAGTTTATGGTCTGTCAAAATCATGTTGGATCAATTAATACAAACTATATTGATTTATTTTAAGATAAAATAGAGGAATAAAGGAACAAAAGATAGCATTTTTGTAAAGAAAAAAATAGGAAATGGAGATCAAAAACCTTACCTTATCAGCAATTATGTTCTATAAAAATAAACTAGTAGAACACCATCAAAATTACAAACCAGTGGAATGGATACTCTCTCATTTTACAAATTCTTTGAATTTGAATGTTTATATAAATTTCTTATGTATTTTTATAAAGATTTCTGTGATAGCCTATTACGTGTTTTCCAAATGTTACCTAAGGACCTAGCAATGTGCTTATGCCAGCAGAATTTTCAGAGACATTAAGAAACATATACTAAGACACAGAATTGAACTGAGAATTTTATTTTGGTGAAAAACAAAGGAGTCGAACCATCCAGAGGAGAGGTGGGGTAGGGGGTTAGAGCAAAGGTAAACTGCTAGTGAAGTTTGCTTCTGAGGAAACATGGCTGGGGTATTTAGATCATTTTTGTTTGATGGTTGACTTGTAGTTCTCCTTAGATAGCTATGGTCTAGGCTCAAAGTTGGTGGCATCCCCTGAAGGCATGAAATTTGAACCTTGATGTCACCATTCTTCAAATCACTACATAGTAAATCATTTTGAAGTCAGGGAAAGGAGCCTGTCTTTGAGCCAATCAAAACTTCTCTTTTGAGTGCATGAATCAATATCTACGTATATTTTCAGGGAATGGACCCTCCAGGCCTCTGTTTTTCCTCTTCTGAAGAAACAGAATTGGGAGATACATAGGATTATTGAAATTTTGCCCATGTGGTGGTTTTCAAAATAGCTTCTGGTGTCATATTCGCTCTACTTTACCATACACTGTGAAACTTTCTTGTTCTCAGCTTTGCTTTTGCTAGAAGTTGTTGAAATAAGGAGCGGCGGGGCTGCGTCCCCAACACCCCGGCCGCTTGGCTAGCTCATGCCCAAAATAACAACACACAAACTGTATTCATTTAAAGAACTGCTTGGCCCATGAACTCTAGCCCTTACAGGCTAATTCTCGCACCTGGACTAGCCCATTTCTAATGATGTGTGTAAGCACCCCAAGGTGCGCTTACCGGGAAGAGTCTAGCCTCCGTCCATCTTGGTGTCTCTGCTCCAGCGCAGAGCTGTTGAGTCTACCCAGGAGAGCTGAGCATTGCATCTCTGCTCTAGCAGAGCTGTCGGGTCTCTCCGGGAGCAGAGCAGAGTCTGACCTCACTTCCTCTTCCGCCCAGCATCCTATCCTGTTCACTCCGCCCACCTATCTTATAACCTATCAGGGCCAGCAGTTTCTTTATTGCTCAGCCAATGAAATCAACAGATTGATATATGACACTCCCACATCAAGAAGTACAATGCAAGACTTCATCACTGATGAATTTGAGACAGCCTCTTTCTCAGGCTGGAATTACTGCCGTTCTTTCAGGGTTACATATGGGGGGTAAGACAAATGTGTCACCAGAGGCACAAAGAGCATCTGAGCTCCACACATATTCCTTTTTCCCTCTAGGATGGAGTTACATTGCCTTAGATATGCTACTACAGACGACCTGAAATAGTGTGTAAGCTAAGACTACCTATGGTAATTCAATACTTTGAACACTTAGCACATCAAGCACACAGCTTTGTGGTGACATCATCTGATAAAGAGCAGTAATTCCTGTAACAACAAGCTTACTTTTGGAGCCTGGTGTGGATGGATGCTCTGTTACAGGTGAGTACAATATTGATTGGTTGTGAGTTCCTAAATTCCCATGTGGTAGTGTTAACTATGGCCTGGCAAACTGCCAAGGCAAATGTTTTCCTAGAATATGTACCTATTCATGTGAGATGAGAGACTGGTGCTTCCAGGATTGATGGGACTCAGTTAAGTCACCTTCCATACAGATGTCCCGTTGTTCTTTTTTAGAAACAGATGCCTATTGGGAACTCAACATTGGCTTCTTGATACAAGCTGGACTTCAGCAACACCAGTGCATAGGTCAGCCTTGATAAGTGAACACTCACAGGTTGGATCCAAGTGTAGTCTCAGTTTTGTCACTGTGATCACTTATTCAAAAGACCTTTCCTCCAATAAGGGGGCTACCCTGACAAAGTGGTTGGAATCAGCTGGTGAGTCACTGCGTTGTTTAGTCTGTGGCCATGGTAGATGCTCTCTGTTGAGTACTACTTTCTGTCTCATCTCCTACATCTAAATCTGTGTTTCTAACCATGACTTCATTATGTCTGATCTCTCGATCATTTTATTTTTAATAAGCAAATTTCCCTTCATAAGCAAATCATTCCATTACCTTATGGCCTCTGCCCTCAAACCATTTAGTTCTTCTTCCATAGATGGGATGATGACCAGACATACCACACAAAGCTGCATCCATTTCAAAGTTTGGCCTTTGCCATTGACTTTCAAGACCATCTCCCGAGTAAGGTGGCAAAACAACTTCCACCATTTTGGGCTTTTACATAACATTAGCCCATATGGAACAAGAACTCTGGCCATTTTTCTGTATTCTCTCAGTTGGTAGCATAAAGTTCCTTCCTATGTCCACCTGTCAAGCCACAGTGAGTGACAAGAGGGTCTGGGATACTTGGTTGCATAATTTCTTCATGCTTGCTGGTCTGTTCCTGATTGGTCCTCTATGTACCATTCCATGTTGTTTTGATGACCTTCTGATCTGGTGAAACAGCACTAGTTTCAGATGATTGGACTCTGTTTCAAAATCTAAAATGTATTGTTTCCAGTATGTGGAGAAGACCAGTAGAAATCATGCCTTCTTTGAAATAAGGGGCATAAGATGCAGAAATTTGTTTTTTAAATATTTTCTTTTGAAATAGTATATCTAGTGTATCCTCCTCACTGCTTGACCAAACTCCCTACTAAGTTTATTGAAGTATCAGGTGCCTATGTCTTTCTTAGGATTCCTTTTGCTTTACTTCCAGTGTCACAGGGGTCTTATTAATGCCTCTGACATGTTGACTATCTCTTACTCATCTTGCCTGAGCGGCAGAATACGTGACCTAACTGGTGAACCTAATATTCTCTGGGATTTCTGGGTAGCTCAGATCACTTCCAACTACATTCTGGCAGGGAGCAAAAAAGTTAACATAGCCCTTAAGGAAAATATGAGTAAATGTATGATTGCTGGTCATTGTAAGCATGCTCTTTTCTGCTGCTATTTCCCCAGTGGTTTAGGAAAGAGCACCATGGCTACTAAGCATGTGTCTGCATTCATCTGCTCAGCAAAAGTAGCATGCCTTAAGACTATAATTAGGCTAACTTCCACATAAGGTTGTGGAAGTCTACAACCAGTCTCCAGGCTCCATCTGTTTCTTGTTAGACTAGCAAATTAACAGTTACAGCAGAGCCCATCACCTTTGCATCCTCTATATCTTGGCCACTGCTTTTTGCCATCCCTTCTGAGTCATGGCCCTAGTTTTCACAGTGATCTTAGATTATTAAGGTAGTTGAGGAGGCTTAAATTTTTTCTTCCCACTGTAATATCTTTTGCTTTGCAAGCCAACAGCTCAATTTGGGGGCTACTCTAAATGACAACCACCTGTTCCAATTGTACATTCAAGGGATGGCCATTTGGTGACTTCTCTGGCCCAGGAGAACCACTAATTTGGGTTTGGTCCAGGTTTCTGTTTATTGCCTGGCATTCCAATAGCTCCATTCTATTAGAGAAGGCCCAGGGACCATTCAGCTCTATAGTTGTACCCAGCAGTACTTGAAATGTATAGGGATTTCCATTTTTGTGATTTTTGTCCCTATAATAGAATTTTGAGACTGTATAATTCACAAATAATAGAGGTTTATTAATAAGATCCTGGTTCTGGAGTTTTGGAAGGGTAAAAGCATCGTACCAGTTCTTCTCAGTTCCGGGTGAAGGTCTTGTGCTACTTTAGCTCATGGTGGAAAGTGAAGGACACATAGACATGTGGAAGAGAAAACACAAAAGAAAGAGTCTGACCTTAGAACAACACTGTCAGGCCCACCCAAAATTCTTTAACTGCTTCATGATTTAATCACTCCTCAGAGGATCCACCAAACAACCACAACCATCAGCTGCCAGGATAAGTTCAGAAGGGGACAAGTGATATCAAACTCAAGGACTTTTCCTTCAGGGTGCTGTCACTAAAGTAAATGTCATAGGTTACTTACTCTGCAAGAGACAAGAATTATTGCAGTACTATCTGATGTGGTCTTTGGATGACATGCCCAGAGAATCTGACCACATTATTTAGTGAATGGTTCTAGAAGTGAACACAGCCTCAGACCTGGAAGCCTAGAAAGAGACTGAGATTTTCTGTTGGAGCTATCTTCCCAGTCTGCCACAAATCCATTTTTAGTCTGTTTTGATCTAAATTATAAGAAGCATTGTTATTGGCTGGTCATCTAAGTCTCGGTTCTGTTTTTCTACTTCTGTATTGATCATTTGAGTTTTCTTTCTTTTCTCTTCACTGGCATCTCTAAGGCATCTTTTTTTTTTTATTTAATTAGACTTTCTAATAATGAACTGTGGACTTGTTTCTAGTTTTGTTTGTATGTTTACTCTTTATTTTGTAAAACTCTGCCATTCATTATTTCTTCTTTACAACTTCTTGGGTTTAGCTGTGTTGTTTGGCTAGTCATTAAAAGGGATGTGTAGATCTTTTATTAACGGCTTGTCTCTCTACCCTAACCAATGCATTTAAGATGCTAAGGTTATCTCTCAATATGAAAATAATTTTCATTATATTTCAGTTTATATTTTCTAATTTCCATTGTGATTTCTTTCTCAACTAAAGGGTTATGTAGAAACACACTGCTTAGTTTCTAATCATGTTATAATTTTCTAGCTGTCTTATTAATACTAATTCTTATCTCATTTCCACTGTGTCCAGAGAGAACAGAGATTATGTGTGTCCAGCCAATTGATAGTTTGTTAAGACACGCTTCATGGTGCAGAATATTATCAGCTTCAAAAAAGAGTGACTTTTTCTTTATGCCCTTGAAAAGTGCCTAATTTGTTGTTCTACATGTCTTATGATTTTAAAAAAATTAAAATGCTTATTTGGAAACTACAATGCTAGTTAAAGTTGGGGGTGGGAAGCTTTCATAAAAGTCATACTGCCTCTTACAAAAAAAAAATCCTACCACAAGTTTAAAGTATTTTTGGAAATGAGTTTAGGAAGTAATAAAAATATTTGTAAAATGACATTGCTATTTCATTTCTTCCACTTATCACCTTACCTCTTACTAATCTGAATCATCACAGAACAAGTCTATACCTTGTTTCTCCCTACACCATTGGACATTTTTACTGTGTCTTTCTCATTTTCTTTGTCTGATCTGCATTCTGGGAGTCTGTATGTGGACACATCATTGATTTTCCTTCCCTCTGATTTCCAGATGGCATTTGACTAATGGAGAATCCCAGCAGGGTATCAAAGAAAGAGAGAATAACGGTGGATTATTTTTCTCTCCCTGTTTCCTTTCAGGAGGTTAAGTGTAGTCTCCAGCATGGGTCCTTTAAGGAAATTTTCTCTGTGTGACCTTATTCTTTTCTGTTCTAGTGTTTCTTTTCCCTCTCTCCTGTACAGTAGGATTTCTTGACTTTTGTTATGTTTACCTAGAGGGGGCTGCCGTCATCCTCATATCCCACCATCCCCATCCCTAGTGTCATTGATAACATTGTTATTTTCTATGGTTGGCAAACACTCACATACCTTAATAAATGCATCGTATCAGAGTTGGAAGAGAAGATAAATGCTATTCAATTGTATGTGCCTTGATGGAGGTGGGTCTTATAATAATAAAGAAACTGCCTAGGCCCTCATAGGACAGAAAATTAGGTAGGCGGAGTAGACAGAAGAGAATTCTGGGAGAAAGAAGCTTAGTGAGGAGTCGCCATGATGCTCCCACTCCAGACAGACGCAGGTTAAGATCCTCTCTGGTAAGCCAGCTCATGGGCTACACAGAATATTAGAAATGGGTTAGAACAATATGTAAGAGCTAGCCAATAAGAAACTGGACCTAGCCGGGCCAGGCAGTGTTTGAAAGAATACAGTTTCCATGTAATTATTTCTGGGTATAAGCTAGCCATGCGGGCGGCCGGGTGCCGGGGACGCAGCCCTGCCGCTCCTATTTCAACAGATGGCGCCCAACGTGGGGCTAAATCCACTTAAAAACCTGAGAAGCCTTAAAAATAAGGGAAACAGAGTTTAACACAGATTTTTGCTGTTTTGTTGGTGACATGCTGTAGAGAGATTCCTGATTCAGCAACAGCAGCAGAGAAAAAAAGCTGCGTCATTTTAAAGCGCGGCTT
Organism: Alexandromys fortis; assembly: GCF_014885135.2. Taxonomy (NCBI): domain Eukaryota; kingdom Metazoa; phylum Chordata; class Mammalia; order Rodentia; family Cricetidae; genus Alexandromys; species Alexandromys fortis. The sequence continues at coordinate 769,855 of NW_026068094.1, read as the reverse complement.
CCTGGTGCTATGCTGCCAGCGTGAACTCTGGCTTTAAAGCATTTCAAGGCTTTTATGGGACTGGATGTTTCTGTTCCCACTTGGGATCGGAGGAGATTGCTCTGAGACCTGCCGATGGCTCAGCGTTCCCTGCCTACACCTGGGCAGATGGCGGAATCAGGCTTAGGCAGGCGGAAGAGCATGGCGGATTCCTGCTGCCATACAGAGACGCGTTTTCAGACTGCGCAGTGCTCTGCGTGTCAGATTTGGCTGTAACTTGGATAAAAAGAGTTTCTGTGCTGCACACTCAGTCTCAAAATTAAATTGCTGATTGCGGCTCCAATGTAAACTGCTGTTTGCCTGTAACTGTGCTCAGCTCAAAAGCACCAAATGACTCTGAGGCAGGAGCGGCTGCTCCTTGCTGAACTGTGCTGATCTCAGGCAGGAACTACCGTAATTACCTTAAAACCGTGCAGTTAAGGTTTAGACTGGGCAGGACACAGGCAGTACCGTATTACCTATACATGGTGCAACTTAAGTTTTTAAGAAATGCTTAACATTTTAAGAAATGCTCCTGGAAAAAAAAAAAAAAATTACAGATTCACAGTAAAACAGATTCAGACACCGTTGGATGAATGTACGTAGGCTTGGGGAAAAAAAGAGAATATAAAGAATAAAGTTAATGTCTTAAAAAGAAAAAGGGTAAAGTCTTTAAAGAGACAGAGTACAGAAGTACAGATAGTTATAGATTAAGAGAAATAAAGAAAAATAAGCCACGTAAAAATGAAAAATTCACAGAGAGTCTGGATTATGTACATTGTGTTTTCTTTAAAATTTTTGACTGTGAAGGAGCTAAGTACAAAGAGACATTTTATTATATGGGCTGCTAAGCTGAACCTGCACATATGTTCTAAAGGTATCTTGACTTCAAAATTTGGATCTAAGGATATGATGCTTTGGAGAGGGTCTTCTTTTGTTTCCACAGAGGATGTGACCCTATGGATTGCATCTATCCCGGTATGGTATGATAGACCACGCCCTCCTGAAAGGTTGCTGTGAACACCCTCAAAAAATTACTTCACTCAACTGCCAACCGAGATGAACCTGACACACAGGTTACACCCTAAATGATCTGATTAACAGTGCCCCCATTCAGCAGGAAGCAGTTTGGAGAGAAAAAACTACGCCCATGTTCCCAAATATTGTTTATAAATGTTCTTTTACATTTAAAGGGGGATATGATATAGATATGAATAATTTGCATTGGTATGGATTTTAAGGTCAATTTTGTTATATGTATATGTATTTTTGAACTTGATTAAGGTATTGTGATTATGTAGTTCACTTAAAATGTAATGTATAATTAGGAAATATAGGTTGTTAATGGATAATCATTGCTAATAGTTAAGCTTGTAGTCATGTTAGTTAGATTTTCTAGATATATAGAGATATATTTCAATTAGATAGGCATTCTTCATATCTTTCAAAGACTGCAGAATATGGCATTTAAAATATTTTAATAACTTAGGACTTTTCATGACAAGGAGACACGTCTGCTCCTGGCAGCACCAGCTACTTCAAGAGGAAGATGGGCATCGAAGAGGATCCTTATGGAGTTGGATAGTCATTTGGGCAAGAAACTGCTCTTGCCTGGACTGTTGCATAAACTGGACACAGAGAACCCTCAGAGAGAGGACTGCTGAACTTGCCTAAAGGTGAGATGGTCTTTCGGGGTTCCTGATTCATGAAAGAGTCTACAAGACATTCTACAGAACACAGCAGAAAGTGACTGAACTGTCTTTAAAATTTCCTGCTTCATGGAAATGTATCTGGATACCATGGGCCTGTAGGCCGAAGATGGATGCCCCAACGGTACAGAGGAACTTTGGGTGACTGTCCAGGCAGCGAGATGTCTCTGTCATTTCTAGAGTTTTCTTATTTCTTGTTTACTTAGATAATATTATATCCTTCTGGAGTCTTTGATGGAGTTGAAGAATAAATAGTTATAGTTTTCCTTAGTTATGATAAGAGATAAAATAGATATAAATATTGTAACTGTAATTCTTACTTGATAACTGTTTTGTTATATGTAATTTTACTATGCTAAAGTTAAAGCCTTTCTTTTTTGTTTAAACGGAAAAAGGGGAAATGATGTGGGAATGATTTCTTACTAATAAAGAAACTGCCTTGGCCCATTTTATTGGATAGAAAATTAGGTAGGCGGAGTATACAGAAGAGAATTCTGGGAGAAAGAAGGTTAGAGGAAGAGTCGCCATGATGCTCCCACTCCAGACAGACGCAGGTTAAGATCCTCTCTGGTAAGCCAGCTCATGGGCTACACAGAATATTAGAAATGGGTTAGAACAATATGTAAGAGCTAGCCAATAAGAAACTGGACCTAGCCGGGCCAGGCAGTGTTTGAAAGAATACAGTTTCCGTGTAATTATTTCTGGGTATAAACTAGCCATGCGGGCGGCCGGGTGCCGGGGACGCAGCCCCGCCGCTCCATATTTCAACAGTGCCTAGTGTACTGGAAGAATGTTTAGATTCTGATAGCCTTATACTTCTAAGCAGTGTGTCATTGAAATTGAGCAGGTTGCTGTCTTTTATAGCACCCCACAAAGAAAGGAACACACGTAACAGCATTCCAAGGGTATTTTGGTATTTGCCAGGCAATGCACATTTTATAATGTATATGCTCCTCTGACTCAATTATTATTGAGTAATTCATAATGATAACTATTTTGAATGAGTCTCAGAACAATATAAGACTTGTAACAACTGGATTTCTGGTACAGTGTTATGGAGGTTTGAGATGCTCTAGTCCCATTGCTGTTGGAGACATACTCAGCAAATGCTGAGTATGGATCCTTTGGCAAATTCCAAAAGTAGCCTTGTACTTGGTGTTTGTAATAAATCCTTCTTCTGCGACAACTATTCTCCATTTGAAAAGCATCACTGGACCTGGTTAGGGACTGAATGCCTAACTATGAGACATGAAGGAACTGTGCAATGTAAGACTTCTTTCATCACCTTGCTGGTGTTTGAAATACAGTGTATTACATTGGCATTTTTTCTTTTCTATATCTATTTTGTTTTATTTGATTTACTTTATTTTTTAAAAGAGAAAAAACTATCTTTTCTCATTTTATATACCAATCCTAGTTCCCTTTCCTTCCCCTCCTCCTACCCCCTCTTCCTATCCTCCCCATCACCCATCTTACATTGCTTTGAGGAAAAGTTTAAGGCCCTACAAACTATAACTAGGCTGAGCAAGGTATCCATCCAAAGCCATCCTAAAAGCCAGTGTAAGCAATAAGAATAATTCCTGGTGCCACTCTCAGTGGCCCCACAGTCTGGCCCAGCCTTAAAACTGTCACCCACATTCAGAGGGACTAGTTTGGACCTGTCATGTTCTTTCCCAATCTGACTGGAGTTGGTGAGCTTCCATTAGCTCAGGTAAACTGTTTCAGTGGGTGTCCCCATCATGGTCTTGACCTCTTTGCTCATGTTCTCACTGCTCCTACTCTTCAATTGGACTTTGGGAGCTCAGCCCAGTGCTCCGCTGCGTGTCTCTGCCTCTGTGTCTCTCAGTTGCTGGATGAAGGTTCTATGGTGACATTTAAGATATTCATCAATCTGAACTGACTGGCAAGGCCAGTTCAGGCACCTTCTCCTCTATTGCTTAGGGTCTTAGCTGGGGTCATCCTTGTGGATTCTTGAGAATTTCCCTAGTGCCAGATTTCTTGCTAGCCCATAATGTCTCCTTCAATCAAAATATCTCTTCCCATATTCTCATCTCTATCCTTTCTCCATTTTGACTATCCAATTTTCTCAAGTTCTGCCCTCCCTTTCTTCCCTCCTCTTTCCCTTCCATCCTCCCTTCTTCCCCCACCCCCATGCTCCCAATTTTGTCAGGTGATCTTGTCTATTTCCCTTTCCAGATAGATCTATGTATGTTTTTCTTAGGGTTCACCTTTTTACTTAGCTTCTCTAGGATCATTGACTATAGGCTCAATATATTTTACTTTACAGCTAGTATCCACTTATGATTAAGTACATACCATGTTTATCTTTCTGGGTCTGGGTTACCTTACTCAGGATGTTTTTTTTTTTTCTAGTTCCATCCATTTGCATGCAAATTTCAAGATATCATTGTTCTTACAGCTGAGGGTCTGGAGGGATGGCTCAGCCATTAAAGGCTAGGCTCACGACCACATTTCCATTGGCTTTGTAGCAGCATTATGTTGAAGAGCATAAATGAAGTATGAGACTGGGTCTCAACTCTTCTGACAAAGAGAAGCCAACTGCACTTTGGGTGGCGCTGGTAGTCATGAAGTTTCCTCTCCAGCTTGACTGCTTCTCTTTGAGTTTGCATTGTTGACTTCACAACAGTTCCTCTATGACCTGGTTTAATGGTGTATCTGTAAAATACGAGAGCGTAAAGTGAAAATCGATGTTGACATCCTTTCTTTTTAAAAATTATTGTTTTAATATTTATATACACATATGTTGTGCTTGGACCAAATATATCCCCCATTCTGCCCCTTCTAATTTCTTTCTATTTCCTTTACCACCTTCCTTCCTCAACTTTAAGTGTTCTCTCTTTAAAAAAATTTAGCACCCACTGGGTCTATTTGGTGCTGCCTACTTGTACATGTACATTAGACAATCTACTGAGGATTAATAGTGTCAGCCTTTCTTTTTATTAAAGTTTTACATTAATTTATTTATTTAGTGTGTATTTGTGTGTGTGTGTGTGTGTATGGGTGTGCATATGCCACAGTGCATAAGTGAGGGTCAATGGACAACTTTTAAGTGTTGTTTCTTTTTCTCTACTATGTGGAATTTGGGGGTAGTTAGGATTGGTGACAAGTGCCTTTACCCTAACTTTGAAGTAGCTCAATAAAGGAAAATATCCAGTAAGTAGAAACTTAAACACTGACTGAGTCTAACTCATATGGAAGGCAAGAGAATTTGCTTTAGGAGCAGTGTAGACTTTCTCGGGTTAAGAAGATCTGAAAATGAGGCACAAAATACTTTCTAACATATGTGCTCCCAGTATGGGTAAAGAGGGTGAATACATTTCTATTCTATATAAATCCTTACATTAGGGCATCCATTACAGAGAGAACTCCTATGAAGCATTCGTGTCAGAATATCTTGTGAATGCTAGTTGGCCCCATTACCTGACTGCTTTGTGGCATGCCCAAGGGACCCATAAACAAAACAGGAATAACATCAGAGGTTCTTTGTGGTCTCAGCTTCATGGATTTACTTTCATCAGTACTAGCCTGATTGAGCTACACATATAACTTGCCAAGCTAACTTTAAGCTCCAGAAATGGCATCAGTACAAGGATAAGCAGAAGGCTATCTGTTAAGATGTTGAGGTCCCGTGCCGTACTTCCTGGATAGGGTAACTCTTTGCTCCAATGGTGATAAACCTACAGTCTATGTATGGATTTTCCTTTTCTATTCAAACTTCTTTGTTAGTAGCAACATTTGTGCTACAAAATCAAAGAAAGTTTAAAATATTATTTGTTCTTGCAAATAATGTTGCATCTAACATCCATTTTTTTCCTGATCACAGAACTCTTTCTATAGCAAAGAAAGTAAAGTCTTGCGGTTCACTTTAAGTTTTGTTTATTGATTTGGGTATTGTGTGAATGCGTATGTGTCAGTTCTCTCCTTCTTCCATAAAGAACCTGGAGATTGATCTCAGGTCTTCAGACGTGGCAGTAAGCACCCCACTGAGATATTTCACAAGCTCTATCTTTATCTTGTTTCAGATTGATTTTGACACAGGTTCCCTTGTAACCCAGGGTGGCCCCAAATTCCATGTCTCTGTAACAAAATAACCAAGAAAAATAAATGATGTGTCAGAGGACTTGTTTTGGACCTCATGTTCAGAGGCCACAGCTTATGTCGGCTTCCTTGCTATACAAGGCCCTAGGTGCAGAACATCATGGAATGGTGGAAACCTGACAGAGTAGGCTTTTTACTTTATGATGAGCAGAAAACATAAAGACTAAGACACAAAGAGGCTAGGGCACTGATACACTCTTGAAAGACTGCTCCCAGTGAATTAATTTCTCCAACAAGACTCCACCCCCTAGTTTTTACCATTTCCTAATAATGTTACCAAATCATGAATGCATCAACAGAGCAATCTGATGAGTCCATACGACAGAAGCTTATGTACAATTTAGGAACCTAGACTCCAATACCTAAGCCATCTGTGGACACGTCTCATGCAAATCATGAGAGTGTTTTCTGTAAACATCTATAAAATTATTTTTATTTGAGTTCATCAGCATTCCTTCAGCAACCTTTGGCAATATATTCACTAACAATATAAAGCAGAGGTTAACATATCATAATAACCTTGATTTTGTATTCTGAATGATGTTAGAATGAACCTTAAGTTCTTCCTCACTTGTTCTTTTTTAAACCTGAACATTAAAAAAGATTTTCAGCTTAGATTTGGTAAATTGGGAATGCATCCCAAAATGATATGAAACACTTTCAAGTGTCATAATACAATTTGTTAAAATATTTGTAAAAGCATTGCTTATAAAGATACATGTCATTTCACATAATAGGCAATTCTGATGTTTTCTATCTTCATAGTATTGAATATTCATATTTATAAGATTTATTTTAATCATGTGATATATGTGTAGGGAAGTATGTGGATGTGTGGTCAGGTGCCTGAGGAGGTCAGAGGTGGTGGGTCCTCCTGGAGCTGGAGTTATAGGCAACTGTGAGATGCCTTGTGTGTATAATGGGAAACAAACCCTGGTCTTCTGGAAGAGTATACTTGCTGTTAACCACAGAGCCCTTTCTTAAGCCCTGAGTATTCATTTTTTTAAAACAAAAATTTGCTAATTGTATTGTCTTAAAATTCATTCTTACAGGGAGTTAAAGAGATAGGTCAGAAGTAAGGCTTTTACTGCTCTTGCAGGAGAATGGAGTTCTGTTCACAGCACTCAGGCTGGGTGGATCATAACTGCCTATAACTCCAGGGAATTCAACATCTTCTAGCCTTTAAAGGAACCAGCATGTATACACACACATATGCACATACATGTAAAAGTAATTTTATAAAATTGTTATTTTTATAATATTTCCATTCTCTCATTGGTAGTGAGCCTCAACCTTTTCTCATATGCTTGTTTATCAGGTCAAGTTCTCCTGTGAATTTTCTGTACCTTTGGTCATTTTGATCTAGGTCTCACTGCTTTTTAATGTTGATGGACATGAATCACTTATAGAAAGCCACTATGTCAAGTCTGGTTTTAGGTTTTGCATGTGTTCCTGTTCACGCTTGTGAAGTAAAAGTGTGAGTTATTGAATCTGTTGATCTCTGTATTTTATTTTATTGTTTGAGCTAAGCTTGGGAAGCCCTCCTGGAGATACATTATTATTCATTTCTTCTTTTCTCTAGGTGTTCTAAGGTTTGGGTATTTTAAAGTATTTAGTTGTGTAACCCGTCTGGAATTGATTTCTCTGCATAAACTGAAGTAAAATCCTAAAATTGATGTTCCCTTTAAATTGCTATAATAGGTTCCAACAGCACTAGTTAAATACTTCTTTTATCTTTAATGGGTGATATCTCCGATATTATGTATCAAATGCATCACTGTACTGCTACCTATTTCTGGACTATCTATTTTGTACTATTGATTTATCTATTTCTATGGCAGCATGGCACAAACAAAAAAACTTCCTCAGGTGTGTTTATAATAAGTCTCATAAGAAAGGGATGGGATGACCATTTGAGGCCAATTAGAAAACCTTGAGTAACCAAGTAAAACTTATATTCTTCATTTTTTCATTTTCCTTCTGAGGAGATATTTCATTTAAACACAGAAAGTCAACAAGCTCACCATCAGTGAGTGACAGGTGCTTTAAAAGGTGATTTTCAAGATGAGTGTAAGTCTTCTAGCTTGAATAAGTGATAGTTTCTTCTATGATTCAGAAACTGTGTCTGAGCCTTAAATAAATGATCTTGTTCAACTCTCAGGTAAGTGCTTTGTGGGACATTTCTTTTTATCTCATCTGTCAGGTCCTTAGGATTTTTCAGGCAGGATTTAGTAGCAGTAGACCTCAAATGATGAAAACAGAATACAGTATTTCTGACTCCATCCTTTTCCAATATCAGAGCTATCACAGCATTCTTCACACTCTTTGCAAATCAGACTGTTATTCCCAGTCATGAAAAGGAAAAGGGACAATACTAGGTAACTCATGAAAGACAAAATTATTTCTCACTGTTTTGGAACCTGAAGCTCATGATCAAGATGCCTGAAGTTTGGTGACTGGTGAGAATTGCTTTCTTGATGTGGGGTTTCCTTCTGTATGCTGTGAATACCCTTGGTTAATAAAGAAACTGATTTGAGCCTATAGCAGAGCAAGGCAGAACAGAACTAGGAGTAAAAAACTAAACTGATTGCTGGGAGAAAGAAGGGCGGAGTCAGTGAGATGCCATGTAGTCCCCCCAGAGACAGACGCCGGACAGAACATTACCCAGTAAGCCACAGTCTCCTGGCAATACACAGATTAATGGAGATAGGTTAATTTACGATATGAGTCAGCCAGAAATACGCTTAAGCCATTGTCCAAACAATATTGCAAATAACATAGTTTCTGTGTGATTATTTCAGGTCTGAGCACTCTCTGTTTTTGGAAACAGCAAAATGATAGAAAGGCTGGCCTATCCCTCCTAGTACTTGTATAAACTGCTAATCCCATCTTCGAGGGCTCGGTCCCCATGGTCTGTTCACCTTTTAAATATCCTACTTCACTACACTGTCACATTTAGGATTAAGTTTCAACAAAAATTTTGGAGATTATGCAAACATTCAAACTATAGAATTTCTCTAGGGCACTTGAAACTCATGTTCTATGTAGAGCTGAGGTGCATTCATTCTATTCCAATAATTCTTCAAACCTTGGTTGGCTACAGCATCAGCTTTAAAATCCAAGTCCAATGTCTCCCTTAAGTATCTAAGTTGGATATGGGTGAGATTCAAGTTCAGTTGACCTTGAGGGAAAACATTCTCTCCAGCTATAGCACTTGGATTGAAGTAAACTTTTTCTTTCTAAAACAAAACTATGCCTGTGAAGAGAAGACAGTCTTCTGCCCCCAGTCACTCTGCTGTTTGGAGCAGTGGCCACTGGGCTATGCATTGCCATGAGTCACACCATTTTAAAGTTACTCCATTTAAGTAAAGTGCTCAAGTAGAATGACTATGAATCTTATTTGTGTAAGAAGAAAAATCACTATCTATTCATAAGGATCATGAAATACAAACTGATAATTCACTAATTTGTTGCCATAAAAATGACCACCTGTGAACTTACCAAATTAAATTGGGGGTATATGGACACATGTACTTACCAGGAGACTATTAAAAAAACAAGGCATGTGAGCTTATCAGTTGTACCAAATTGATGAATAATGCACCCTCTTACTCAAAACATGCAATTCAAGGGGCCACTAACACAGTGACAGCATTGACCTACCTGTCACTTTGCCGTATATCCCAGGCCCTGTTTAGGTGACTTACCAAGGTGGTTACCTCCTGATTCTGTTCCCAAACTTCAGATCATTGCTGCCTTGACCTTCCCATTTGGGAGTTTCAGATATCTATATCCTCACTTGACAACTTCATGTTCTGGCATTGGTGTAACTGGAAATTGGTGTAGGAGTTCCTTCTGTTTGTGTGTTGCTTTCCTTGGTTAATGAATAAAGAAACTGCCTTGGCCTAGTTGATAGGGCAGAACTTAGGTAGGCGGGGGAGAGAGAACTGAATTCTGGGAGGAAGAAAGCAGGGTCAGAAAGAAGCCATGGATTCTCTGCTTCTAACTGCTCTGATGGATGCTGGTCAGAATCTCTAGTAAGTCACTGCCACATGGTGATAAAAAGATTAATGGAGGTGTGTTAAACTAATATGTAAGAGTTAGCAAATAAGAAATTAGAGCGAATGGCCAAGCAGTGTTTTAATTAATACAGTTTCTGTATGGCTATTTCTGATGTAAGCTAGCTCGGCCACTGGGACAAACAAGTGGCCCTCTTCCTTGTAACAGGAGATGGGTTTGGCAACTTTTGCCTGACCCCAGCAGTGATTCTTTGGGTTGGCTCTTACCCCTGCCTTTGGCATTGTTTCTCTAAATGCTGTATAACTTCTCCCTTTCCCAGTCTTTCTGTAGCATATATAACAATATAATATACGTCTTTGCAAGAGGTGTGATGTGTGATTTGAGGATTCCAGTAATTAAGGTCCTAATTAAGACTGAGTGGACTAAAGAAACTGATCAGCATGTGGAACATGAGGACATGCTTGTTGGGGTTTCTGTCCTGCCCAGTTCCCGCAGCCAGTATATATGCATGCTTTCTGATGGCCTTAGGTTACCCCATGAAAGGATCATTCAGTTCCTGAAAGGGGCCGTGACCTACATGCTGGTAACTGCTGCCCTAGGCCCTTCCCTTGAAATCACTTTACTCTCCAGGCTTTACAGTTCTATGTCATGATGGGGTGGCTGACTTAGTCATCTCCAAAATCCTTCTGAAATTCTTCTCTTCCTTTCTTTTTACTTCCTTTCCTTTCCTTTTCTTTGTTTCTTCCTTTGCATATGTATGTGTGGCTCTATGTGTGAGTGTATGTTCAGATTTCTGTGGGTTACATAATGTATATGTATTCTTGTTTATGTATGCATACATGAATCTTGAGGCTGGAAGACGACCTGTGGTTTTGTTCCTCAGGAGCTATGACAAGTTCTCTCACTGTTCTAGAACTCACCAAGTAGGCTTGGTTGGCTGGTTAGCAAGCCCCAGGGATCTGTTTTGTGTTTCCCTGGCATTGGTATTATAAGTGTCTTACCACACTTGAACAAACAGAATGTGGATTCCATTAAAGGAAGTTCTTGGTTTTGTCATTAAGTTTTAGTGCCTAGTATATATTTAAGGTTGAGTAAGCTGATGAAGGATAAATGAATGAACAAACATCTCCTTCCCATATCTCCTTTATAGAAAAAGATATTCTTATTACTCATTCAAGTAACTTTGATTTATATTGTACTATACATGTTTGACTTACATTTCATTTTTTTTCTTGGCTTGGTAGATTATTTGCACAGCAAAATTGAAAGAGTTCTCAGAAATAGTTGCTTCAGTCTCCCATTAATGTGAAGTTCCATTTTATAGCCTCCTGGACAGATGGCCAGCCAGATTCATCTAAACACCTCCAGTCACAGGAGACAAACACACCATAGTTGTGGTGATTAGGCATATTCTGTCTGATTAGATTGCATATGATTGCAGAAGATTTATCTTAAGATGGACTTATAATACTGAAAGCTGATCAACTTATTATTTTAGAGGTTCAAAGTTAGTGAAAGATTTTATTATAATTCAGGTCAAAAGTTTATAGTATCCTCATGTCTCTCACCTCACTGCTTATAATTCCTTATGCTAGATGTGAATTCTCTGTTTGTCAACGTTCTCCTTGGGCTGCTTCTTTTTCCCTTCTTTCTTTGACACCCACTTCAGTCTCTCTGGAAAAGCCCTTGAACTTGCTTGCCATCACTTTACGATACAAAGAGTCCGGGCATTCTGCATAGCATGAAATGGGGACAGTTGATGACATCCCACACTTTATGTTGGCACACCCATGAACTTCTTTCTGCAAGACACAGTCACACCACCCTTTGCTTCTCATGGAAGTGTCTTCCAGTTTGGAAAAGAGGACCCTGGCAATTGTTATGAGCCCAATATGTGCCTGTTGCCTGGCCTGCAACTGAACGCACAATGCCATCCTCAGTAGAATTTTTTCCTATTACACAAATGCAGAAAATTATTTCTAATAAAATTTGACAAAAAAATTGTGGAGCATAACAAGGCTCCTTCAAAGCAATTCATAGAAGTTGCAAGCAGATCCAGATGCAAACGGATCTGACATGATAACACCAAGCTGACCTTTGCTAGGGCAAGATGGAAAAGCCCTTGCAATGCATTATGAAAAAATCCGACCTATATATATTTGGGGTCGAGGATGTGTTTATGCTTTTTTTCACAGAAAGAAAATAAAAGCTGGACCTGACTTTGAGGCTGCGGACATCCCACTGAGGAGTTCCAGAGAGGATTGCGGAGAGGTCCTTGGTCCAGCCTTCCCTGCCCCCAAGGAGAAGAGTGCCTGATAACAGAACCTGTTACGCCACTCTACAGGGTCTCATTCTGCCTCCAGAGTCCAGGGAGACCCAGCTGAGATAAGTGCCAGGATGAGCTTCACCTGAATCCAGCTCACCTCACCCAGGAATCCCACCTGCCCTGAAGCACAAATGCTGAACTGCCTCTACAGTTTGAACTCTGGTTTGCTTTGAAGCTAAGATGCAGACTAAGCATCTGACTGCTTTAATCTTTGGGACACAAAACTCATTTTAATTAAAATATTAACCTCTCTTCACTTAAGAAGGGGGAAGATTTGGGGTTCCTGTCACTGTTGCTCAGAGACTGGAACTGGTGGTATTTGACAACAATGTATGTCATTGTACTCTTACTGCAATTGATCTAATGATATTTGTAACTGCTTATAGATGTCGAAAAAGGTTTGACACATGCTGTAAAGTGTTTGGGTTTAATGCATATGTTAAAAATTTTAGATTTAGACCCTTCTACACTGCCCTAATTTTTGACAGACAGCACTCATAATTTTATGTGGAGTAGGCATTTAGGAAGGAGGATACCTTAGGCCAGACTAAAAGGTGAATACTGGGTTTGGAAGGTGCCCCTTTCTTCTTCTCTGGAAGATGGAGTTATTGGTGCCCAAAATTATATCATTATATCTTTTGTTTGAGGAGCTCCTCACAGTTTTTTCATTAATGATAGGACCCAATGACGGGAGTTAGTGTGGATCCTCACCTGAATAGCACACCATACAGAGGCTGTAAAGGCCGGCTCAACATGGCATGGTGCCAGGTACGAGGTATGCTTTCCACATGGCCTAAGACAGGGTGCCCTGTGGTCTGCTTACTTTAATCCTGCTAGATACCTTTTATTTGAGGAGCTCCAAGGACAGGCGACTTATGGCAGGATATCCCCCAACCTAAGACAGGGTCCTGGGAACCCTATGACGGGTAAGGGGAAAAGAACAAAGACCTGGTTCCCACTCAACCTAAGAATCATCGGGCACTCCTCTGTTCCCAGGAGAGGTAAATTGCTTCACCATTTGAGAGGAGGGTCTCTACTTGTCCCAGTCCCTTCTCCTTTAGATCTGACACCATGGTTGACTCTGACCTCATGCCCTCCACTTAATAACTGCTTGCCTTTATATAAGAAAGGAGGATATGTCACGAGCCATTTCCCCCCTAAAAATCATTACAGGAACCATCACCCTGGGGAGTCTGCAGAGAACCCCACACCCATAATTATGTTCTATTGAGAGAACCTGCCCCACACCCAATTAACTTATCTGTTAGCAGAACATGCCTCACACTCCAACTATCCAGGGAACCAGGTATGGCAACTTGTGACTTCTTGGCCTACCTGTCCGAATGTAACATCTTGGCCTACGTGATGAACCTGGCCTACATGACCGGGACCACGAGGCGAGATCCCATGCCCTGCCCACCAAGTCCTCATCCAAGGCTATATAAGCAGCAACCATGATCCTAATAAACGGGGGCTTTGACAAATCTGCTTAGCCTTCTTCTTCTGTCCTAGCTCATTCCCTTCCAGGTAGTGCCCCTCCGAGACCCTGGAATAACTGATTGCAGGGTGGGTTACAACCCCTAGACTAGTGACCCACCCAACGCAATCGACATTTCTTTTAATATTAATATATGGGAAGTTCAGTTTTAGGGCCTTTTAACCACATATCGTCATTATTTTGTGAAAGAGAAAAGAACCTTTAGCTTTTACACTAGAACAAGTCAAGAGATTTGCCTTGGTTAGATCTGTTAAGACCTATAATTCAAGAGTTGAGATTTGTGGGGCATGGTTACTGATTTAGTTCAAGTTAAAGGCTCCAAGGACATTGTCATGTGGAGGGTCAGTGTATGAGGTAACCCAGTTTTAGGAGTGCATTTCAAGTAAGCAGCATGCACTAAACACTCTTGGTGGCCCTATAGTTATACCACACTTCTACCAGAAAGCAGACTTATTCAACTGTCTCTTCTGCCATGCAGTGCACGTGACTCAAAAAACTAACTATATTCCCTGGGTAAAGTCCATAAATAACGTCTGATTTGTCTTATATAATTATGAAATGAGATGTCTCACAATAATTCTGGGGTTTAATAATCTAAACTGAACCAGTTTTGAACCAATGCTTGAAACATTATAAAGAATTATATCCTGTGCTCTGGGAAGAGATTTGTCTTTCTCCATGATAAAGATGAATAAGGATAGTGTATAATTCTCACTGATTCCAACAATCATTTATGACTTTCATGGATATCCTTAGAATGAAACCACCACCACAACCAGAAGAAAAAGCATGGTGATTAACAATATTCTTGAGCTCCCAAAAATTCCATACACAGATTCATCTAGGTTCCATTTCCAGTGATGCTATCTCTGTTATTTAATTTTCTTTTTAGATTTCTTTAAATTTCTTTAAGATCCTGTTTGTTTGAAACATAATTTTCCTTAGTGATGCCAATATCATGGAAGCTGGGGATGCAGTCAACATGTAAGAGCATGTTTTTGGAATTCCTTTACATTTTACCCTTCTTCTGTTCTTTAATGATATAAGGATAAGTATCTTCTCACATGCCCACTGTTTCAATATGCCCTTAGATATGTGCTCAAGGAAATAAGATCCCTTGAAAATTCTCCACCAGGTTTAACATAAAACCTCTTTATCTTCTTGATATTTCTTCAGTGCAAATGCCATAAGCTTTAACATCACATGCAAAGTGTGTTCCAGACAGTCTGGATAAAATAAGAACAGTGGTTCAGTATGCTATAATTCAGATTTGTGTATGGAAAAAAAGCTGGACTATGTGTAGTTATAATGAACTTGGGTCCAGTATTTATCTACTTTACACAAGCTTTTAGCTGCATTAAACTCTTACTTTCTCCTTGATAAAATGGGAATAATAATTCCTTTTTACTACAAGCATTTTCAATACATGTCAGATGAAATAACAGGTAAAGTTACTCCCTAAATAGTAAAACTAACAAATATCATAGAATAATTAATTTTTCTTCAAATGGTGTCAGCTTCCTTCAGCAAATAATGAATGGTGCTATGAACATAACTGCGCAAGTATCCTTGTAGTATGATTGAACATCCTTTGGGTACATGCCCAAAAGGGGTATGGCTGGCTCTTGAGGTAGGTCTATACCCAGTTTTCTGAGAAATTACCATACTTAATTTGACAGTGGCTGTGTAAATTTGCACTTTCACCAACAACAGAGGAGTATTCCCCTTGTTCCACATCCTCTCCAGTATAAGCAACCATTGATGATTTTGATCCTAGCCATTCTGACTGGTTAAGTTGGTATCTCAGAGTTGTTTTTATTTGCATTTCTCTGAAGGAGAAGGATGTTAATCAGATCCATAAGTGATTTTTGGCCATTTGAGATTCTTCTATTGAAAATTATCTGTTTAGATTAAATCCCATTTTAAAAATTGGATTATTTGGCATTTTGATGTATAGTTTCTTGAGTTCTTCATATATTTTGAAGGTCAGCCCCCTAACTGATGTGGGGTTGGTAAAGATCTTTCCCATTCAGTAGGCTGCTGTTTTGTCTTATTGACTGTGCCCTTTGTCTTTCAGAAGCTTCTTAGTTTCAGAAGTTCCCATAAATTTATTGTTCTTTCAGTGTCTGTGCTACTGGTGTTATATTTAGGAAGTGGTCTTTTATGCCACTGTGTTTTATGTCTACTTCCCACATTTTCTTCTATGAGGTTGTGATTGGATTTATATTGAGGTCTTTGCCATTTGTATTTGTGGTTTGTACATGGGAATAGACATGGTTTTATTTGCATTCTTGTACATGTTGATATTCAGTTATGTCAGCACCATTTGTTGAAGATGCTTTCTTTTTTTTCCATTTTATAATTTTAGCTTCTTTATTTAAAATGAGGTGCTGATAGGTGTGTGGATTAATATCAGAGTCTTCAATTCAATTCCATTGGTTCACCTGTCTGCTTTTATGCCAATACTAAGCTGTTTTCATTACTGTAGCTCTGTAATAGTGATTGATGTCAGGGAATGTAATACCTCCAGAAGTCCCTTTATTGTACAGGATTGTTTTGGCTATCCTTGTTTTTTTTTGCTTTTCCATATGAAAGTGAGTGTTCTCCTTTCAAGGTTTATGAAGAATTGTATTGGGATTTTGATGGGAATTACATTGAATCTGCTTTTGGGTAGGATTGCCATTTTTATTACACTTGCAGGCTGACATAACTACTGAGCGGCAGATTCCAACTTGTTTAACTGTGAATTCTGTCACTGAGTACAGCATTACTGCAGCTGTATAAGATCTAAAAACTAAGAGAATAGACCGATGAATTCAACAAGCATCCAGTGAGCTCACGGCATGTCCTAAGGCTTGTGTTTGGCCCTTGTGC
The DNA here is from genome assembly GCF_014885135.2 of Alexandromys fortis. NCBI lineage: Eukaryota > Metazoa > Chordata > Mammalia > Rodentia > Cricetidae > Alexandromys > Alexandromys fortis. Next base: position 753,291 of record NW_026068094.1, on the reverse strand, counting down.
CCTGTTACTTATCCCTCATTAATGTATGCACAAGTTTTTCAATAAAATCTTTATTCTTGTTTTCTAGTAGACCTAAACATTTTATCTTGAAAGTCTCATTCAAAAATAGTTTCTCTGTTGTAGCCACAAATATTATACAGCAAATGAACAGCTGACAGATTCCTAGACTGACCCACAAATGCACAACTCGTGGGGGACCCATTTAGCAGAGTTGAGAGAACACTTGTCTTTTGGATTAGTGGCTGTCAATTTGGTTTTGTGAAGCCATGGCTTTTCTCCCTTCAAAATGGGATTCATTCCCAAAATACCTCAGCAGTGTAACTTTCTACCATATGGGCAATGGAATGACCTGCCATGAGACCTTAGAGCTATAATATCCACTCTTTGCTCTAATTGTCAAATCTACATAAAGTCAATTCCCCATATTTACCTTTGTTAAAAGACCACCTAGGAATTTCTAAAAGACAACATACCTGCTTTTACTAACAGGAGTTTGTGGGGAGGATATTTCAGGGTTCAGGGACATTTAGTGATTTTTATCTAATGGTTTGGAATGTCAGGTATTTCTTCCTGGGTGGTGTCAACTTTTCTACCTACTCTTTCTTTCTTCCTTCCTTTCTTTCTTTCTTTCTTTCTTTCTTTCTTTCTTTCTTTCTTTCTCTCTCTCTCTCTCTCTCTCTCTCTCTCTCTCTCTCTCTCTTTTTTTTTTTTTTTTTTTTTTTTTTTCATTTTTTGATTCTGAAATGCATGCTGATATCATTGGTTTGGCCTATGGAATTTTTTAACTATGTAAACTAAAAACTTGGTGGAGATTGCCTCTCTTTCTCACTTCTTCTTCACCCAAAGAATAAAGAACATGCAGAGGTAACATCCTTGAGTTAATTTATTTCATTTACCTTCAGATCCAATGAGCCAGTTATACCTGCTATAGCAAGTCTTTCTGAATCCTGAGATGTTTAATGGGCTTAACCCCAAGCTAAAGCTCAATATTTCTCAGGCTTAAGAGCAAAATGATAGTTGTCCCATGGGTGTGGACATATTATAAAAAGGAACTTAATGCCACCTCCAACCCTGTTGGAGTATTTTATTTTTTATGAATTTTAAAAATGGCCACTGGGAGTTTGACCTTGCATCAGTGAGTATTTGGGCAACACAAATTGAACTTGGTATTTTTTTCTTTATCTTTTTCCTTTTCTTCTTCTTCTTCTTCTTCTTCTTCTTCTTCTTCTTCTTCTTCTTCTTCTTCTTCTTCTTCTTCTTCTTCTTTTCTTCTTCTTCTTCTCCCCCTTGTCCTCCTCCTCCTTCTTTTTTCCTGTCACAAAGGTGACTTTCTTCTGTTTTGAGGGTTGGACCTGGGAGTACTGGGCAGTGAATATGATCCAAGTTTATTATATGAAATTTCCAAATAATCAATAAAATATTATGTTAAAAATGTTAGGTATTGCCAGGTGGTGGTGTTTAATACAACCTCATAAAGTAATTGTACTTAAATATAAACAGTACAATATAGTGCATTGTTTGTTGGTTGGTATTGAACACCCTCACTGCTACCCAGAAAAGTTCCAAGATAATAGAAACAAATATCTCTGGACTGATAGTGTAATGATTTCAGACACAATAAGGCTGATAGTTCTGGGTTCTAGGGGCTATGCATGTGCAGACAAGCCCTCGGGCAGAAGTACCTAATAGACCCCCCCCTCCCCGGGGATGTTAAAGGCCCCTGTGTGACCTACTTGTGGTGTGGATTAAGTCATGACTCAGCTAGGCACTTGCACGCATAGGTGAACCTCATCATCTACGTTTGAGATAGCCACATCAACCCCCTGTGTACCTGTGCTAGGCAGCTTTTAAAAGCTGGAAGCGCCACCTTCCTCTCTCCTCCATCTCTTCTCCGCTCCCCCCTCTCTTTTTCTCTCTGCATACCGATTTCCCAGGCCTGTACATGCCCCCTCTAATAAACGTTTAAGCGGCGGGTTTGTTGTGTGTTTCGTGTTTCCTTCTCACTCACGCCAGGTTATTTCAGATAGGATTGAAGAGATGGTTTGAACTTTTCTTTTGGTTTGTAGATAGAAACCCTGAGTCCCAGTCAGACAGATTTACTTGTCAATATCCAGTTACTGGGGGAGAGACTGAGACTGAAAATCACATCCCATGAATCATAAAATGGTTTTCTTTCTCTGTGTTGCTTTTTATATATGAGGAAGCAAAGTCAGAATGGTTGATTGAGTTGCTCAGGGTTATACATGCCTATTTGTGACTTAGACTTATGGTATGCCTTTTCATACAAACAGTTCTTAGTATTTGTATGCATCACCTCAGTAATTCCTTTCAACAGCTTTAGGAGATACTAATAGGCCCCTTGCTTCTCAGATGAGGCAGGAGGCACAGGGAAGTCTAAAAGCTTGTCTGAGCCTGTGTAGGAAGCACTGAGATCAATGCAGAACACTTGGCATCAGAACTGCACATGTCACCAATCTTTGTGTTTCGAGTATCCCAGTCTGATCCTCTTATTTCTCTTCCTCAGGCATGAGCGAGTTTCAACTTTAAGTAAAAAATTAGGTCTAATGACAAAGAGCAGTGCCTATCAACTGGGTTAGAAAGGAGCTCGTTTGCACGGAGGGTACAGGTCTTGGAGCTTTCAGAGAAGCTAGCGTTGTTCACTTGTGCTGGCTGTTTTAAATTACAGTGCTATTAGAACTCATCTGCTGAAACGCACCGACCTTGATCAGGTGTTTTGTGAAAGAGAAGGCAGCTGTGACTTTAGGGCTACCATGAAGAGGGAAGACCAGAGTGATTATCTGGCTGGAGCGCCCAGGGTTAGGTGGTTTTGAGAGAAAGTGGTCTGTGGTGAGTGACATTCTGTACTCAGTCATGTACTCTAGACAGTGTCTGTAAAGATGTTTAATCAAAACACCCAGATTTAGTTAAAAATAAGGAAATAAGAACTCAGAATATATGGAGTTGGGTTGTTTTACTTCATAACACCAACCTCTTCTAAGCACCTGAAATGTTGCAAACCCCTTCACCTTTTATGCCTATTTTTTCATATGCAGAGTGGGAAAGATTCTCATGGCTTGTTCCTAGGGTGATTGTTACAGACTAAATATTTAATCTCCACAGTTTGTTTCTATTTGTAAATACTGCCTTTGGGAATACAGTAGGGTTAGATGAGGTCATGAAAGTGTGACTTTCATGATTAAATTACTGCCTTCGAGGGGGACACTGGAGACACACTGAAGATGGCCATGTAAGTACACAGTGGCTGTCTCTAAGCTTTTCAGAATCTTTGGCAGAAACCCAAAGATTTAGCACCTTGTTTTCGGATTCCCTTACTTCAAAGTTGTAATAATATAAATTTCTGTTGTTTAAAACACTCAGTTTCAAGTATTTTTCAGTTTAAGATAATGGTTACAAAAGTTAAGTATAGAATACATGCATCCGCACCTAGTACTTGAGTTGTGTGTATATATAGGAAGAGAGAAAGAGAGAGATGAGATCTCTCTATTTAAGCTGTATGCACGTACAAATGTAAATGTGTGTTTATTTATATGTGTATAACATGGAATGCTTTGGTCTAATTGGCATTAGTCAACTTCAGGACAAGTATCAGTACTGCAGCCTACGTGTAGGTGGCATCTTATACTATCAATGTGTCCCTAAAGGATGGAAGTTGTCTTATCCTCAATTTCTACATCCAGGAAAAGCTACCACTGAGTTAGGCTTGGCAACTCTCTAAAACAACAGCTAGGCTTCATGAGCAGTGTAGTTCCAGGTTGCAAATGCTAAACCTACACAGCACAGCAGGGGAAATGGCAACCACTCCCTGACTAGATGCTCTAGCTCTCTGAGAAGTAATTGTGATGCAAGTGCCCCTTTGTGCTGAAGAAGTAGTCCTGGACCATTCAAGGACCTCAGTAGGAAATTCCGGGCTTCTGCTAATCAGGCAAATGGGAAACTGGAAAGATGAATTGCGCTATTAAAAGAGATGTGACTTTATTTGTTCTGAGACCAGTTTTGTGAAATAATAGCTAGGACATTTAATGAGCACTTATGATGCTCCAAGCACAAGAGCAAATAATTTACAAAACTCATGTCTTTCCATAGCTGAAACACAAAGTAAGTTATATTATCCACATTTTATATACAAGGTGACTGAGCACCAAGGAGGGAAATCACTTGTCCAAGGTCACAAATCAATAGTGTGGCAGAGTCAGAATGAGCCTCAACAATTCGTAATAATACAGCCCAGACCTTCCCTAAGTGGAGCACAGATGTTCTTGGAAAACAGAAGAAATGTTGTAAAGACATTAAAGGAGAAGCATGTGCATTAGTGAGTCTTCTGGCAGAGATTTAACTAAATGTTTGGTGTGTTTTGCCTAGAAGAGATGGGAAAACTTGTCCCCAAATGCAAGGAATAGCCCATATTGTGCTTACAAAATTTCCAGCTGAACTTGGTAAAAGGATACCTCAGCAGGAAACTGGGTATAGCATAAAAGCTTTTTATTCTGAATACCAAGTATTGTAACCGAGCCAGAACTTTTCCCTTGGAAGGAAGATGTCACAAAATAGGAGATAGTAGGAGTTCTTTTCTTTTTTTCTAAACATAATTTCTTTATCGATTCTTTGGTAATTTCACATCATATACCCTAATTCTATTAGTATCCCCATATATATTCTCCCCTTACCCATGTAACACCCCTCTGAAAAAAAAATAAAAAAAATCAAGCCAAAATCAATCAATCAAGCAAACAAACAAACAAAAACAAGAACAACAACAAAAAAAAAAACCTTCTTTTTTCCTATCTCTCCAACATTTCTTTATTCACCCTGTTGGCATTAGGAGCAGTGGCATGTCCTTTTCTAATGCCAGAAATAGTCCAGTGCTGAGTGAGACCGCTGTGCCAGGAGGAGACAAAATTAGCAAAACCTGATACCAGTGGTGGCCAGCATCTTGGACAATACCTGTGTTGGAGCCTACATTGCCTGCTTACCCTATTCAACCAGGAAAGTGTTTCTGCCAGAGCTGCTGCCTGCACATCTCATGCTGAGTGAAGTTGGCAGGCACTTGTTATCCCTGGAAGACCATGTGGTATGGTCTTCGTGAGAAAGAGGCAGCTGAGAAAGTCCCCCTATGGTCCTACAATCAATGCTGATGCATCAGAACTCCTAGGCTGTAAATACTGACCATAGCCCAGGGGACAAAAGAAACACAGTAAGTAAGATTGAAGTGGATACCAAACATATTAGAATGTCTTTGCTGCAAGATGCCTGCAGAATTTGTTCAACAGAGCCAATAATGTTAGTTACCACCAACTGAGTGGGGAACTGGTGCTAGTCCCTCCTCTCAGGTATATGTGGACTATTGCACTTGATTTTACAATAGCTCAGGAAGAGATTCCTCATGTCATATCTTCTGTTTTACAGGTAGGTGATGTGGGAGTGTCATATATCAATCTGTTGATTTCATTGGTTAATTAAATAAAGAAACTGCTTGCCCGATAGGTTAAAATATAGGTGGGAGGAGTAAACAGGAGGAAGAGGAAGTGAGGTAAGACTCCTCAGACAGACCCGACAGCTCTGCTCTCTGGAGCAGAGACGCCAGGCTCTGCTCTCCCAGGCAACTCCGACCCAGGATGGACGTAGGCTAGAATCTTCCTGGTAAGCGCACCTTGGGGTGCTTACACACATTATTAGAAATGGGCTAAATTAATATGTGAGAATTAGCCTAGAAGAGGCTAGATAGAAATGGGCCAAGCAGTCTTTAAATGAATACAGTTTGTGTGTTGTTATTTCGGGCATAAGCTAGCAGGCGGCTGGGGTGCTGGGGACGAAGCCCTGCCACTCCTATTACTACAGATAGGGAAACTGAGGCTCAAAAGGACTCACTAATAAGAGCAAATGACCTATATGCCTTCGAAGTGGTAAGGCCCAGGTAAATCAGAATTAGTCTCAACTTTATGTTGCTGCCCTCATGTCTATCCCTAGAAAAGCAAATCCTGAAACACATAGCTGCGGAGTCTATCTCTGTTATGGTTTATATATGGAATAGTCTCCAAAGACTTATGTAAAGACTTGTTTTCTAGAGCAGTGGTGTACAGAGATGGGGCCTTTAAAGGTGACTGGTCTCCACAGTGGTTTAACTCATTGATAAGTTAATAGACTATTTAGAGATTGGCCTATCTGGAAGATACATAGTTTGTTGGAATGTGTCTTTTGTGTGTGTGGGCTTTTTTTGTTTAATGTATTTTAATGTCTTATATAATCTGCATGGGAATCCTCTATTAGATGAATGTGGGACAAAGATTTTGTGCTGTTTCATGGGCTAACTCTCTATTTTTTGTTTTAGCTTATTGCTCATACATTGCATTCTGACGGCAGTTTCCCCTTCCTCCCTTCTTCCTAGTCTCCCCCTCCACCTCCCCTCTTCCACAGATTCACACCTCCTCTGTCATCCCTCAGAAAAGAGCAAGACTCCCAGGGACATCAACCAAAACATGGCATAATATGCTATAATAATATAATTAATAATATAATATTAAACACACCATCATATCAAGACTGGATGAGGCAACCCAGTAGGAAGAAAAGGGAACCATAAATGGGCAAAATAGTCAGTGACTACCCCTGCTCCCACTGTTTGAAATCCCTCAAGAACACCAAGCTACTCATCCATACATAGTATATGTGCCAAGGACCTAGGTCAGATCCCTATAGGCTCCCTGATCTCCCTGAGCCCCAATGAATCCCTGTGGATTGATTCTGGGGTCATGAGCTCTGGTTCCTCTGATTCTTCCCCCACCCCACAGGACTCCCAGAGCTCCACCTGATGTTTGGATGTGGGACTCTGCACCTGCTCCCATCCATCAGTCGCTGGATGAAGCCTCTCAAGTCACGTTGATGAAGATTCTGCTAAACTCTGGTCCCAGAACACTCTGCAGGAAGGACAAACTGTAGGTCAAAGGTTTTGTGGCTGGGTTTGTGTCCCAGTCCCTCCACATGAGGCCTTGCCTGATTACAGAACATGGCTGGTTAATGTTCTGTGTCCTGTCCTCCATTGCTAGGAGTCTTTGCTAGGGTTACTCTCATAGATTGAATGGAGTTTTCAGTCATTTCTCCCCATACCTCACTTGCCCCATTGAGCCCTCCTGTTTCCACCCCTGCCTGTCCCCAGTCTACCTGCAAAATCTATTCTATTTCCTCTTCCCAGGGAAATACTTGTCCCCTCCCCCACTTAAGCCCTCCACATTACTGGAATGTGTCTTTGAAGGATACATTTTTGTGTCTGGCCTTATCTTGCCTCTGCTTCCTGGCTGCCAGAAGTCAAGCATCTCTCTTTCACCATGTCCTTCCTCCATGATTTAGTCATTGTCTTACTATGGGACCAAAATGATAGAGCCAGGTGAGCAAGCATGGAGACTTATGAAACCATGAGCCTTAACAAATTTTTCCTCCTCCAAGATGGTTTTTCTCAGGCATTTATTTCATATATTTTTATGAAATAAAATAAAAATATGAAATCTTCTTGACTATATATATTCATCAACATACCAACATAGTTTTCAGGGCATGAAAAATATGGATTATAACTTTGATGCAAGAGATATTCTTTAGATTAAAAAAGTTTGCAATTGTAAATAAGAAAAAAATGCATTCTTTATCTCTTTAGATTTTAATTTCACTTCCACAGTCAGGGTGTTGGAACTCAAAATATAAGAGGTCCTTGCTACCTCCAAACTGCTGTGACTGCTGGGGAAATCCTCTCCACCAGGCATAGGGAGAGCCGAGTGAATGCAACCATTCCTGGTGCGTGGGGATTCCACATCAACGTCATCTCCCTCTCTCCCTCCTACAAAATAGCATTTGCCTCCTTTGCCATCTACTCAAATTCTATCAGCATCATAATATTAAGTTGCAACAAAGTGTCTGTGCTCTTTCATGCCTTAGGTCTGCCTGCACTCTTCTGAAGTGCAGTTGAAACTCCATGTTAGTTAACTGCATCTGCACTGACCGAGCAGCACTGTGAGCAAAGCAAGGACTCAGGAGAGACATGGTCAAGACAGAGGCAAAGGGAACACCACAATGAAAAATTGCATGTGGTTGCTTGGGGAGCAGAAAAGGGAGAAATGTTCTATGGTTATAGAGTAAAAGATTTCGGGAAAACAGATGCAAAGAAATCAGTTCTTGGCATCAACTGTAATTCTGCCCATTGAAACTAGGAAGGCTTGGAAAATTTGATTGACATTGATTCTTCTTGGCAATGAGACTTTCTTGAATGCATCTCTCTGCATTGACCGGGTCACATGGTACAGTGTTTTACGTGGTTTACGATAATGCTAGCTAGCATAATATAGGACTGCATATGGCTAAGTTCCCACCAGACTCTGAATCCTTCTGCCTCTTATTCTGCTTGATATTTGCCTCTGACCTTTGGTTACCTTTGCTACTCTTATTGATTTTTCATCATCTTTTAAAGACAGTCACTGTAGCCAACTAGAAGTAACCACCCATTTCTACATCTGTGGAATGCATAGGTATTGTGTATTCGTGTTATAGACTAATTGCATTGATTTGTTTACCAATTTGTCTCCATGGCATGGTGAGTTCCCATGGGACAGAAATAATGCCGTGATCCTTTATTTAATTTTATTTTTTATTGTTTTATTTATTTATTAAAGATTTCTGTCTCTTCCCCGCCACTGCCTCCCATTTTCCTCCCCCTCCACCAATCAAGTCCCCCTCCCTCGTCAGCTCAAAGATCAATCAGGGTTCCCTGCCCTGTGGAAAGTCCAAGGACCACCCACCTCCATCCAGGTCTAGTAAGGTGAGCATCCAAACTGCCTAGGCTCCCACAAAGCCAGTTTTAATCCACAGCACTCTACAAATGTTTGCTGAATTAGAGCTGCTAAGAACTTTCAGGGTACCTGGTATAGAACTCTGTACATGATGAATAATAAGTAATTTCTCTCATTTATTCAGTGGTTACTATGTAGTAGAAGGTATGCCATTATTTTCAATAGATTGTCACATTGAAACCATTCAGTGAATCTATAAAATGGGCAAATAACAATCATTTTACTTACGAGAAAAACTGAAGCTTAAGAGGAAACAAGACTTATTGCATGTGTATATACAAGCCACTCTGAAAGGAGAATTCAGGAAAGCTGTTCAGCAAGACTGCACCATGTATGATCTGCACATGCACACTCCGAAGTCAGACTTGGGAGTTTAAGCCATATACTGTCAAAATTCTGACTCCATTTACTATGTTTCTGCATTACACTAAGATCTTCACATTATTTCAGTTACACAACAGACGACGTGATGAGGCACATAGTATTCTCATGTCCATGGCATTGCAAATAAAAAAAAAAAAAGAAACTAGTCTTGAAAAACATTTGCCAACTTTTCTGTGAGATTTGCAAAGTGTTTTTTGAGAAAAGATGTGTTGATTCCAGTTCATGTATACAGGAAACTTGTGAATTAAGCATCATCACACTTTAGAACACCTCTTACAGTTCTGCCCTCTAAAGGGGCCTCTGAATGACACCTCATCAACTCCTTGACTGATTGCTTCATAATTTCAGTGCTTAGATGGAGCACAAGTGGTGGAGGAATGAATAGTGCAGGCTGGCTCCCTCTGTATCTGCAGGCACCTCCTTCAACTATTCTGTCCTTGGTGCTGCAGACATTGGGAATCTAAACAGTATTTTTTAGACTCCTCTGTAGTGATGGTTTGAGATGTGATTTTTGTATTACAACCAGACACACTTTCTTATTTAGCTTCTCTAGGATCACGAATTATAGGCTCAATGTCCTTTATTTATGGCTAGAAACCAAATATGAGTGAGTACATTCCATGTTCCTCTTTTTGGGTCTGGCCTGCCTCACTCAGGATAGTGTTTTCTATTTCCGTCCATTTGCATGCAAAATTCAAGAAGTCATTGTTTTTTTACTGCTGAGTAGTACTCTGACATGTATATATTCCATACTTTCTTCATCCATTCTTCCACTGAAGGGCATCTAGGTTGTTTCCAGGTTCTGGCTATTACAAACAATGCTGCTATGAACATAGTTGAGCATATACTTTTAAGACAAACATAGTCATCCTCCTGGATATTAACCTTCATCAGGCGATGAAAGGAGACAGAGACAGAGTTCCACATTGGAGCACCGGACTACAACCCCAAGGTACAAATTAGGAACAGAAGGAGAGAGAGCACGAGCAAGGAACTCAGGACCGCAAGGGGTGCACCCACACACTGAGACAATGGGGATGTTCTTTCGGGAACTCACCAAGGCCAGCTGGACTGGGTCTGAAAAAGCATGGGATAAAAACGGACTCACTGAACATAGCAGACAATGAGGACTGCTGAGAAGTCATGAACAATGGCAATGGGTTTTGATCCTACTGCACATACTGGCTTTGTGGGAGCCTAGGCTGTTTGGATGTTCACCTTACTAGACCTGGAAGGAGGCAGGAGGTCCTTGGACTTTCCACAGGGCAGGGAACCTGGTCTGCTCTTCAAGCTGATGAGAGAGGGGGAGTTGACTGGGGCAGAGGAAGGAATATGGGAGGCGGTGGCAGGGAAGAGACGGAAATCTTAAATAAATAAATAAATAAATAAATAAATAAAATTAAAAAAAAAAACAATCAGACACACTTGGCAATAATTGACTCAGTCTTATGTTGGCAGGGAAGGATGCACATAGGAGGAATTCTGTGATGTAAAGATTTTATAACTTCAGTGTGGCACCAAAACAGGAATCTCTGCAATGTCTTCCTGTTGTCTGGCATCTCTCTTGTGGTACACACTATAGAGACTGACTCTGGTGCCTGGCATTTTTTCTTTAGTGGAAATGGCAGTTTCTCTAGAGACCAATTCTTCAGTGTTACTGGAGAAATTATTCTTGGAGGCAAATTTATAACATGTTCCTCCAATAATTGCAAGTATGGTTGACCCTGAAAAACTGTCATCAAACATGACCTGTCATCTACAAATAGACCTGGTGGATACAATATTTGATTCCAGAAATGTTTGTGGAATTAGAATGTTGCATGTATGATTGAGCATAGGTTGTAAGGCCTTACAGAAAGAATGATTGGTAGATGGGGTGGCTCGCTCTGTTCTGTCTGTTTTTGGTACTGGCCAAATGACCAATGAAGCAGAGTGAGTTGAGATAGAGCAAGTATCAGATGTGGCTGTCTTCTGTCTTGCCTTCTTTCCTTACCAGAGCAACTCATCTGAGACTCACATCTTCTCTTCCTCTTACAGTAGTTGATATTGCTTGATGTCAGGAGAGGGTCTGCAACAAAGCCATTGCCACTCTTCAGAAAGAAATTTTTGCTTAGGATATTATATTCCCGATAATGACAAAAACTCATTTAAGGGAAAGTTAAAGTGGCTTTATGGTATTTATGTAAATGCTGCGCAAGTACATTTCAGGTTTTTTTTTTCTTCCCCAGAAACTATCCAGTTCAACTCTGAGAAATGCCAATCTATGAAAGGAAAGAGAATAACTAGAGATCACCGCTTCCATTTTAATCACCTAGAGATGTGGAAGGCTCCTGTTTCACTTAGTTTAATTCTCCCCAGACTGCAATTCAGTGCCAAGCAATGGAGGAATTTGGGCCGGCTCCTAGATCAAATTGGATGCTGGATGTGTCAGTCAAGAGTGCCCAGAAGTCATTCCTCACAATTTGCAATTGTGTTTGCAAAACTATGCATTTCTGTTTCCTGTTCCTCTTGCCAGATAATATTGTCTCTAGAAGAGCAAACTAAATCTGTGCCATGCAATAACTTCCAGGTGCCCTCAAGCTGATGTGTTTGACTACACTGTAGAGATAAACTTCCTCCAAGGACCAACTCAGCGTATTTGGCAAATTTAATTTCATATTCTTACTTGCAAGCTTTTGTTCTCTGAATTGCTTATTAAAAAATAAAAGCACTGGAACCATTTTTCTTTTGATAAGACTCAAGCAGGCACAGCTCTGACTTCCCTTGTGTCCCTTTACAAAGCAAGTGAAACAGTTTTATCTCTCCTCCTCATGGCCACAGACTCCTTGGTGATTAAGGTTTCTGCAGGACCTTCTGTATTGAATGGCAGAGAAGAAGGGAAAACTGGGTTGCCAAATATGTAAATCTTGCCTGACAGACAGTTTTTCTTGTCTGTTTTTGGTGTGGGGAGGCTCAGTTAAGAGCTGAACTCTGACCCCAGAGCTCCAAAGGCTTAAAACAAGGTTGAAAGTAAAAGGAGAAAGCACAAAGGAATCTCAGAGAAAGGAGGCTGTGATGATATTTTTCATTTCAAAGGTGGTCATACACTGAAAAGAAAATGTCTTCCTAAAAAAATCAACCCTCATGAGATCTGCCCTACAGAATATTCTGAGTCTTGAGATTTTTCCACAAGGCCAGATAACACCAGCCGTGATGCTCAGCAATGCTGACTTAAGAAAGCCAACTTTGAAAGTGGTGTCTAAGTCAGGCAAAAGAGAACCTGACAGAGCAGCTGTTGTGGTCTGAATTTAGAACTCTCTCACAGGCCAAGATCTTTTTTTCTGTCTTCAATGACTTGTCCTTATTTTTGATAGGGACTCTAGTGCCTCTGCTTGTGTTGAGACTTAATTCTGCCCCTTGCCTGGGCATGCCTGTCTGTCTGCTGGCATCTTCCTCCACACATCAGTGGCTTATATGAATTGAATAATGCCAGTGCTTGACTTAGGAGCTGGGTTGTAGTTCATCCTTGCTTGACTATAGGCTGACTGACACAGTCTTGCCTTAGAGCGACTCCAATTTTACCACTTCTTGAGATTTTATCTGGGACCCTCCCACACATACCTTGAATGACATTATTTATAATGTCCATTCCCCTGAAACTTGGTAAGAACCTTGCATGTACTATACCTTTTATGGAGGGTCAGACTTTGTCTCCTGGATTAATGCCTCTTTTTAGATCTCCCTGATATGTTCTTTGTCATCCATCACCAGGCTAATCTACCAAGTGATCTACCACATATATCATTTAGTCAAGTAAGGAAGAATCACCCAATGATCCCCTCCTGACACCTTAGGCTTAGGTCTGAACCTCCTGCTTCCACTATGACTGTTATCTGCTGTAACATCAATTTTTAGCCTAATCACCCACCTATCTTATTTCTCCCTCAATACATTTTAATCATCTTATAAGTCAGTAGTGCAGTTAATATGTTTGTGGGTGTGTCATAAATAAAATACGTTAGGCAAAAATTGCAGTCACTCAGTAAAATATTGGACTGACTAGATATTTCTGTTCTCACTTGTTTGAGGGGTCAAAAATAAAGAAGAGAAAGTAAAAATTAAAGATGTTGCGATGCATTAAAGAAAGGAAGAGAAATCTGGAAAGAAGGAGAGTCTCTGGGACCTGCAGCTCAGACATCTATTGGCAGGGTCTTACTTCTTACCTGCATAGCAATGGAGTGGGTGGAAGCAGTCATAGAGGCAACCCTTGGGGGCGGGGCTGCCATTCAGCCACCTAGAGAAAGCTTCTGCACCATGACTAATTGTCAGAGGCTCAAGCTGTCTCAGAGTAGGAAGACAGGCCCATTTAGAGGGCCATGACGCTTCTGAGCCAGGAAGCTACAGGGAGAGGGTATATTTTCCTTGAGTTTATCTGTCAATTATTTCTTACTGGAAGCTAGGGTCTAGAGAGGGAAAAACGAAGCTCCCTCCTTTTGAGAAACTCAAGCTCTGCTGGACTAGATGGGTATGGGTAAAGTCAGCTTTTCTGTCTGCAACAGTGGAGCGGACAGACAGAGGTACTTTACCTCAACTCTTTTGGCAGCCTAAACAGTTATTTTCAGAGCCTTTCACTAATTTGAAGCTGTTTCCCCACCACATACACACACACACACCTGACCCCTAACAAGGTTTCACTGTGCTGGGTAGCCCTATCTTTTCTAGATCTCACTCTGTAGACCAAGCTGGCTGTGAACTCACAGAAATCTGCCTGCCTCTGTCTCCTGAGTGCTGGAATTAAAAGTGTGCAACATCATCGCCTGGTGAAGCTGGGATTCTGGACTTTGCCTCCAAAAGGCATTTTAGGGAGAGTCATCATGAAGCAGAGCTAGAGTCTATTGAGAAGAGATTCAAGCACAGATATAACATGAGCATTGGAAAGGGGGGTGTTTAGGAAAAGAGCTGTACACACCCAGGAATGGGCATGAGCTCTTTCAGAGCAACCTGCTGTCTAACCTGGTGGTTTCTGAAATCACATCACTCTAAGGGTTTCTAAGGAACTTTTTCTTTTTTACCTTTTTTATGTAAATGAGATGCTGGGTGATTCCCAGGATGCATTAGGCAGGATTAATCTGATGGGGAGGAACCATGGACCCTGTAGGCTGCACAAAAGGGTTAAGACAGGTCTTTTACCATTGATGGAGTTTAGACTAGCTTGTGAGATTCCTAAGAATTTCAGGGTTACAACTGAGAAAGGAAAAAAGTCATATTTATTCATATAGGCTTAGAGTTTAACAGTGGCCAATAGCTATTTTAATATTCTTATTTGAAATATCTTGACATAAAAGAAACGTTGCCTCTATATTGGTAACCTGTTTAAAACATTTTGCATATTGATACAATTTTTAGGATATATTTTCATATTGAATTATATATTTTTCTTTCCTCCGTCAAGATACTTATGCATTGCTTACATTCTGAGGTTATTAGTCTCATTTGCTGCACATTTGTTTACAGCAGATTATTTAATATTCTGATATGAGGTCTTAGTCTTGAAATTACACAAGTATTAAATATTGTAGGGCAATAGTTATTCATGTTTGTTATACATATAGTCAGATTAATTAAGTTTTTTAGATACACAGAGATTGTATTCTGCCTAGATAGATAACCTTTAACCACTTCAAGCATCTGTAGAACATGGCATTTAAATAATTTAGGGTTCTGTTGACATGAGACATGATTGCTGCTAACAGCACCAATCTATTCTGAGAGAATGTTGAACACTGAAGACACTCCACTTGAAGTTTGTTTTCTCCTTGGCACAATTGGCCTTTGGGCAAAGAACTGTTCATGCCTCAACCACTGACAAAGTACATGGTATCCAGATTGGATAAGCAGGACACAAGGAAAAGGATTGCCAAACCTTGCCAAGACAGGGTAAGATGGTTCTGAAAATTTTCTTGCCTCTGAAAATGGTCTGTCAGTTACTCTAGGCCTTAGCCAAAGGTGGTTGCTTCAACATTGCAAATGAGACTTTGGGTGATTGCTCAGGTAGCCACTTGTCTCCATCATATAGTGCTTGCTTTGGAAGCTGCTTGATTATACTTCCTGTATAATCAAGTAATATTATCTCCCTTCTCAGGCCCTCCATGGGGTTGAAGATTAGATAGTCTTAGTTACCTTCCTCTTATGATTTAGCCAAGCCAATTTCTGATGCAAGACTTAGACTCTTTAGAATAGAATGTTTATTAAAACATTTATTATGTGTTCCTTGCTTAATATTGTTTATGTTGGTTGTAATTTTATACTTGATATCTGTTTCTATTGTATATAGTTTTGTATTGGGTTTGAATCTCTCTTATTTAGACAAAAAGGAGAGGTGATAGGAAATCTTTGTCAGCCAATTATCTTTAAGAGATGGGACCAAGTTAGGGCATGGCTTTCGGGTACCCAGAGAAAAACTCTGCTCTCTCTTTGTGATTCCTGCTCTACACAGCTGAACTTGGACTTCTTGTTCCTCTTTTGAGAGTTTGCCCCTTATAGTAAATAAAAATATAATTACTCTATCTTTTACCTAGCCTGGTTATTTTTTGACCCAAGATAATTCAACAGTGACCCTCAAAGCAAAGTTTTGTTGTGTTGAAATTTTGACTGGTGGTTAGTAAAAGACTTCAGTCAGATTCTGTAGTCAATATTTTCTTTACCTTCTCTGGTCCCTTTATGTCCCTTGCCTTTCCATTCAGTCTGATTTCCGAGTAATCAGATGTTGACCAAATAATGAAAAAAAAATGAGCTGGAACACATGTTGCTAGAATATGAAAATCAAATCAGAATTATACTGGAAGTTACAGAAATGACCATCCAAACATGACACATGTCACATATAAGGAAGGTATGGAACCGTGCAGAACTATGGGGAATATATGTAGTCTGTGAAAAGTCCAGAAGGCTGGAGTAGAAGCTGTGAGGGTTATCCAGAGCATGGAAAACTGGGTACTAGGTTTAACTAAGAAAGCTATGAATGGAGACCCAATGCTCACAAGTAGCGTCCTCTTCCAGGGAGTCTCCACCTGGCAAACTGCTCCCCAGGTCGAACCCAGCCAGTCACTTGTTTCTGCAAAATCAGTGCTTTCAGATGTCACGAGCCATTTCCCCCCAAAAATCATTACAGGAACCATCACCCTGGGGAGTCTGCAGGGAACCTCACACCCATAATTATGTTCTATTGAGAGAACCTGCCCCACACCCAATTAACTTATCTGTTAGCAGAACACGCCTCACACTCCAGCTATCCAGGGAACCAGGTGTGGCAACTTGTGACTTCTTGGCCTACCTGTCTGAATGTAACCTCTTGGCCTACGTGATGAACCTGGCCTACATGACCAGGACCACCCGGCGAGATCCCGTGCCCTGCCCACCAAGTCCTCATCCAGGGCTATATAAGCAGCAACCATGATCCTAATAAAGGAGGCTTTGACAAATCTGCTTGGCCTCATTCTTCTGTCCTAGCTCATTCCCTTCCAGGTAGTGCCCCTCCGAGACCCTGGAATAACTGATTGCAGGGTGGGTTACAAACCCCTAGACTGAGTAACCCACCCAAAGCAATCAACATTCAGAACACAGTCATGGCATTTTGTTAACTTACTGTGTCTGACTTCATTAATGCTACAAGGCAAGAGTCCTATAATTTTAACAGGTTGGACTACAAAACCTAAAAGATATTCCTTTATAGGGAGTTTTCTGACTCTTGTTCCTAGCTGAGGAATGACAAGATCAAAGTGACATTTTGGAAAGATCAAGCTAGCAGCCGTGTAAAACTATAAGAAATCTCATTTGAGAAAAATGAAGTATGATATTTCTAACAGGCTTGAAACTCTCCAAACTATTTGACAAAATCTTAAGTCCCTTTGTCATAAGCATGGCAAAAAAAAAAAAATGGTGGTTTCCTCAGATTCTGTCTTTCCAACACCAATTCAGGGTCATGTTTATACTCCAGTGTCTAAGTCAGAGTGAATTCCTCAGGGCAAGAATTCCAGCATTCTTGTTTTTTACTCTTACTACCTGCTCTTTTCATTTTGAAAAAGAAATGAAATGAAGGCCCTGGGTTTGATTTCCAGCATCACACAAACAATGCATAGTGGCTCATGCCTGTTATTTCAGCATTGGGGTTTGGAGGCAGGGGGATCAGAAGTAAGATTAGTCTTGACTAGATCATGAGTTCAAAACCAGCCTGAGCTACATGAGACCATTCATCACAAAAAAATACCAAAAATTCCAAACAAGTGAATTGTTGACTAACATTTATACAAAGACCTTGCCACCCACTCACCCTTTCTGGATGCCCAACTGAAGATGAAGAATGAAGGAAGTGAAAGTCTAATGCTCTGCCTTTTATGGTACCTTCAAGATGATTCTAACTCAAAGGCAGCTTTCATATTGATGTGCCTTTGCCTCTTTAATCCCCAAGTATCTTTTTTTTTTCTAGTGCATTCATGTGTGTGTGTGAGCATTCACATGTATGTGTCTATGGAGGCTATGGGTTGGTGTTAGGTGTCTTCCTTGATTACTCTCCAATTTATATATTGAGGCAAGGTCTCTCATTTGAGCCCAGACTTATTGATTTGGCTAATTTAGTGACAAGCTTGCTATGGGGTTCCCACAGCCTCTCCACTGGGATTGCAGGCAGGCTACCATGGGCATCTAAACTCAAGTACCTATGCTGTGGAGACACAGAACTGGCTTAGAGTGCAGGCTCCTCCTGGGACAGATGAGACAAAGTTGGGAAATAGTTCCTTGGCAAACCAAGCATAGATGAAAGCAAACTTTCTCTGCTCATTTCTCAAACGTTCTGTCAGAATCTGTACCCTGGATAAGGAAGTGGCCTTTGAGCTCAGTTCTTCATGCTCTACCAGTTACAAGGGAGTGCTTTGCTTCTATAAACTTTTTGACTTGTTTTTATGTACTTCTTTTCACTTTTATTACTGTTATTAATTGAGGTATTGTTTCTTGCAAGGATAGGCAAGAGTTTCTCATGATCATGTACGTGAGTGAAAGGGCATTTCAGAGTTGAGGTAATGCTTTTTAGTCTGTATAAAAGGCCATACAAAATAAAGCTTGTTATGCAGTTGTTCACACTCTGCATCCTCTGTGTCCCGATTTGTGCGAGACCCTTACCCTGGGACCCCAACGCACTAGATGTTGACACTGTGTCTGGGCAATGAGTACTTTACCCACTAAGCCATTTCTCCAATCCCTCAAAGTGTTTTGAAGAAATGCATTTTGAAATACTCTCCAGCCTGTATGTCTAGCTAGATATCTTCTTGGCCAAGATCTGTGGAGCTGGACAAACAAACAAAAGCTAGGGGTGAGGGTTGGGTCTGCTTTCCACCAGCAGGAGTTCTTTATGAGGCTAATGGAATTTCCAGAAGAAGATTAACGACCTACAAACAACTCAGCAAGTGATAACTGCAAGACTTGCTAAATCGAAATGACTTGGACTTGTTTTCTGTGTAATTTCCTTGGATGAGTTTGGATGGCAGGGCCAATTGTTTTGCGACTGTCTCACCCTATTTTAAAGAGCTCCCTGGTAGCCCCTCCCACTACTGGTGACATCCTGTTGGTCCAGTGGGACTTGGAGTCTGTTGCAGAAAACATGTTTAACTCCTCTTCCTCGTGGGAAAGGCAGGTGTGGAAGAAGATATAAAAACTGGGAGTGTGATGACTGTCACTGGGCTCCCATTAGTAAACCTTTCTCTCCATCTCTTAATAATTCTCCACCCTGGTGTTCTTAGGGATACCAGGGTTCCCAAGATTGAGCTCTTTCACATTCACTATCATTCTTGTGACTCAATTTGTCATCTGAGCACAAAGAAGCCAGAAACAAGCAAGCCCTGGGGAGAATTGCAGACCTAATGATGTGTACTTCCTCCTCCCTGCTCTGACTCACTCACACTCTTTAAAATCTGGGCCCCTTGGCCTCCTGTGCCCAGTTGTGGTCCTCCTACCTAATGTCTCCAATTCAGTGCTTCCCCACAAACACCCAGAGAATTGACTAAATCATTTGTCTAAAAATGTTTCAGATCCCTTGGGATGAAACCCAAAAGTGCCTATTTCTCACACAATCCCTGGATGATTCTTGTGTTTGTTTAAGCTTGAGAACTGTTTTGTGTAACCTAGATAACAAGATACTTGGTTCTTTCATCATAGTTGGATCTGACCTATTTATTTTTAATCAGTCTGATGGCAACAGCTCCTTCCTTTGACCTATTATTCTTATTTTCATCCACAACTGTTATCCTGGTCATTTCTGACTTTTGTATTTTTGGTGGTCCCACAGTCTTCATGAATCCTCCTATCTTGTGTGCCTCAGCCACAGAGATTACAAGTGTGTGCCACCACACCCAGCTTTTATCTACATGTGATCAAGGAACTAGCCTATGGTCCTCACGCTTGTAGCACAAACACCTTAAAGTGCCTTACTTACTGAGACATCTCCTCAGCTCTCCAACGAATTATTTGAATTTTCACCAGATTAAGTCTAGTTCATCCCATCTTTTTCCCGAGATAAGTCAACACTTTTCTTTTATTTGTCAGGTCTCATATCAAATGCCACCCTGAACTTGTTAGCTGCCATATTTAAGATACTTCTCACAACTTGAATATAGTCATGTCTTTCTGTTTTTTTTTTTTAAGCATGTAGCACAATTTGTAATTACACTGTGCCTCATTTATCTGGGTGTATTGTGTTCTGTCTCCTAGACATGTAGACTTGATGAGGGCAGGGACTTTGTTTCTCTACTGGAATTCCAGAACCCAGCCCAATGTCTGACACACTCACCAGCCTTTTGCTAAGTATATTTAGAGGAGCATTGCCATTTTGGAGGAAGGTGACAGACTGTGGAAAAAGTCAAGTCACACATGATAGTCAGCCTGAACAAGGATGACAATTCAAAGCCTCTGGCAACTCAGGGCTTCACATTGTTAATTCCAAAGTTGGAAGAAGAGAGACCACCAACCCAGATTATCATGGCCAAATTAAATACAGCAAGAAATTGGTTAAAGCAAGTGTTTTTATTCATGTAAACAAACTATCTTCCCTGAGGTGGGGTTCGAGAGGTCAGCATTGGATATAAGGAAGACAAGGCTTTTATAGATCAGAGGTAGAGTGTTGCCAAAATTGACAGGTTTATAGGAACAGAACATAGTAGATATTCAAAACAAGGTAATCACAACTGGTAGTCACAATAAGACAATTGTAAGGGGTCATGTAACCTTTTGAAACAAAGACATGATTGCCATTTTGGGAACAGGCAGTACAGAAGCAGTTTTAGTTCAGATTATAAGTGGTGGTGGTGCGGGGGGAGCCCAATTCTTGAGAAACAGAGGTTTAATCATAAAAAGGAATAGCCTAATTTGTCTTTATTATGAGATGACTTTTAAGCTTAAGATGAAGGCAGGCTTGTTCTTCACCTACCATGTAGCCCTAATCTATCTTTTTGGCATCATTTCTCATTAGACTCCCCTAATTTCATTCAGCTTGCTAAATTGGCTCAATTTTCCTACTCCTTAGACCTTTGTAAACTGAAATCCCCTTCTTCCCAGGGTAGGGTCAGAACTCCATACTACAAGTGCTGTCTGCCCCTAAGGTTTAGTCACAGCATAAAGATGTATTTAATGAGGGTTGTGCCTACCGTAAGAATACAGCCTAAAGCTGTAGATCCTTCTCTGGATGGCATCAGGAATCTTCCCATCCCAACACACACACACACACACACACACACACACACACACACACACACGATTCTCCTTTGACTTATACACTCCTGCCCAATTGGAGTAGCTTTGACAGATTCCTCTATCTCCAAGCAAACCTATAGACATCATACTAGACCAGAGGATGGAAGCGAAATCTAGGCAGTGTTTCTTCATTCCTTCCATGTTGCCATGTAGGAACACTCTCTCTGTTTTTGATTTTCTCTCATCTCCTTCTTTTGTGTTGATGCCTTCAGACATCTGGCCAACATTTAACATTGGGTTAAAATTGATGCATTCAATTTCTGAAAAATAAACAAACAGCTACAGTATTGTATTGATGGTAAAAAAAATAGATTAGCAATACTTTCAAATCAGTGGAGTCATTAAATATTAGCTTCTCTGGAGTATTTTCAAGCAAGTTTTCTATACCAATGTG
Organism: Alexandromys fortis; assembly: GCF_014885135.2. Lineage (NCBI taxonomy): Eukaryota > Metazoa > Chordata > Mammalia > Rodentia > Cricetidae > Alexandromys > Alexandromys fortis. Next base: position 731,886 of record NW_026068094.1, on the reverse strand, counting down.
AGCCTGCCCTAGTCAGGCAGCTTCAGCCTTTGGTCTTCTATCTGGAGGAAGGAAAGTTTGCCTGCGTGAGAAACTACACAAAAAATTGTATCTGCCCCAGGTGACGCAGAACTACCAGGGACAATGAACAGTAGAATGGACTGTCCTTTTTACATCCTTGCAGAGCTGAGGTGAGCAGACTGAGAAAAGAATCCTCCATAAAACAATGGCATGCATAGGCTTTGAGGGCACACAGATTTCAATTTAAATCTCGAGTCCTTGATGTGGGAGTGATTTCTTATTAATAAAGAAACTGCCTAGGCCCCTTGATAGGCCCACCCTTAGGTGGGTGGAGAAAACAGAAGAGAATTCTGGGAGAAAGAAGCTTAGTGAGTGAGTCTCCATGATTCTCCCGCTCCAGACAGACACAGGTTAAGATCCTCCCTGGTAAGCCAGCTTGTGGGCTACACAGAATATTAAAAATGGGTTAGAACAATATGTAAGAGCTAACCAATAAAAAACTGGAACTAGCCGGGCCAGGCAGTGTTTGAAAGAATACAGTTTCCGTGTAATTATTTCTGGGCATAAGCTAGCCATGCGGGCGGCCGGGTGCCGGGGACGCAGCCCTGCCGCAGCTCCTATCTCAACAAGTCCTCACCTGATTGGCAAGAGGACACTGTTCAGATTGCTCAATGTCTTTGTTTCCTTTTCAGTCACAGGAGTCATTAGGAAGAGTGTAGTGCTAGACAGCATGCTAGAGATACTGTAGGTGGTCATTAATTATGCTTCTTTTTTGCTTGGCTAAGCATGCAGATAATCACCATATTGGTCATTCTTAAATATATAGCCATTCTACTGCTATTCTCATTGGCCAAATTCACATTATTTAATTTCAATATTTGGTGGGTAGATCTGATTCTGTTCTCACGCCCACAGGTCATCTTGTACAGGGATATGATGTGTGCTCATCATAATATTCATCCCTCTGGTGTGATGCTGGCCAAAGTACATTTGAACCAGATCCTGCCTCCTCTCTTTAAATGGAGAATTATTTAAGATCCCAGATTTCTGTTTTCCAAACACCAAACAAAGTGCCTGTTCCATTAATAATGTTCTGATTTCCTGTGACTGAAAGATTAGAAATAACACAGTCAATGGGACAGCAGGATATCCAACAGCTGATGACTTGGTGACAGACTTTTACAGGAAAGAAGTGATTTTTCTTTCTCTGCAAACACATTCATTCAAAAAATATTTAACAAGCATCAATTTTTGCATGAGATACTGTGAGGTAAAGTTGAAATGAATGTCTAGTCCAGTCGGTTCTAACTCAGTCTTTTTCACTTTGGACGAATGGATGAGTCATCTCTGAAATGGGTATCAGAGCAAAAGTGGAAAAAATACCTTTTGCCTTCAAGAAGTTCAACATCTAGGTGGAGAGACAAGACTAAAACTGAAGAAGTAATTACATATTTAAAGCATAAATGATAATACACTGAGATGTTAGTACAAATATTTTGTCATCTTGCTATTTGCTTCATACGTTTCTTGTGTGGAAGTTAATATAAAGAGATTTGATTTGTAGATATCCAGATCCATTATTTTTGTCTGTCACTGTGTTGTCATTGGGTATGTGGTTGAAAGCTCTGACGTTTATGTTGATGGCAATTTTTATTTTCAATTAATGAGACTATATTGAGTTTATGATAAGAAAAGTTATTTTCTTTCATTTTTGTAAGGAAATTATGAGAAGATCAAATAACACAAATGAACAAAAACTCAAGTGTATTCAGAAAGAGTGGAACTGTGGAGCAAACTTTCTAGATAAGGAAATCAGAACTTGTGCATTGCTTTCTTTAAAAATTAGTTCTGTGAGCAATATCAAACTAGAAAAGAAAATTAATCTTAGTCGTATTGAAATTTGATTTCTATAAACTGACTTCTTTACCCAAGCACGTTACTAAATAGGATATGATTGTGTAAGTGAGAAGTGCACAAGAAGAAAGGAATATTATTCTAAACTTGACCTGCTTCAGTAGTAGGAAGAAGTGAGTCCCTTTGGAGCAATTGGCTTTTCCCATGAAGATAACCTTGTTTCCTGGGGGAGACATTAGCTACAGGCTGCCTCACTTTCCCCAGGTGCAGAGTGCACAATTACAGCCTTGGGGCACATGTTTTGAATTCTGACTGTATTCAGTTCCTTTGTCCCCACTGGTTGTATGAGCTCGGGCAGAAAAGCCATTGATGATCTTACCCAGCTGTGGTCTCTGCATTCTATTAATTTTTGTGTGTCAATTTTCTATTCTCTTTCTTCACAGAAAATATTTATTAGATTTAAGACTTTTCTGGTGAATTCTATAGGATTTTTTTTTAATTTTAGAAAGTAACTCACAAATAAGGATAATTTGACTTCTCCTATTATTTCTTTCTATTATTTTGTTGCTCCAAGAAGTCAAATACTGTACTGAATAAACGTGAAGAGAGTGGACAACTTTGTTACATACCTGCCTGTAGAGGAAATGTTTTCAGTTTTTCCTTATTTATTATAATCTTTGCTATAGATTTGTCCTATATAACTTTTATTATATTAAGACATAATCTCTGGAGGCCCAAAAGTATGAGACTATTTCTACCTTGTCTGGTGGTCAGACGTTGGAGGTTGCTGAAAATGATGACAAAAATCAAGGCTACATACACTCAGGATGTAGTTACTTGGTTCTTTTGACATTATGATAGCTCATACAGGTAGATCCATTCCCAAAGTGTTGAAGCAATTTATCGTTCAAGTTGTTCTTTGTATCATGTTAAATAAGTCCTTTGTTGCCTTCTTCTCCCTTTTGTTTTGGGGTATAAATGCATGTAGAAAATTAAACACAGGAGATTTCAATATTCACTGGAACTCTCTCCTAATATTATTCTATATTTCTGTTTTATTTGCACCTTCATCCTCTTTACTATTTTTATGATCCCTACCCTGGCAAGAGGTATTTTCATCAAGGCTGGTGCCTGACAATGTTCCCAGTTTCGTCAGAGTTTTTATTATGAAGAGATGTTGGTATTTGCTAGGTTTGTAAAATTTCTGTTCCTGGTACTAGTTATATGCTCTATTGCATTCACTGGGTTGCACCTGTTGAACCATCTTTGCATCCTTAAAATGAAGTCAATTATACCCATGGTCTGTAATCTCTACCCCCTTTCTGCATCCTGGCAATTTTCACTAATTTAAATTTTTTATGTAATATATTGTGATAATATTTCCCCCTCCCTGAGTTCTTCCCAGATCATTCCCACCTTCCCACCAAGCCAAACCCTTATTTTTCTTCTCTTTAAAAAATAACCCACTGAAGCAAAAATCAGAAAGCAAAACAAACAAAACAAAACCAATAAGACAAAAGAATTAAAACAAAAAGTATGTAAAAAGCCATGGAATGTGTTTTCCTAGATGAAAAGAGCAAATCCAACCCCACATCAGTATCTAGTGGCAACAATAATAATAATGAAAACCAGATTAAATAAAATAGGTACTTAAATTACTTGTTACAGTTTTTTCCTGGTTATTTTATATGTAATATATATATATATATATATATATATATATGCACTTATAGCAATGAGTTTCCTTCTACAACTGCTTCAATGTATGCTCAAAACTAACAAATTGGGTTTTCACTTGGTTCTATGAATGTCTACAAAATATGTTTTTAATTGAAATAAAATTATATCACTTTCTTCCCTCCAACCCCTCCCAGATGCCCTCCTTCTTGTCCTTCACATGTACGGCACCTCAAGTTGATAACCCTTTTTTCTTTGATTATTATTGTTACATATATATGTATATATGTGCATATATGTATCTGTATATACAAATACATGAATACAATCTCCTGAGTCTGTTTGCTGTTTGTTTACATAATTTCCACTCATACAAAAGTATGTTGCTTAATATCTATGTGTTTATATAGTTTCTGTAGTTTTCCTTGCTGTTGATCTCTGATTTTATTTCTTGAGGATGTTATTCTACCTGGAGACTGTCTTAAAGCATTTTGGGCTCTTGAATTGGGGTTATTTCTTGTTTTCAGGTCCTCAGAATAGTTTATTCTCAGACAATTATCCAGGGTGAACCAGGCTATGGTCCTCTGTGATGTGAAGAGTGATGATTGTTCTTCTACAACACTGACATGTCACCTGTGGGAATCATTTACATTTCCAGCCCCATATTGGATTTTTAAAAACATTTAAAAAATTAGAAATCAAAATATATAAACACAGCATCTTCAGTCTATTTAGTGTTCCTTGCATGTGCATGCCTTCCGGATTGACCTGTTGATATTGCTCATCTCTGGGAATATTCTTCTCTTATCAATGCCTTGCTCCTCCGTACTTCTTTGTCTCTAGGCAGAGTACAGAGATATTTCCCAGGTCTGTGTTACTGTTTATTGACATTGCTTCTGTTTAAGTCTTGTTTAGGCAGCTGCATTATTGAGGCTTCATTGGGGAAGTGTCCCTCTCATTTTTAGGAGACACACTTTCACATCAGATTTTATGATTCTCTAGCTCTTGCAGGCTTTCTTCCTCCATTTGATCAATGTTCCAGATCCATAGATACACTTTGCCACCCCCAGTTGATACGTCTACAGCATATCCCTACTAAATTTAAGACTTGTGAGAATCATGGACTTGCCTTGTTGATCAGGCTGTCAGTTCCTTTTCGGGAAGAACACCCAGCTTCCTTGTGAATGAGGCTTTGGCTTCCCTTCCACAATGGGGAGTCAGAGCTGTAAGTGTGGCCGGAGATGACAATCCCAAAGGTCCTAAGGAAACCTTATATGGGTTGGGGCAGTATTCAGTTCTTGTCTTTGTAGGATAACACCCATCTTCAAAAAGTCAGGAGACCTTTAATATCTAGATGATTAAAGAAGAAAAGAAAGTATCCAGAAATAATCACCAAACAGAGAAAAATAGGACCTCTGTTACCATTACCCTCTGCAGGGTAAGATATCAATACCTAAACATACATATAATAGCAGTCATCATTTATTTAGGTTCAAAGCTGAATTTGGAGTTAGATGGTAGCTATTACTTTCTAAATTCAAGCAAGTTGTTAAAAGAAAACTTCAGAGTTTCTGTCTCATGGCAGGAGCCACTTGCTGTTGGACAGAAGGAAAATAAAAATTGGGGAATACTTTTATCAGTACTCTGTTTTCAAATATTTTATTTCTCCCCATACCAATTTTTGTCTCCATGGTACCTATCATTAAATATATGTCTATGTGAATAATGTTTAAGTTTCCCACAATGAACAATAAATTTTGCTATAGTAATATTTGAAGTTTCCAGGATGAAGGTGAGACCCCCCACAACACCATGCCATGCTTCCCACCATGATAAAGTATTTAAACTCTGAATTGCAAGTCAGCCACAGTTAAATGTTTTCTGTATAAGAGTTGCAGCGGTCATGGTGTCTCTTCACAGCAATAGAACACTGACTGAGACAGTGAGAGATCCTGTCTCTAAAATAAGGTGAGGAGAAATTGAGGAGGACACTTAATATCAACATCTGGCTATGGCATATACCTACAAGTGCACACACGTGTATGAACATCCAGACACCAGGTTTAATTTTTGGGTGCCTTTTACAAGTTAAACGTAAAATGAGGGGTAAACTATTGCTTTGGAGTACAAGCAGCCCAGAGTTATATTTATTAAGCATTTGGAAGCTTTCAGCCTCTTTCTGGGGCCTAAAAACTGAATTCTGGTTGTGGTTTTGGCGACAATGGGACACTTGTTCCAATTTTGTGAGTTCTACAACCTGGGAAACACCTCAGTCCTAAGAAGCCTTTGTTCCCAGGAAGTTGCTCCTTAATTATTTGAATGGACCTTAGGTAGTTCAATACACATTGAGGCTCCACTCTGTGACTGGTTCTGTGAGAAGTTTGCATTTCACTTTTCTTGGTTGTGGCTATATAGAACATGAACTATATGCATTTCTGTATAATTTCTCCTCAGTGTTACCCAGAGAGCAAAGATCCCACTGAACAACATTGAGCTGCTGCTTCTTCTTCTTCTTCTTCTTCTTCTTCTTCTTCTTCTTCTTCTTCTTCTTCTTCTTCTTCTTCTTCTTCTTCTTCTTCTTCTTCTTCTTCTTCTTCTTCTTCTTCTTTTTAAATCAGCTTCAGAAGCCTCACTCAGACTGACACAGCTTCTTAGGGTGATATAAAGACTATGTAACCAAAGATAGAATTTCTGTCCATTTTTTCATGTGTTTGTGTGATACATCATTGAAAATTGTACAGATAATAAAGTGTTTGTCTTGCAAGTAAGAGAACATGAGTTCAATCTCCAGAACCTATGTTGAAAACAAGCTAATTATGGTTGTGTTCTTATAATCCTAGTGCTATGGCAAAAGAGACAAGCCAATCCCAGGGGCTCAATATGAAGACAGCCTTCCTTATTTCATGAGTTCCAAGCTACTGACAGGTCTTGAGTAAAAAAATAAGCACCATGAGTAGTGCCTGAGGACTACTCGAGGTTGTTCTTCAACCTACAAATGCATGTGCACACATTTGAGCACCTTCACACACTTACCCTCATACACACACACACAATCACACACACACAAGAAAATAGGTAGATATGGATATGTCCAATGATATCACAAACATTTGTTTGATGAATAAATGGTAAAATAATTTTGCTTGATCCTACTCAAAACTGTAAAATAACAACACCCATCCCAGTTTTATATGAAGAATGATTATATATAGGACTATATATAATTAGGCAGACTCAGAATTAAAACTTCTACCCAATCCCTACAACTCTTGAAAAACACCATAAATGAGGTAAAGTATATAAGATACCCCACAAAGTGCCTGGGCCACTGCAGAACAATATTTTCTCTTCTTGTGTCTCTTCTTTATTATCCACTTGCCTATAATCACAGTATAAAGATCCATGGCTGATAAAAACCATAAAACTGCTTCCATCCTTCCTGTTGAGTCTATTCAAGCCTGATCCAGTATTGTGTCAGGCCCAGCAGAGTGGCATTAATTGCCACTGATGAGTGTGTACATCTGAACCAATGAAGTGGCAACTTCCATCAGTCCTTGTCTCTTCAGATCACTTTGGGAGTAATCTGACCTGACATCCCATCACCATTTGACAAGAGTGTCACTGCCTAGAGAAATAAAAATAGTAAACAGGAAAGTCCTAGCAGAGTGACAGCCAGAACATCTGTCTGTGACAAATGTTAAGTGACCTGCACAACCCAAGCTAGAAACATGTTTGTCATTGCTCACCCAATTCCTCCATTAAGAGTGCCCAGCATCTGCATTTTGCCCTGTCAAGAGTGTGGACAGGAAAACGTGGTTCCCTGGGGTGGTGTCCTTCTTGAAAGTTTGTTGCTGACACAAATTCCAATCTCTGTAGCTTTCATTCTCATATTGGGCCCTCTGATTATTTGTATCTTTCAGCAGATCATTTATTCTTTATTCCACCCCCAGCATTCACTGAACTGTGATGTCTTTGTCTTTACATTTCACTTCTTCTCCAAATAAGATAAAACTAAAGGGATTCATGTGAGCCTAATACATAGTAGAGACTCTAGACCAGTGGTTCTCAACCTTCGTAATGCTGAGAATCTTTAGTATAGTTTCTCTGGTTGCAGTGACCCCAACCATAAAGTTATTTTATTGCTACATCATACTTGTAATTTTGCTGCTATTATGAATCATAATGTAAATATCTTTTATGCAGACTATCTGATTTGTGATCCCCCATAGGGGTCATGGCCCATAGGTTGAGAACCACTGCTCTAGGCTAGTGGATGAGCTCCACAGAATCATAAATTAAAACTTTTAGGTTAAAACTTGTCCTGATACTCTGGGGAAACTCAATGTCCTTTCCCCTTGAAAAAAATCTCCACATCTATGCTGAAAAGTTCTCTGTGATTTCATTTTTTTGCCCTTTAATACCTCCTTATAAAACAACCATAGACCTCCATATTTTTCGTTTGCTACTAAGAACCAAGTCAATACTACTACCTCAAGATCATCAATAGCACCAAGCCCAGGAGACATGTAGGGCTAATGTAGAAAGCAGAAGAGAGGACATGATATCCTTTTACATTTCCATTACTAATGTCTACATTTTCCTTTGGGACCATGGTGGTTAAAATTAATTAGCTGTCAGCTTCACAAGATCTAGAGTTACCTTGGATATGAACCTCTGGGCACAGCTCTGAGGGATTATCTAGATTAGATAAGCTTCTGGGAATATCTGTGAAGTTTATCTAGATTCAGTTAACTGAAGTGGTAAGATCTGTTCTAAATGTGGGCAGCACCATCCCATAGGCTGAGGGATTATCTAGATTAGATAAGCTTCTGGGAATATCTGTGAAGTTTATCTAGATTCAGTTAACTGAAGTGGTAAGATCTGTTCTAAATGTGGGCAGCACCATCCCATAGGCTGGTTCCCGGACTGAATAAAACAGAGGAACATAGTAGAACAATGGGCATTCATCACTGTCTGCTTCCTGACAGTGAATGCAGTACAATCAAATGTCTTGAGCTTCTGGTGCCATGACTTTCCCCTAATGAAGGACTGTACTTTTAAACTATGAGACAAAATCAATTATTTTCCCTTTCAGTTACTTTTGTCAGGGTATTTTTGTCATAGACACACTTCATTTGCTTCCTTGGCTCTCTAATGGGTGACTGAGGACATTGTGTATCATTTTCATGCTGTGTAGGGGATTTCTGCAGATGGAGCTGCCATCACCAGATGGTGATGTACATCACTCACGGATTTGTTGAGTTAAGAATACTCTCTGTACTATCCTTAGCACAGAGTAGGCATGCTAGGCTTAAATGCATTGCCCATGTAAAGCAGGAATGAGTCTGTCACCCATCAAAGTGACCACAGCATAGTAGAATAAACTGATCACAGTTGTAAGTGAGTCCTACACACTATTGACTCTCACTGGCTTTCTCCGTATTTCATTTGTCTCCAATCCCTGACAGCCTACAGACTCAGGAACATCCTTTACTATTGATTGTAGTGGCTGCTTGCCTGCTGTGTGACCCAGGTCTGGCTTCCCAGCTCACTTTCGTCCAGCTGATTACTTTGAACTGACTCCAGTAACATTGATTCATTTGATAACATATTACTTATTTTTGTTGAATTTTATTATACCATTTTTTTAATTCATAAAAACATTTCTATCTTTCTTTTAATGTGTACTTTCCAGGAGAAATTTGTTTATCTCCCTTGGTATTTTACCTCGTTCCCTTACTTGTGAGAACTCTCTGTTCACAAGTGAGGTTCCCAAAAGAACTGAAGCAGGAATCTGATTAAAGAGAAGGCAGTGTAGTTAGAAAGAGGAGACTGCTGTACAGTTCAGATCCAATGCTTTTATTTGTCATGATTTGACAAATGAAATGACTAAAACAATGAATGGTAAATGAGTGTGTGGAAAAAAGATCAGCTTTGGGGCATGAGCAGGAATCTGAAAGATTAAGGTTTGGCAACTGTACAGCTGTATAGTACAATACAATAAAGTAGTCATTAGGTATATTCAAGTATTAAATGTAAGCTTAAATAATATTAAATAAAACTTCTCAAGTCCTAATTCAGCAATACTTCTTTACAAAGTATTATTATTATTATGTTTTAAAGTTCCATATAGTTGTACATTGTACATTATATGTGTTCCTTTCTATGTCCTCGGAAACGTCTTTTCTAGCCCTAACATCAGTTTCCTATGTTCTGGATTGTTGACAGTTTCAATTCTACTTTTGAGCTATATATACATACATAATTTTTCAGTACTATCTTTATAAAACCAAATTATGTTGTTTTCAGGAAAATAGATGCAACAGGAGGTAATCCTATTACTCAGATTTAGAGTCTCAGAAGGACAAATACTGTATGTTTCTCTGATTTGTAGTTGTTATATACATCAGCAGCACTTCATGCACTCAGTAGCCATGTGCAGCTGACAGCTATTACAGGGGATAATGCATATACACAATTTTTATCACAGATGATCAACGACATTATTCTAGAGTTATTTAAAAATATAAAAATATAGAAGAATTTTTATTTAGATGTAAACATCCCCTACAAACTTATGTATTTGAAAATTTAATTCTAAGATCAAATTCTTCAAAACACTGTTTTGAAGGGTTGTTTTATTTTAGAAGGTAGAAGCCAGCAGGGGAATGTGAATCACTGGTAGGGGAAATGGTTTGAGGTTTATAGGCCAGGGCTAGTTCTTCTTCAGTCATCTTTTCTGTTACATAGAGATATGAGGAGGTGAGAAGTCCTAGACACAGGCTTCTGTCAGCATGGAAGCTAACACTGTATCTTCTCCACCATGACTGATTGCATTCACTAAAACCACAAGCCAAAGTATGTCTTCTTTGAAGTTGCTTTGTATTAAGTATCTGCTCACAGTGATGAGAAAAAATAATTAATGCAAAAATAAGTTAAAGATCTTGAGATGAGGATATCACCTAAGTACTGAAGCTTGAATGGTTTTAATGAATGTCTCCAAGAGTGTTAGCCAGAGATAAAAAGATGATATGACTAAGAAGGCAGAGATTGGAGTAATGTGGCCATGAGCAAACAAGAGCTGACAGCCTGTGAAATTGAACTTTGACACAGGAAAAAAATTGTTCCCTGGAGCTGGTTCTGCTCATATTTTGATGATAGCCCATAAAATTCATTTTGAACTGCTGACCTCCATGGTTGAGAGTTTATTACTGTTAGACACTACATTTGCAATAATGTTACTGCAGCCATAGGAAGTCAGCACAGGGAAGAGGAATTAAATTTGCAGACTGAATTAATGATGTCAATGGTCTTACTGTAAACATTTGAAAATTAATATGATTCCTATGGTTTGGATATAAAATATCTTCCCAAAGGACTCATGTTTGAAGTCTTGATATCCAACAGATTGTGCCACTGAAGAGTTGCTGTATCTCAAGGGTGCTGACTCCATTTGTGGATGAATCCATGAAAGGACTAGTGAATGCATTGATTAGGAGGTGGGGTCTCATTGGAGGAAGTGGTTCAAAAGGAATCTGAATCTGAAGAGTACTCTTTTCTCCAGACTTTCCTCTCTTGTTTGCTCTCTGCTTTCTGTCCACCATCAGGTAAGCAGTTTTCTTTTGCCAAGTTTTCTTTCCCAGGAGCTGTTTAAAGGCAAAACTAAAACGGACTGAAGGCAGCAGAGACCAGACCAATTGCCTGGAAGAAGTAAAGACACTTTCCAGCCTGTTGAGCTGCCTGAAATACACGGAGTGGGTTTTGGTGTTTCGGCTCTCTGTATTTCTGCTCCTGTAAGTAACCCTCACTCATATTGTTGTAAGTAACACCAATAAAAATTGTTGATTCAGCAAGTTGGACTTTGATGTGATCTATACTTCAGTGTGTCCCAAGTTTCCTTTCTGGGGTGAGATGATATGTGTTTGTCCCCTCAAGAAAAGTCTGCCATCCAACAATGTCTATAAAAAGCATTAAAAGAAGAGTGGAGTTTGATTAAATACTAAATCAATGTGTGATAATTTCAGATTAGAAAACTGTATAATTCAGAGGATGTCAGTTTTCCCTTAAGTTTATAAATAGATTCAACATCTCCAGATAAGACTCAGCATTGATTTTTTATGGGAATTAATGAGACAACTCTAATCTGCAGATGGCAAAGTAATAACCAAAAATTGCCAAAACCAAAATTGGAAAAGAAGTATAAAAGATTTGAACTACCTAATTTAGAGACTTATCATAAGTTTATAGAAGTCAACACAGCATAATAGTGGTATAAAAACAGAGAGATCAAGAGTCAGGGTAAATCTGATCCCAACTTAAGTTCTCAACTTTCAAAAAATCCGTGAAATGATGCTGTTTATCTTTTCAATCTTGGTTTCTGAGATAATAGTTGTTAAATTAATGTCTGTAGATACATGAAGGAAAAGAAATAAGGAGTATGCCAGCCCTGTAATCTTACCAAGTAAAAACCTTGATGCCCGTGGAGGAGGCACGCCTCTTAAGTCAGACAAAACAGCATCTGGCAGGCATATGCATGCCCCACTTTGTTTAGAAGCTTCAGGGAAATTAGAAATGCATATAATAAAAGGTTTGGGCTTTTCCCTCCATAGGGTGTTCACTGAGCCCCATGGAGAGATGTGGGTAGGGATTCAGCATAGCAGCCAAGCAGAACCTGATTATAGATCAGCTGTCAGATTGCAAGCAAAATCCTTCTCACATTGGACAGATTGCTTGATGAGGATCATTAACCATTTAGGACATACTGCAGGGATTTTTTTTATTGGAATTGCCATCTAACCTAACAATATGATAATGAAACCTCATTATGACAAAATCATCTTTCATTTGCTATCAGAATCTCATCTTTCAAGTGTGGTTAGGGGAATTTGAGGTTGTCTCATACTCCTGGGTTTGGCCCAGATGAACTGGTTAGGATTAGAAGGGGGTCACCTTGACTTGATAACATAGACTGAATGCCTACTAAGTGCAGGAAATGTGACATATTTACCCTTGAAATGAAGACAGGGCTGAGTTTCAAGTGTATAGGTGTTATTAGAGTCAAGGTCTGATGTTAATGAATAAATTTGTTCATACAACAAGCAAATAAGATGGGAATTACTGTGGGATGTGGGTAATACAACTTCATGATTTTAACATTTTTTAGAGGTAATTTTGGTTTGAGATTTGGAAGAAAGTCTTTCCTATAGAAATCCTGGAATGTGGTGGTTTGAAACAAAAACAAAACAAAACAAAACCATAAACTCAGGATAGCCAAAACAATCCTGTACAACAAAGGAACTTCTGAAGGTATCACAATCCCTGACTTCAAACTCTACTATAGAGCTACAGTAATGAAAACAGATTAATATTGGCATAAACACAGGAGGACCAATGAAATCAAATCAAGACCCAAATATCAACCCACATTATTAGAACACCTGACTTTTACAAAGAAGCTAGAAATATAAAATGGAAAAAAGAAAGCATATTGAAAGAATGGTCTTGTCATAACTGGGTATCAATATGTAGGCAAATGCCAATAGGTCTATTTATTGCCAGGCACAACAATCGAGTTCAAATGTATCAAAGACTTCAACATGAAATCAACCACACTGAACCTCATAGAAGAGAAATTGAAAAGTAGCCTTGAAAGCATTGGCAGAGGAGATCACTTCCTAAAGATAACCACAGTATCACAGAAATTGAGAGAAACAATTAACCGAAAAGCTTCTGCAAAACAAAGGACATGGTCTACAAGACAAAACACTAACCTTATAGATTGGTAAAATTGGACATATTAGAAAGAGGATTGCTCTACAAATTATACAAAGAACTCAAGAAACTTGATATCAACAGAACAAATAGACCAATAAAAATGGGGTACAGAGCTAATCAGAGAATGCTTAACAGATGAATCTCAAATGACTAAAAGACGGTTGAGGAAATGCTCAACATCCTTAGCCATCAGAAAAATTCAAATTGAAACAACTCTGAGATTCCATCTTACACCTGTAAGAATGGCCAAGATCAAAAACACTGATGACAACTGATGCTGGAGAGGTTGTGGTGTAAAGGAACACTTCTTCATTGCTGATGGGAGTGCAAACTTGTACAACCACTTTGGAAATCAGTATGGCAATTTCTCATAAAATAAGGAAACAATCTACATCTACCTCAAGATCCAACAATACCACTTTTGGGTATATACCCAAAGGATGCTCAATCATATCATAAGGATATGTGATCAACTATGTTCATAGCAGCATTATTCATAATAGCCAGAACCTGGAAACAACCTAGATGGCCCTCAACTGAAAAATGGATAAGAAAATGTGGTACATTTATACAATGGAGTACTACACAGCAGAAAAAAAGATATCTTGAAATTTGCAGGCAAATGGATGGATCTAGGAAAAAAAATATATTGAATGAGGTAACCCAGACGAAGAAAGACAAATATAACATGCACTTACTCATAAGTGGCTTTTAGACATAAAGCAAAGAAAAATCAACTTACAGTCCACAACCCCAGACAACCTAGACAACAAAGAGGACCCTAAGAGAGACATACATGGATCTACATAGGAAGAAGAAAAAGACGAGATCTTTTTGAGTAAATTGGGAGCATGGGGTACATGGGAGAGGATAGAAAGCGAGAGAAAAAAAGGTAGGGCAGCAAAGAAAAATGTATAGTTCAATAAAACAATTAAAAATAAATCCCCTTATAGGCTCAGATATTTCATCCCTAGTTGGTATCACTTTGGAGAGGTGGTGCAACCTTGCTTGAAGTATATCGCCTGGGAAAAACTCTGAGATTTTATAGCTTTGCCCCATTTCAGTTTTCTCTGTTTCCTGTTTGTGTTGAAGATATGATCTCACAGCTTCCATCTCCTGCCACTATGCCTGCTGCTTGCTGTCATGCCTCCCTGCCATGATGGACTCTTAGCTCTCTAGAACTGTACGCCCAAATAAAATACTTTTATTTTTTGTAAAAAACTTAAAACAGTCTAATCTTCCAAATCCTAAGAGCTGAGGCTGTCTCTTAAGAGAAAGAAAGCGTACAAAACAGTGAAAAGAATACAGAATAAGAATTTGTAAGCACCTATGAACTTGAAAACAAAAATAGTTATCAAAATATAAAGACATTCATTAATGATGTTCATGTATCATGACTGTGTGCAAGAGGGCTCTGCAAAAACCATCCCAAATACTCAGCTGTCTGGTCTGAACCTAATTCACTTACAGAAGCTTGTGAGAGCATGAAGTTGAAAAGCTTGTCTGGAATGAAGAATTATCCATTAGCAGAAAAAAAATAGGTTTATAGTTCTATTCCTTGGAGAATAGTTTAGAGAAGTGGCAAACAGTATGTAAACTTGAAGTTACACATTTGAAGATCAAACCTTAGCTCTGACACCTTATGATACGACCTTAGATAATTCCCAACGTTGTCTTTGCTTCCCTGTTCATCTGCATAAGAAGGTTAGCAATAGACACTCAAAGGGTTAATGTAAGCACAGTTTCATAACAAGGCTTGTCTCCTACCAGGTGTCATATACACACCATGTGTCATAATATTATTGTAGCTATAAATGCCATTTTGAAAGTAGGTAAGTAATAGGAGAGATAAAAACAAAGCAAGGGTCTGGGTTTGTGGAGGATGATTCAGTAGAATCTACTATATTTCACTTGATCCTGTACTTTCACCAATCAGCCTTTCTTCACTTTTCTTTCCTTGGTGATCTCTGTCCACTGCTGGAGGGCATGCTTACCATCCCCATCAGCATCTCTTCTGCTTTTATTGAAATTTGACTTTTAACATTCACAAGCCAGTTTCTGCACAGAATCCCAAGGACCCCTCTCATGTGAGGTTATGCACTTCTTGGTTCAGGGCCCTGCCATTACTCCTTGTTTCTCCACAGTGACAGACCGTGCCCTTACAATGATCCCCTCAGCACTTGTACTCCAGTTGATGTTGCCCTGTCTTCCTGCTACTTTGTCCTTTTCTCCCATCTTTCCCCCTCCAGTACCAAGATGCTCTCTAAATCCAGGAGACATGTTTTTTTCTCACGGACCTCTGTTTCATCTCTCCCTATGTCCAGAACTCCTTTTCCAAATTCAGTCTCTTGTTAACTTTTTACCTACTTCATCTCTTAGCTCAAATATAAAACTACCTGCTTCTGTCATTCCAAAGCTCTGGTCCCATTTAACCCCTCACTCTAGAGTTATTCTGCCATCACTATCCATGTTGTCCACCCCAACCCCTTAAAAGATGTCTGCCTGTATCCTTGTCACCCAGTCTATTCCCCAGAAAAGTTGGAAGCATTTATTTTTTGGACCTAGAAGGGAACATATCATTATTTTGTTCACAGTTCTTGGCACAAAGAAGTTGCATAAACTATAAAACGTTAAATGAAGCCCTCAACTTTTTCAGGACACATGGTAAGCAGACATGATAGCCAATGAAATCTTCAGAAGTTGCTATACATGTACCATTCAAGACTCATATGTTGTTTCTCAAACCTCAAGATATGGGGCTTTTAGAGGGTAATCAGATTGTGTGAGCTTTTCCTTTGTGAATGAGTTTAATGCTACTGTGGGAAAGGGCCAGAGGGAACCATCCGGACCCTTCTGTTTTTCCCATTAGCTGAAAATGCTGCATGAACACAAGAACCATACATTAAGCCCTCACCAGAGCACTGAATCTATTTGTGCCTTACTCTTGAAGTTCTTCTGCCCACAGAACTGTTGGTAATACATTTCTATTGCTTTGCATACGCTAGTCTGTGGCACTGTGTTTCAGTAAGACGTGCATACTAAGACAATCATTCAATCTACCACCCTGCTAATGTATCCTGGGTATCTGCCACACTTTGATCCCTCTAATAGTTATTGCAAAACAATGCGTTTTGATTTCTGCCTCTTCACACTCCTTATTCATTTCATATGACATTATTTTTCCCAAACATACACTGCTCTGTCAAACTATGAAGACCTTACCCTGTGATTTCCTCTGCCTGATAAACAATGAGTAATAGCTTCACTGAGTAGATGGTTCTCATGCTCTCTCAGCAGTTACTTTTTCAACATTTATAGCAGCACAGTGATTTGGGTATAAATAGTGTCTGCATGTTTACGGGGAAGAACTGAAGTTTCAGAACAGAGAATTACAAACTATTTAATTTTATATAGTTAGGAAGTGAGGCATTCTACCTAAAAATGTAGGCCATTAAGCTCTGAATCTCTCCTTCTGTAACTACTATATAAAAAAGAAGTACCCCTTTTCATTATTTTTCTTTATATGCCCCAATCTTGTGTTTATTTAAATTGTTGGATCATGAACTAAACCGCATTCAAGAATCAGGCCAGCAACAAACACATATGAGGTGTTGGGTGAAGTGAAAATAGTCAGCCTGCAGCAAATTAGAGACATCCTAATTTGTTCTGGATTCAGTCTAAGGGCTGTCAAATAGCGATGCTGCTTGAGTACATGGTAGATGCCACACTGCCAGTGAGCAGCAGTATCTCTATGGCTGATGCTCTCATGGACTTCAAACGTTTAGCAGGTCTACCATCACAACACCAAAGAGGTTGCTGATGCCCAGTAAATAAGTTCTTGACTGGCACTAGGCAAGCACGAAATGCTGGTGTCTGAGAGTGGGCACAGTGGCCTTGTGAATGGTCCTACAGGGAAACTTGATCCAAGGATCCTCAAGTACTGTAGTGTTAAAAGCCTGTTCATGGTTGCTGAACAGGGAACAAAGGAGTGAGGTGAGAATAGTTATTAAAAGCCTCAAGGAAGTAGTGACTCCTGGATCATTGTGGTGGCTTCAATGAGAAATGCACCCTCAGGGGCTCATGTATTTGAGCATTTGTTTCTCAGTTGGTGGTGCAGTTTGTGCAGGTTAGAGAACCTTTGGAAACTACAGAATTGCTAGAGAAAGTATGTCACTGAGTGTGTATAACCTCACCCCACTTCCTATATTTGCACTCTGCTTCTTCCACCTGCTGCCACACCTTGCCTTCCCTACTGATGGAGGAAGGTAATTGGTTAATTATAATAAACCAACTGCTTGGCCTCATAGCTTAGAACATAGGTGGGTGGAATAAACAGAATAGGATCTGGGCGGAAGAGGAAGTGAGGTCAGACTCTGCTCTGCTCCCGGAGAGACTCTGCTCTCCGGAGCACAGACACCATGCCACTCTCCCAGGATGGACGGATGGACGGAGGCTAGAATCTTCCCGGTAAGCGCACCTTGGGGTGCTTACATGCATTATTAGAAATGGGCTAGTCCAGGTGCGAGAATTAGCCTGTAAGGGCTAGAGTTCATGGGCCAAGCAGTTCTTAAATGAATACAGTTTGTGTGTTGTTATTTCGGGCATGAGCTAGCCAAGCGGCCGGGGTGTTGGGGACGCAGCCCCGCCGCTCTTATTTCAACACCCTACCATGATAGAATCTAGCCCTCTGGAATCAGAAATAAAACAAGTCTTTCTTGCTTAAGCTGCCCCTGTTTTGGTACTTCATCACAGCAACAAAAAGTAACTAATAGGGTCATTAAAGATAGTAAGAAGAACCCTGTCAACTGAGCTGACAATAGGCCAGAGGAACCACAAAGTTGTAAATGGTATAAGCAATGTCATGGAGGTTTGGATTACCCCCAAGTATATCAATATGGTCAGGAGTATGTAATGAGAGGGACAATGTGGCAGAAACAGAAAAACAAGAGACTACCAAAGAGGTGTTTTCTGGCAATAAAATTTACACTGTGACATAAAACCATGGTTGAAAGTTTTAATGGAAAATGGAACATGATTAAGAAAGTTAGATATAAAATAAATTAAATAAAAATGTGGGAGAAGCAGAATTTTAAGGACTTGATATCTGATTGGATCTAGAAAGAGTACAGCATTAACCAGGTTCCTGGATTAACTGGACGGCTACCTAATAGTACTCTAACCCGACCAGAAAACATGATTATAAAGGGTTTGAGGGACTGTAACTAGAGTTTAGTAGAATTCAGAATGCAAAAGAAATGACTAGGTAGAGTTCTTGATGGAGATTTTGATGCATAGGTTTAACACTGGCTCTTGGCAGTAGTTAAATTCATAAAACTGATGCCATCAGTGGATAGAGATGTGAAATAGTGCGACACTTGAGCAGCAGCTCAAAACCCTGGGTTTGATATCCAGTATTTATGAAAGGGAAGCAGAGTGTGACAAGATTTTCAGTGAACAAGAAGCCCTGAGGGGTGAGAAGAACAACATAGGCATGCTTGTAAAACCAGCTGAAGAAAATATGGCCAGAGATAAATGAGAAGCATGACAGAATGGAACCCAAATCAACATTCTTAAGGATGCCAGTGTATGCATTGCATTTGTTAGTAGGGTATAGTGGCATTTCATTTGTATTTTTAATAAATAAAGCTTGCCTGAAGGTCAGAGAGACAGCCCTACTTGTCAGTCTTACAGACCAGTCTCTGGTAACACACACCTTTAATCCCAGTAGCCACACTAGTTGCCATAGAAATCAAGTGGTGCATGCCTTTAATCCCAATGGCGAATGACTTTAATCCCAGAACTAGAGAGGATTATAAAATGAGAAGAGACAGCTCTCAGTCTCAGTCTCATTCTGAGATTCTTGAAGGCAGGATTGCCATTTTAGACTGAGGTAGAAGTAAGAGCCAGCAACTGGCTGTTTTGCTTTTCTGACCTTCAGGTTGAACCCCAATTTCTCTCTCTGAGTTTTTATTAATTGTGAATCAGTAGAGAGGTCAATGATGGTGTTTGCCAGAGAGACAATTAGGACGATCCTGACTGTAGCAACTGAAGAATGGTAAAGCAGTGGAAATATCAAGTGCAGAGGACTTTTGAGAACTGTGGCTCTGAAGATAAGGTGGGAAAACAATTAGAGCTTATTTTAACAGGTTTCTAAAACAGTTAATTTGGGAATAGTGTAAAAGCAGACTGGGCAATGCTGGGTTAGAGAATGAGGCATGAAGTTCCACAGAAGAGAAAACACTAGGACTTCTACTGTGAAGAATCAGGTAAAAGTAAAGAGAAAAGGGGTTTCAGGAGTCTTTCAGAGTGTGTGGGAGTTTCCACTAGAAACCAGTAAGGAACATCCTCCACACAAAGCTGCAGCAGGGCTTTTGTCTCTGTGCGTCCTTGTCCTTTCTTAGGTGGTCAGAGGACTTCCGTTACCATAACAACAGTAAGACAGAATGCAGTATTTTAGATTATTTTTAAAGAGTGTGTGTGTGTGTGTGTGTTCTAACAAATGTGTTGTATTGTACTATGAGCTGGAGCATGTAAGAATATCTTTAGTAGAAATTTATGTGATTCTGAGTATGGTTAAGCTGATGATCATATATGTGTTTTTCCTTCCTGCTTATGTGTAGAGAAGATGAGAGAAAGTGTGAGCACTACTTTGAGTGTGGCTATTTGGACACTATTAACCTGAAGAAGTGTTCATAAAGTTTTGATGTTAGAGTAGGGAGTGGACAGTTTTCTATGGGGAACAGTCTACAGGTGTATGGGTTGGTAGCATAGTTTAGTAAGTATATGTGGGTATATCTGTGCATATATGTGATGGGAAATGTGCAAATCTGTGCACATAGAAGGTGTGTTCTGAAGTCTCTTAGTATGCATATGTAAGTATGTACCAGAGAACCTATAACTAGCCTATGATGACTAATTAAAATATGTATGCTTTTATTTTATCTTCCCACTAGATTTCAAATTTATCTTGGTTAACTTCTGTGTTAACTGTCCTTAAGAACAAGTTTTGGATTTTTTTGCCTGGTAATAAAAGACATGCTTAGAGACTCTGGGAAACCAAGCAATGCCATAAACCATTAAAAGATATGAGATGGTGAGTGAGGAATGTGTTTAAGTCCGTGAATAAGGTATATGCAAGAGCTGCCGTCACTTTGACAGAAATGGAGCAAAGCTCAGCTTTTCTAAGCAAGCATTTTTAGAGAAAATTCTGTGTCAACCATTAATGGAGATACCTCAAGACAGTAGTAACAGGACAACTAAAGTTCCTGCTCTTCTGAAGCTGATATTTAATTGAAGAGTTGCAGGCCAAGAACTGGTGGACTGATAAGTAACCTGCTGGTGTACAGGACTACTCCAGAGAATTGTGAAGCAGATAAGGGCTGTGGAGAGTGAAGAGAGGCAAGGCACTATTTTATATGAAACAAACCAGGAAAACCTGGGGGAACAGAGCCCTTCGTGTGACTGAGAGCAGTAAAGAAGCTGGTTTGGTGAGGGTATATGTGGTAGTAGAGGAGACAGAATTGGAGAGGAATCAGAAAACACAATATACATGTAGAAGATAATACTGTAATACTTAGTATATGTGCATGTGTGTGTATGTGCACGCATCTGTACCCATACTTGTAGAGGCCAGAATTTGATGTTGGTATCTTCCTTATCACTTTTCTTTTGAAACAGAATCTCTCTCTGAACTGCTAGAATGTTGGTCCAAAAAGCATTGAAGGAACCTCTTATCTCTGCCTCCCAAAGTACACACAGTCCCCAAGTACACTTGGGGGCTAGAAGGCAAACTCTGATCTGCATGTTTGCACAGCAAACATTTTACTGACTAAGTCCCCAGGCTGCTGATCTGATTCTGAGTTCTTGGGAAAGCAGAGGTTGGCGTTAGCTGATGAGTGCTGGGAACTAATAAGATTTTCTTGTAGTAGGAGCTGTGGGCTGTGTTCCTGCTAGCCCAGCTCCTGGTCGCCTGGCTAGCTTATGCCCCGAAATAACAACACACAAACTGTATTATTTTAAACACTGCTTGGCCCATTATATCTAGCCTCTTCTCGGCTGACTCTCGCACCTGGACTAGCCCATTTCTAATAATGTGTGTAGCACCCCAAGGTGCGCTTACTGGGAAGATTCTAGCCTATGTCCATCCTGGGTCAGAGCTTCATCGTGTCTTCCCGGGAGAGGGGAGCATGGCCTCTGAGCTCACTTCCTCTTCCTCCCAACATTTTGTTCTGTTTACTCCTCCCACCTATGTTTTAACCTATGAGGCCAAGCAGTTTCTTTATTAATTAACCAATGACCTTCCTCCATCAATTTTCTTACTGGGTAGAGTATGGATCCTGTAAGAGTAGAATGGAAGCTGGGAGACTGGTCTGTGAAAGTTAATAGCAACGGAGATGGTAAGAAAGTGTCAGATTACAGATGCATTCAGGTCAGACAGGACTAGATGCTGTCTCAAACACAGTGTGGGCAAAAAAATTATTAAGGTTTGTGCCTTCAACAATTGATAAGATGAAGGGATTATATACAAAAATAAAGAATACAGGAAGTGCAGGTGAGAAATGTGGCCAGGATTAAATTATTAGATGAGCTAAATTCAATATTCTCGCTAGATTCAATATTCTTGCTAGATTTCTGAGTGCAGGTGTTGCACTGATGTGCCTGGGGCATGAAGAGTTTTGTGCTGGAACTAGAAGTCTGGTGTTCTAGAAACATATGGATGGTTCCTAGGACGGAGTCTAGAGACTTGAGGAGTTTAGGAAGTTTTAAAAGATGTGAACATGGGCATGTCAAGAAAGACAGCAAGAAATACCAACCAATTCTGTCTTAGACTTAAGTGAAAAGGTGGAAGCCATTGCATGTATCAAACACTGCTAATGAATGTGTTACATGAAGTGAGCAATGACCATGGATTTATCAATGTGCAGTCATTATTAACATTGATTTGAGCAGCTTCCAGGATGTGTTAGGGATGATTGCCTGGTGGAAGCCCAAACTGTGATGGAGGAATCATAAGAATGTCAGGCTAGTGCTTATGGCCATGTGGCCCATTGGATGGGTAGACTGTGGAGAGATAGCTTGTCTCTGCGGAGTAGGTGGACCTGCAGCAGAAATTCCTTCTGGGAAATGTGCAACATGGTAGCACTCACCATGGTCTGTGACTAGTCATTGAAAAACATCGCAGACCCCACATTACTGATTGGTATTTGGTGTGGGGAGAGAATTATCCCGGAGGATCAGAACTGCCAGGATTCAGAGCCCTATTGCATCAGTGCTGAGCAAGTGGTATGTCCTCTTCACATCTCTAAGACACAGTACCGTATTGTGTTCTCAGGACAGACCGCCAGTTAATATATTTGTCATAAATAAATCTGTGGAACTACGTAGGTATTGGGAATAAACAGAACTATGTTTTAAAGCCCGCCTTTCATCCTGCAGTTGTCCTCCATACATTAAATAGTTAACTTGTCCAGGGATGAGTTAAATGAGGACTTACAAGAGGTGATTTTGTAACTGATACACTGGGATTCAGTTGCAGTTCAAGTAGTTTCCAGTATTGAGATATTTCTTTTACATTCTGAAAAGAAAGGGGCGTCTGGGATTTCTGAACCATATAAAGATAGACATTCAGAAGCAGAACTTGGCTAGTCTGTTCTTTTTGAAAGTAGAGCGACAGATGAACCACGGTGAAGCTGATCTTTAATCTCTGCAGCCAGTCTAGGTCCTGACACTTTTACCAAGCCCCATACTCAGTCTAAGAGACTTCAGGGCAATGCAGCAAAGAGGTTAATAATTCCTGAACACTTCTTGTGTCCATTTTTATTGATTTCACTGTAAAATAAATATGCGAGCTGTTCTCTCTCTCTCTCTCTCTCTCTCTCTCTCTCTCTCTCTCTTTCCCTCTCTCTCTTGAGTCTGGTTGCAAATCACAAAATTTAAACATGAGCACGCAATTCTTCTGGAAAAACAATGTATTTAAAAAATCTATTTATCTCCAATCCCTCTCTATGGTAACAATCATTCCTAAATCTTGAGAAAATAAAGGTGTGTGACAGAGCTAATACTATGGTCACCATTGCTGTAAAGAAGAAGAGAGCATAGTTTCAGAACTGACTCCTGAAGAGATGCTGTGTAGCAGGAGACAATGAAGGCAGTCGTCCGTGACAGGCATTGTTCCGAGCGCTTGTACAGATCAGTTTGTTTCACCTCTGAGACAGAACTACTCTATCCTGTTATTAGTTGGGAGCCTGAATCACAGGTTTTAAAGCCAGAGCTGGCACAGGAAGCTGGATTTTTACTTTCCCGTCTCTGCCTCCAAACTTTCTCTGGGTATGGTAGGAATTTATCCCCAAAAGAGCTTGAGGTGACACTACTGTGAACTTTAAAAAAAAATGAAAATCCAATCTTGGTACGTGCCTTAAAATCTCCCAGTGGTCCAGTGCTGCTGAGCAGTGGAGCACGTGGTCTGTGAGCTCAAATCCCGTGTCTGACTTGGCACAGCACAGCCTCTGTGATTTGACCTTTGTTGTGTCTCCTCTGCGGTGTCATTCTTTATGTGTCACTGTCTGCCGTCTCACCTCCTCTGTGTCATTTTTTACTTGTCTATTGTGTGTCCGCTCCAACTGATGACTTTATGGGGAAGAGAGTGTCATTTAATTTCTTTTGCAGGTTATCAACTCAGTTTTCCCTTCTTCCTCGGCACCTTGTGTGAATACTGAATAAATAACAAATTATAAAATACACCCTTAGAGCAAAAAATAATTAAAAAAAAAGTCAAATTGCCTTCGGTGCAGGATTGCTTCCTATCTCCCTGGACACTAGTAGCCCCACAGAGTGTCCCCATTTTGCATTTGTCCCATGGCTTAAAGGTGAACTGTCTCTCTCACAGACTCACAGACTTGAATGCTTGGTCCTCAGTCAGTGGTGCTCTTTTGGGAGATTATACAACCTTTTGTATGTGAGGTCGCAAGGATAGAGATCGAGAGTTATTGGCCATCTGGGCTTCCTGTTGAAGTTTTCTGAATCCTGACTGGTGCTGTGGTGTAAACTGTCACTACAAGAAACTTTCACCATAAAATGCCACATATGTGTCTCTACTGTCATCAAGGACAGTGCGTACTTAAACTGTGTGCCAGTATCAATTTCTTAAGTTGCTTTTTTTCGGATATTTTACCACAGAAATGAGAAAAATTACTAACAGATTTTTTTTAATTCAAGCTTGCTCAAGTGCCATTCCATTTCCTGATTTCATTATATAAAAATTCATTCTAATAAACTCATTAAGTTCTAAAATTTTATTGTAAAAGCTTATATGTATGATGCACCTCTAGCAATCCTATATGTTGTGTATGTGTGTGTGAATAGCTTTAGGAAACATATCTGGCCTAGACGCAGAACATCTTTGATTCAAATGGTCCTGCTGTGTCCTCACCATCCTCGGTGCTAGTTTGTCTGCACTGTTAGACAGGGAATTGGTGACGTCCATCTCAGGGTGAGGCTGGGAAAATTATTAGATGAGGGAGTGAAGAGAGACTCCAGAGCATTCTTCCCATCGCTGTACAGGATCTGGACAGTTATTCCTAAATTCTGATCATGTCCTTGTCAACTCTCTGGGAAGAGTGACTATGGGCAGCTCTTCCTGTGAGTGATTTTGGAAAAGAACCAGCGGTTTAGGAAGGATTGGCTTGTGAACATCTTTGCTGGAAACAAGAAAAGTACATTCCTTAAAAGTTAAGTACTGTGCTAAGGAAAAGGCTCAGCAGGTGGAGTACTTGACATACAAGGTGAGGACCCGAGTTAAGATCCCCAGAAACTTAGATGCAGACAAGTGCATTTGCAAATCCGCTGATCCGTCAGGAGAATGGAGGGTACAGGTAAGAGAGAATCTCCAGAAACTCACAGCTAACCTGACATAAGCAAGCAACAGTGAACAAGAGACCCTGCATTTAAGAAGGTGGAAGGGAAGGACTGACACTCGAGTTGTCCTCTGATCAACACATGTACCATGGCATACGTGTGAGCATGAGCAAGCACAAAGATAAGAAAGAAAAAGTTAAGTACTGAATATTGCATCTTCATATTTCACTTCCTGCAATGGGGGAGCACATCCATGGTGCCCTCACAGATGAAAATGACTTTGAGAGGACAAGGTTGCTCTGCTGCCAACTTCTCCACTTCTGTTTCTTTTTGCCTTCCAAGCTGTTTTTCAGAGGTAAACGATGTCTCCTGTGACAGGTTGCTGAGATAGAATTTTCTTGGAACTGGGCGCTGGGGAGGACTCTTCATTAGATAGCTGCTTATCTCCCGTGTCTCTGTCGCCTCTGCCTTATCTCTCCCTGGCTCTTCATATTCTCTGACTCAGTCGTATTTCTCTTAATTTTTTTTTGTACCTCTGCCTGCTCATATCTCTTGGGTTTGATTTGTAAGACTAAAAAGAAATACATTTCCTGACTTCTGTCTTTTAAAGAAAGTTTAGCACTTTCTCTTCAACCTCATATTCTCATTTGCTGCTTCGGAAAGCAGCCATGAAAAGTTCTGAAATCTAACCACTGAACTAGTTGATGACGTTGCACAAGCCTCCTGCTACATCTTTGTTATCCAGTTTTTGCCTCTGTTAGTTAGGGAAAACCTCCCAGAGGCAGCCCCTGAGATGCTACCCCTGCTCCTGCAGATGCCCTATACCAGTGCCCACTCAGACTACATTAAGTGTTTTCAGTTTAAAGAAAACAAAAGAACGCAAGAGGTTTGGGGAAAAAAAAGTGGAAAGAATAACTAGAGGGAAAGGGATGGGGTGGGATTGGTCAAAACACATTGCATTCATATGTCAAATTCTCAAACAAAAATAACTTAATTTATATATTTTTAAATAGTCAAGAAAATTACTTAAAGGACTTAGCACATCTCCTAGAATGGACTTGCTATGATGATGATGATGACGATGATGACGATGATGACGATGATGATGATGATGAAACCCGAGTTAGTCTGGAACTTTCTATATAGATTAGGTTGGCCTCAAACTCACAGAGATCTATCTGCCTCTGCCTTTCAAGTGTGGGGTTCAAGATGAGTGCCACCATGCCTTGCTTGCACTTACCTTCTCTTACTTTGTTTCCCTCTACTTCTGACTGTTCTTTACTACAATGGCTGTCAGTTGTACATCCACAAACAGTCAAAGCCCTAAAAACTAGGAACTGAGTAACCAGCAAAATAGATGAATTTATCTGGTTATCAAGGAAAAAAGATTCTAGGTTTCTCACTACCTACTGTGGCCCAGGCCATTTTCTGCCATCTCATACGTGTGAATTCTGTTTAAATCTTCCAACTAAGGCATAGAAACGGTATTTTTTTTATCACTGGCCAGAAGTCACAGACCTTGCTTGAAGCCACCAGTATGAAAAAGGCAGAAGAATGTCAATCTGATTCCAGACAGTATTTGTGACTCTGGTGAGAGCTCTTTCTATAGGCCCTGGCTGAGTCTCTCTTTAGGAAATGGGATGCTGGCCACTCAGGAACAGAGAAAGTATATAAATCGGAGGGGGTTTAATACAGGAAAATATAGGTGGGTTAAAAGCCAAACCGTATTTCAACAGCTAAAACTTGCAGCCATGTCAAAGTTCCAGTAGGAGAAGCTGCTATAGCAGTGAAGGGGCTCTTGGGAGGCTCCTCCAGTGGATGCTGCTCCTTTGGGGGGTGTTTACAGTGAAGGGTCTTGTGGGAGGCTCCTCCAGTGGATGCTGCTCCTTTGGGGGGTGTTTACAGTGAAGGGTCTTGAGGGAGACTCCTCCATTGAAAACTACTAGAGCAGCACAGATGCATTCTGGAGCAGATCTGTGAAGAGTTGACTGTTTCGTGGGGATGTTTCTGAAAGTCAGTGAGATAGAGGGTCCCCAATTATCCCTCCTCCCGTCAGTGACTCTAAGCGTCTAAAGGACAAAGGAGCTTAACAGGAGAACAAGAAAGGAGTATGCAGGGGCTTTTCAGAATAAACAAACAAAAATCCGGCATAGGAAGAACTGGAGGAGAGTTTAAAAGGTCTCAATTCGCAAGGACCGTAGAAAGAGAGGGGCATTGAGGGAAGGTACCCACAGAGAAAGGAGCACATTGCTTTAGAGGCAGTTCCTAGCTGGCCTGTTTGCCTTGGCTGGGGACCTAAAGACAAAGCATTGTCTCATCTCCAGCTCCTAATATTAAGATTGGAATAAGGTATTTTCCTCAAAGCCTCTGTATTAAAGGCTTGGTTCCCAATACAAGCAGTGTTCAGCAATGAGGCTGTGGGGAAGTGACTGGTTCATGAAAGTGCTACAGTGTTCTCAGCAATAACACTGCCAACTCCACTGATGGTCCTAGTTTTAACTGAGAGGTGGGGGTCTTATGAAATGTGATTTATTTTTCTAAGAGTATAGGAAAGTGGTCACGTATACTCTATTTCCCCCCTCTCTCATCAGCTACTGTAAGTAAGGCAAGCAGCCACTGTTCCATTCTCCTGTTACTGCCATGGTATTCCTGCCTCTCCTCAGACCTGAAACTGACCAAGGAAGGTTGCAAATTTCTGATGTCATGGCCTAAAATAGAGCTTTCTTCTTTGAATCTGCTTCTTCAGGTATTTGCTAAATTGACCAAAAGCCTGCACCTTGGTTTCTGAGTGAGTTCAGTTACTACAATTCACCTTCTGGCATCTGAAGTGAAGCGGGATGTTCAGCAGTTGCTCTTTTTGCTGCCTCTCTGACAGCTTCAGATAATCCCTATCCCGAGGTTGTAAGAACATGAAGTATAGGATAATAGTGTCCCATGGCCACTAATTTCCAGATGCTCTCTTAGCCCTTTTGGGTTCTCCCAACTGTTGTACATGGCCCTTTTATTCTTTTTATTTCTAGTAAAAAAAATGAGTGTGTCCTGTACATCTTAGACATATGTGCAGTTACGAATTATTCAAAATTAAGACATGAATAAACCTAGACAGTATCAGCAGTAAGGTGCATCTTTAACATGCATCATGGGATCTAACTTGCTCATTTTGCTGCTGATGGGGGCTAAAGAAGGAGCTGGTACCACAGGTGAGTTGTTACTCATAAGAAAGTATCTCTTACTGTTTCCTACATTCTGTACCTAAACATAAATAAAAATAATTTTATGTGTTCAGAAACCTCCTGTAAAACAGACGGAAAGTGTTTTCATAATAGACCTGCCTTATACAACATAGGGATTCAGTAAACTGGCATTAAACACAACCTGCATTTAATACAGTAGTAATTTACATTACGCCAATTTCTATTTACTACGTGTGTTCAATCCTTTTTGTCTGTGAAAAGCATCTAGCATTATAAATTGTAGCCACCTAATGGGATCACACACCAGCAGAATTTCTTCGGTACCCTGAACCTGGTGATGTTAGGGGCCATAAAAGTTCAGGGGACTGGGAGCAACTCTTCTTCAAAGGTGCTCTCTTCTGCGGTCATTAAGAGCTTGACAATTTTCTCTAATGTCTGAGAGATTGCTAGGATGTGAAACTGGGGGATAGGGGCCTGGAGGAGGTAGTTAGTTTGCTGGATCTCCATATAACCTCGAGAAGTCGAACTGGATAATTCTTTGCTTCCTCTCTTTTATTACCTTAGCTGCAGGCTATTAATGATGTAAGCCAGCAGTGACCAGAAAATTCCAGTTCCTGTTGAGCACTTGTGATAAACACTTGCTGAATGCACACCTCGTAATCACTCACCACACAGTTTTACAATACCACACCAGCATATATGAAGGCATGCCTTTCTGCCACATTTTCTTCTTAAATTATGACCAGCATGGTCAGAAGTATGTGGGGTTTTTTTTGTTTGTTTGTTTTGTTTTGTTTTGTTTTTGGAAAATTTCCTGATGGCTTGGAGCCAGAGAGCTAGCAACTAACCCTAACTTCCACTTGACCACACCTGTCCTAGCTCCAGAGTTAGCACCTCCCCCAATCCACTCTTTGTGTTACAGATATCTTTTGTCACCTTATGTGAATCTTTTCTGAGAGTATCCCATAGATACAAAGCCTAAGCAAACTTGGTTAGGGGGCAACCTGAAAAAACATGGTACCTCCTCAATCAGGTATTTGCACTTGGCATTGTATTTTCAGAAACTTCATTAAGGTTGTTTTGAGCATATGGAAATCAACTGGCTAAAGGTAAATATGGGAAAAAAAATTCCTGGACAAAGGATAAGACTTCAGTTCACCAAGGCTGGGGATCCCCATGGCTACAAGGCTAAGTTCATTCTCAAGTGCCTCTGAGTCTTCATTTCACGGACCCGTGTGAACCCACACGACCACATCACAAAACTTGCAGCAATCCATCTTGTAGATGAGGAAAGGAGAGAAGAAACATTCATAGAGTATGAGCCAGGACAAACCAACAAACACATGGTAGATGTTCAACTCAGGGAAGGATCATACATCTGGGTGCTGACTTTTTTGAAACTTCCCACCTCCCATTTTTGTCGTGTGGATACTTTCCAATTTTTCTCACCAATATTTCATTAGTATAGATTGTTCTTTTCCTTCATTAAATGTATTCCTAAGTGTTTTATCTTTGTAGCTGTTATAAAAGGAATGGTTTTCCCAACTTTTCAGAACCTTATCGTTACTACAAACTCTGTTGTTTTGTGTATGTTGACTTTGTAGCCTACAACTTTATTGAAATCATTTATCAAATCTAATAGGATTTGTGGGGTTTTCCTGGTTTTCATATATAAGATCAAATAAATCAGAGCAATTTAACTTCTTTTCTAATTTGAAAATTCTTATTTATTTCTAAGATCTACAAAGTAGATCCTCAAGAGAAAAATGTACATCAAAAATTTTATGTGAAACTTCCTGGTTTAAATCTAGTAACTGTCCTCCACTTTCTCCCCAGTGCAAGGTAATGTACATATGCTGGTGATGGGATACAACATAGAGAACACTAGCTTGCATGCCCTTATTTAAATCAGATTCTACTACTGTCAGTCTCCCTTTGATAAGAATTTGGGTTTCAAAAAGCAGAACAGAAAAGGGGTAAAGAACGAGTCAGAGATAGAGTAAATGCTGAAGGTTGGGGTTTCTGACTCCTGAGACAATATGCACTTTCTCTGTTCTGTGATGAGTTACTGAAGGGGATTCTTGTACTTCTGAGCAATTGGACAAGCATCCCCTTCCCTGAAACCATGTCTGTATTAGTTACTCTCTCCTTGGTGTGATAAATGGCTGGTAATAAGAAATCAAGGAAGAAAGGACTTAAGTGATTCATGGGTATAGTTCATCAGGGTAGCGAAGTCCTTATGGTGGCAAGAGAATGAGGGAGCTGGACACACCACATCTGTAGCTGTGAAGAAAAGAGAGATTAATGATAGTGCTCAGCTTATTTTCTACTTTTTATTTAGTCTGGGCGTTCAGCCTGTGTAATAGTGTCTCCCTACACTGAGGGTGGATCTTTTTGTCTTTGAGAGAAATAGTCTCAGAGGCATGTTTCCATGGTGATCCTAAATCCATTCAAGCTGACAATGAGTATTAACTACCACAATGTCCCCATCTAAATTTAGGATAGCACATATCATCATCCATCCATCCATTAAACAAATTGAGTGTCCTTTTAGTGTTGGACTTTTGGTGCTGAATATATAGTAGGGGATGAGATATCCTTGGTTTGTAAACTGATGGTGTTCACAGTTTAATAGATCACTATGTTTCCAGCAGCAGCAGCAGCAGCAGCAGCAGCAGCAGCAGCAGCAGCAGCAGCAGCAGCAGCTTTCCCAAGAGGCACACCCAGTATGTCTCAAGCACTTGTCCAGACACTCTATCTGTACTCATTTAAACACTATGTTCTTGTTTTATTGAAATAGGTACTTAGGAGGAATGTGGGCAATATATAGTAAACGTGCACACAACTTGCCTACCCCACCATCAAACATTTAGGTCATTTGGAGAATCTAGAATGTATGCCAACCTTTGTGCTGATGCTTCCTAAGCATTTATATGGTGTGGAAAGTTCTTCTGTATATATGTTGCTTTTATTGGTTAATGAATAAAGAATCTTACTTGGCCTGCGATAGATGGGGAAATGTTGTAATAGGAGTGGCAGCTACGTTCCTGGCACCCGGCCGCCCACATGGCTAGCTTTATACCCGAAATAATTATGCAGAAACTGTATTCTTTTAAACACTGCCTGGCCCATTAGTTCTAACCTCTTATTGGCTAATTCTCACATCTTGCTTTAGCCCATTTCTAATAATGTTTGTAGCACCACAAGGTGTGGCTTACCAGAAAAGATCTTAACCTGCATCTGTCTCGAGTGGGAGAATCATGACGACTGCCTGACTCGGCTTTTTTTTCTCCCAGCATTCTGTTCTGTTTACTGCGCCTACCTAATTTTCTGTCCTGTTGAAGGGCCAAGGCAGTTTCTTTATTTAACCAATGAAATCAACCCAAAAGACTCCCAGATCAGGGAAAGCTAAACTAAATGCTGGGAGGAAGAAGGCAGAGTCAGTGGGAAGCCAGGTAGCCCCACCAGATACAGACACTAGATGGAACCTTGCCAGTAAGCCACAGCCATGTGGTGATACAGACGAATAAAAAATGGGTTAACCAAAGATATAAAAGCTAGCTAACAATATGTTTAAGTGAGTGGCCAAGCATGATTTAATTAATACAGTTTCTGTGTGATTATTTTGGGGCTGGGCAGCCAGGAACAAATAAGCAGCCCTCCAACAACATTTACACAATGGGAACTTTTAAGAGTAAATCATGCTTAACCCTTATTATTCTTTTCTGTGGAAAACATAATCATTTACATTTTTATAAATGCTAAAAAAAATCTTAGGTTTGGTGATTTGCTCAGATTGCATCATTTATGTGTGGGTAGTTTATTTTAGTTAAGGCACCTTATCCCAATACCTAACTCTTTTTAAGACCTTATTTTTTACTAAATTTATTATAAACTATATTGAAATTATGGTAGAAGGTATAAATAATCCCATGGTATTGAAATGGGAAGAGAGAATAGTTTTTCATTATAAAAGCAGAGCTTAAAAATGATATCAGGCTGAATACCAAGGAAGGTAGAAATTTAGGGCCCCCAGGATCTATCAGTTGATAAATTATAAATAAAATGTGGGAATTGAACTAATAGCATATTATCCGGCAATGTAAATACCATTGTTACACATTTCTGTTTTGTTTTTATTTCTGGTGCTATGATAAACAACACAACCAAAACATGGTATTTCATCTTATAGGTTACAATATATCATGTTGTGAAGCCAAGGCAGGAACTTGAAGTAGGAACCATTGAGGAACGCTTCTTACTGGCTTGCTCTTAGGTTCATATTCAGCTATCTATGCTTATAGATTCCAGGCACACCTGTCTAGGGATAGCACCCAACACTCTCAACATCATCAAGTAAGTGGGTAGATCTTCCACTCATAGGTGTCAAGGGAACACAGGTGTTCAATATTTAACTATGTGTAACTTAGCCAATTGTTTTAGCTCCAGGCTCAGAAATTCCCTACACTTGTCTTAATGTTCTACCCTTACCATGATTAATTTTATAATAATTTGAGAACAAATATATCCATATTTTTATTGACAAAGCATATCAGCATGCATTTATATGTCTGAAGTAAAAATGATAGTATGAGTTTTTAATATAATATGGGATGATCAATTCATCCAACCTCCTCATCATCTCAAATGTTTGATATTTTATTTTTTTTCGAATGAGATAGTTAAAGATATTTCCTCTGTGATAATTTTAATTTTTTTGACACTATCTCAGGTTATCTGGGAAGAAAGCTTCAGGAAGAAAATGTTTAGATCAGGCTGGCCTGTAAGCATATTTGTGGGGGATTGTCTGGACTACGTTAAAGTAGGAAAACTCACCTACAGTAGCTGATACCATCCTCTAAGCAGCTTAAAAGTGGTACAAGCATGCATGTAGTAACTCACTCTACTCTCCTTCTTGACCATGATGCAACATTCCCAGCTCCTGGAGCTCCTACCACTGTGACTTTCACACAGCGATGGATTATAGCCTAGAACTGTGATCTCAAATAAACACTTTGCTTTTGCCAGGGTATCTTATCATGACAACAAGCAGCAAAACTAAGACATCTTCCTAACAACACAAATAGTACTCAGTTAGCAGTCATATGCACCATACAGTGCAAAATCAAAAAGCGTCAGAATTATTCTTGTTTCACTGAAGCTCTGTATCCTTCAATTATTACTGACCACTCTTCCTGCCCCCCCATTATCACCAATAATGATAAAATTATAAAACAATGTGCTAAAATGAAGTCTCTCAATACAGAAAAAGTTATATGTTGTCACTTACATCTGGAATATATAAATATAATTTAACAGGAACAGAGAATAAAATGGTGTATGCTCACAATAATTTTATTGCATATGAACACTTTTTTCAGTATATATCTGCAATTGATTGTACAAGTTAACTTGACTTTAAATTTGTATTTGCAACTACAGTTTCTACCATCTACACCTTTAATTTACTTTAGTGGTCATTTTAGGTAATGTACCCTGAAAACTATTCAGTCAAGCCTGTGGTTAATATAAAGATTTTAAACATATGTATGATTAAAAATCTCAAAGGGTTTCAAATATCTTCCAACATAATTGCTAACTGAATCCTTAAATTCTATTCATAATGCCTCTAATTTCTGTTTTAATAGAGTTTGTAGCAGGGAATTTGTCTGTCAAGACAATCTGCCAATTTTCCTTGGCGAAGACAAGAGATTGTCTATGAAAATTTTAATGGACCTGTATGCAGGATTGTCACGAGCCATTCCCCCCCTAAAAATCATTACAGGAACCATCACCCTGGGGAGTCTGCAGAGAACCCCACACCCATAATTATGTTCTATTGAGAAAACCTTCCCCACACCCAATTAACTTATCTGTTAGCAGAACCTGCCTCACATTCCAGCTATCCAGGGAACCAGGTGTGGCAACTCGTGACTTCTTGGCCTACCTGTCTGAACGTAACCTGGCCTACGTGACCTGGAACAGGCGGCACGAGTCCAGTTTCTCTACCCTTCAGGGGCTATATAAGCGGCAACCATGATCCTAATAAACGGAGGCTTTGACAAATCTGCTTGGCCTCCTTCTTCTGTCCTAGCTCATTCCCTTCCAGGTAGCACCCCTCTGAGACCCTGGAATAACTGATTGCAGGGTGGGTTACAAACCCCTAGACTGAGTAACCCACCCAACGCAATCGACACAGGATATCCAGGAGATGCTGAGCACAACTGTCTCTGGAGAGAGAGAATACACTCAGTAGGTCTCTATCCACTCTGATGTCATCTCGAAGATGACTGATGTAATTGCTCTAGTTATCGAAATACTGAGTTAGCTGAAAGCATGGAAATGCTTAATCTGAATTTAAAGGCATAAAATGCATAAAATGGAACAAAAATAATAGTAATGAAATGTTTGAGTACCTAGAGGAGTCTCTGAGTTCTGTCCTGGACAGATTACAAACTATAGACAGGTCTCAAAAACTTTTGACCCTTACTCTGGTAAATGTATCAACCATATGTCCTTTCCCATTTGTGCATGAGAAAAGGGTGATAATAACACTTCCATCACTAAGTTACAATGAGAATAGAGATGAACCAGACAAACATAGGCATTCCACCAGAGCCCCTGGAAGAAGGAAAACTTGGAATATAAATTCTTTCCTCATCTTCTCCTTCAAGAACAGAAAGAACAGAATAAAAATAGTTTTAGGCTGCTACAAGAATAATAGATGAGAGTAAGAATAGAGTGCAAGACCTTGGGGATCATCTAGTTCAACCTAAGCATTTTGTAGAACGATAGATTTGGAAGTGTGAATAATAAAATTTGGGATAATGGAGAACTTGCCAAGTAGAAGACTGTGTGATCTCTTTTACAGTTTATTTTTTCCTTCTTCATGGAAAAGAATATATTTGTACACACAATGATATTGCTTGCAGGATGAAAATTAGATCAAATAAATTCAAAGTGTCATTGGAAAATACATTCAAGCAGCCTTGTAAACTGAAGAAACAAGGCTAACTCACATTTCAGGGCATCTTTCATGCTTCAAATGCTATATTTGTACCTTTGACTTGTTTTATTACCACATTATCTCTGTGAGGAGAGCATTACCTCTCTGGTTTGCAAACATGAAAAAACAATGAAATCTGTCTGCACAATGGGAAGCAAAAATGGGAAATTATAGAGACGATATTTGAACCAGGTCTAGTTTAGTTCCAATTTATCCATCTGGTATCGCAGCAAGAGTGTCATCTGTGTGCACATTCCACAAATGTTGGATTATTAAAGGCATGTCTTAGCCCAGGAGGTGGGGGTGTGGTAGTGCACACCTTTAAACCCAGCACCCAGGAGCCAAAGGCAGGCAGATCTCTGTCAGTTCAAGGCTAGTTTAGTAAGCAGAGATAGTTCCAAGACAGCTAGGGCTACACAAACACACACACACACACACACACACACACACACACACACATGCACGCACACACAAACCATTTCTTGAAAAACAACAAAACAAAACCCAAACAAAACCAAGCCAAACCAAAAACGCCAAGTCTCATTTATGGCCTGGAGAAGAGGCAATTTGCTTAAAATGAAATAGAGATGTGCAGAGTCTTCAAGTTCGTCTCTAGTAGCACTTGTACCTCAGCTGCTGCACTACTCATTATGCTGTGTGAACAAGGGGATCTCAGATCAGTAGATGAACAATGACTTGTTCAACCTGAGCACTGAGCAGAAAAGTCAGCTACAGGAAAAGAAACAGGTGAATAGAGATATCACCTCTTTCCTGAGGATTTCAGACCATGACATAACTAAAGGGGACTGTAGTCCAGTTGAAAAGTTACTAAATCTGTCCCATTTCACAAGACACTTTTTAAAAGACATGACATTAAAGTTACAGAGGATCTTCACATACAAAAGAACATTTTTATTCCTCAAAATTGTACAAAGGTGGGAAGAGAGGCTTTGTAAGGCCACAAGGTCCCTGCTATTGCATGCTGCATGAATGTCTTTAGAAGAGACTATTGGCATTTGGGCAAGAAATGTCTTACTTTACTATAGAAGACTAGAAATTCCTTCTCTTAAAACTGGGTGCGATTCTGATGGCAGAATAGCTGAGAACTCCAAATACAACCTTTTCTTATGATGTTATTTTGGGAAGCTACTTACAAGAAAATATGTAAATAAGATAAATATTTTATGATGGATGGGGTCACTGTTTTACCTCACAAAGGAACAACTGGTGCGATGTGGTTAGAGCAAGGTAAACCATTGAGGTTCCTGGATCTTAACATCACAAACTCCATAGCTTGAGTCACTGGTCATAAAAACAAAATGATGAATAATTGTTTGGCATTCTTGCAAGGAAGAAATGAGATAACATTATAATAACTGGATATTAAGTTGGCTATAGCTTTTAGCTCTGTGTGGAAAAAGCATGGTTGGAAAATCCATGTGTATTTATGTGATGTTTTCACACATGGTGACTCTGCTCTAGAAAATGTAGCAGGATCTATGACCTGAACTAACTCCTATTGTAGTGATGAGGCAAGCAGGCCTGCTTTTCATTCTTCCTAGCTCCTGCATGGCTAGCTTAGCCCCAGAATAATTACACAGAAACTGTATTCATTTAAACACTTCCTGGCCCATTAGTTTCCGTCTCTTATAGGCTAATTCTCACATCTTGCTTTAACCCATATTTAGTAATCTGTGTAGCACCACAAGGTGGTGGCTTACCGGGAAAGATTCTAACCTGTGTCCATCTCAGGTTGGAGAATAATGGCATCTGCTTGACTCTGCTTTCTTCCTCCCAGAATTCTGTTCTGTCTACTCCACCCACCTAAGGGCTGGCTTATCAAAAGGCCAAGGCAGTTTCTTTATTAACCAATGAAAGTAACACATAGACAGGAGACCCACCTACATCATCCTATTAAACTAGTAACTTCCAGAAAGGAGAAGAAACATCCCCTCCCACCCACATCTTCTTATTTTGACATTTAATAGTGGATACACTATAGAATGCCCAATGAGTAGAAGTTGCAATGCACTGAAATTTTGTGTTTTATATATTTTGACTGTCAGATAATAATCATACATATCTATGGTGTACAAAATGCATTTACACTTGTGCACATTGTACAATGATCAAAACAAGGTAACTATTAAATCTGTCACAATATTTTTATTGTAGTGAGAACATTTCACTTCCTGTTTTCCTCTGAATGTATATCAGGAAGTGTGTCTAACACTAAACAGAACAAGCTACCCAAACAGTACAGGTTCTTTTACAGCAGGGCAGATCCTTGATTATTTGTGTGCTGTATAAGACATCTATCACAGAACTTATGCAGAGAAAATATTCATTGCAGGTTGGCTGAGACACAGCCACATGGCATTTTGAGGCCAAAAACACTGTTCAGAATGTTCCAGTAGTGGTGGTGATGGTAAGCAGAGGCTTTTTTTTTTTCATAAAATTAATCATTGTCCTTTACGGCTTTTAAATATCCATATCTAAATGTTCAGAATTTATTTTTGTATTTCAAAATGGGTCTACTGAAATTCCGTGTGGTGGTTAAAACCACACTCAACTGCATGGCTCTAAATTTTAAAACTGGGGGAAACAGTGAGACTCTGGATCTGTGAAGTTTGGATTTCAGAGACAGAGAGAAATGAGTTGAGGTATGCATTACATAAGCTCACAGATTGTAGACCGACTGTAGTGAGAGAGGGCATGGATGCATTAGCCTGGACCTGAGCACCACCTCTACATTGCTGGAGGAGCAAAGCATAGGTGGAGGATGACAGAGATGATAAATGATAAATTAGGTATAAAACTTTAGACTCACAAAAATAGGATAAATAATATTTTTCTTAATTTTCCAAATGTAAATAGAACAGACATTGTAACTATAGTTCTTGCTTGATAGCTGTTTTGTATTTATAACTTTATTATATTAAAATTAAAACCTTTCTTTTTTATTTTATTTTTTTTAAACCTTTCTTTTTATTTAGATGAAAAGGAGAGATGATGTGGGATTTCCTTCTGTTTATGTAATGCTTTTATTGGTTAATAAACAAAGTGGTTTTGGCCAATGGCTTAGCAGAGAAAAGCCAAGTGGGAAATCAGAACAGAGAGAGAGAGAAAGTAGGTGGAATCAGAGAGATGCCCTGTAGCTGCCCAAGGTGACAGACACTGAATCTTTACCAATAAACCACAGCCTTGTGCTGAAACATAGATTAACAGAAATGCATTAATCCAAGATGCAAGAACTAATTAAAAATAGGCCCGAGTCATTGACTGAATAGTCTTGTGATTAATATAGTTTCTGTATTCAGGAAAGAGCTGTGGGGAGATGAATGAGTAATTTCCTATTACATGGGAAGTCTTAACTGATATGAGAATACCCAATTTGAAAGTGGATAGTACTACTACCAAGGTTTGGTCTCTGTGTGGTATAGGATTTGAGAAAGTATTAAATATTCATGTAATTATTTCTTTTGCTCTTGCCTGTGACTGTGTTGTAACCAGCTGTCTGAATCTCCTGACCCTGTGACTTCCTTGGAATTATGAACTATAACATATAATTGTAGGTTAAAGTAAGCCATTTTCTCTCCTGAATTGCTTGTTGTCGAGGCATTTTATCAGAGCAACAAAAGGAAACTAGGAAACTGGCCAAACCATATTGTGGCAAAGCTACTCCATTGTTTCCACCTCCAGTGTGGAGCCTGAATTTGAGCATGTAGAAAATTCTGTACCTGTTCTCCAATTACCTTGATTTTTCTGTTTGGTGCCTCGCCCATGGGAAGATTTTCTTCCTTCATTGTTAAGCCCAGAATCAAGACTCTTACAGAACACCAAATAGATGGTTTAAAACAGTCCCATCAGTCCTGTACTGAGGAGATCCATCTGGAGTGGTGAGTGTGAGGCTGCCCCACAGGACAGTCCCGGGAACAGACTACAGCCTCCTCCAATTCCCTAAACATTTCTGGCCATCCAGTGGGGCGTCTCCCCGGCTACTGGCTTTCTCTATTTAACCCATTCCATCTTGCCTCCAAGCACTTCTTTCCATCGGTGGGGTCCTTGGATCCCTCAACTCAGCCTGCTTTGGGGCTGAGGGTCTAGGGAGCCAGTGGTGAGTGCTCCTGCCACAGGGAATATTTTGTTCCACACAACCCTGCCCCACTAAGCCCACCCTTTTGTCTACAAGGTTCTTG
Source organism: Alexandromys fortis (assembly GCF_014885135.2). Lineage (NCBI taxonomy): Eukaryota > Metazoa > Chordata > Mammalia > Rodentia > Cricetidae > Alexandromys > Alexandromys fortis. Next base: position 692,329 of record NW_026068094.1, on the reverse strand, counting down.
GCCTAGCAAGAGGTCCTGCTCCTGTAGTGATGAGATCCATCAGGAGTGGTGAGTGTGTGACCACCTGAGCAGCCCATCCTGGGAATGGAGAATAGGCCCCCTCCAGTTCCTTAAATATCTTTCTTTACCCCATCCCATCTTGCCCCAAGCACTTCTTTTCATCTGCAGTGTCCTTAGTTCCACCAGCACAGCCTGTTTTAGGGTAAAGAGGATCTGAGAGCCAGCTCCAGTGCTGAGGGGACCTAAGAGAGGGCACACCAAGAAAAATCCCCAAGTACACAGTCAGCCACAGCAAAGACTGGACCAAGATGCCAAGACTTTCCTGGCCACATTTGAAGGAAGAGATGGGCAGGCACCAATACAAAAATTTCTCCAACAACCTGAAAAGCAACTTGATAACACCAGAATCCACCTAACACACATCAGGAAGACTTGAACACCCTAACTGAGAAGAAGTAGAAGAAATCAACTTTAAATGTAACATTATGAAAATGTTGGAGACACTTAGAAAGGAAGTGAAAAACTCCCTTAAAGAAATGGAAGAGAAGACAAACAAAAAGTTAAAAGAAATTAATAAATCCCTCAAAGATACCCAAGAAAACCAAGGAAAAATGTAACAGGTAAAAGAAACACTCTTCAAGACTTGAAGACTGAAATGGAGGTAATAAAGAAAACACAAACCAAGGAATGGCTGGATATGGAATATCTGGGTAAATGAACAGGAACAACAGAGACAAGTATAACGAACAGAATACAAAAGATAGAAGAAAGAATCACAAGTGCTGAAGATACTATAGAGGAAATAGTCACATTGATAAAAGAAAACAAAAAATCCAACAAATTCTTAACACAAAATATCCAGGAACTCTGGGACACCATAAATAGAGCAAACCTAAGAATAATAGGGGTAGAAGAAGTTTCAGAAAATATATTCAACAAAATTATAGAAGAAAACTTTCCTAACCTAAAGAAGGATATTCCTATGAAGGTACAAGAAGCTCAGAACACCAAATAGAGTGGATCAAAAAAAATCCCCTCTCCATATAATAATCAAAAGACAAAACATACAGAATAAAGAAAGAATATTAAGAGCTGGAAAGGAAAAAGGTCAAGTAACAAATAAAGCGGTACAGGATATGGAGAGGGGAAAGGAAAGAAAGAAGGAAGGAGGGCAAGGAGAGAAAGGAAAAAAGATATCAAGTAAAAGAAAAGGATGAAAAAAGGAAAGAAAGAAGGAAGTGAGAACATAGGAAGGAGATGAATAAGGGAAGGACACAGGAAAGTAGAAAAGGAGGAAAGGAAGTAAAGCATAAATGGAAAATGTAAAGCAAGGAGGGAAAGAAGAAAAAAAGGAATGACTGGTGATAAGGGTCAGTATATACCCTGGATTTTTACTTTATAGGATCTATGATTGAGAGTTTTCGTTTATTCTCAGAAAAAAAAACTTAGGAAGGTGAAGCCTGGTTTAGGAAGTTGATCACTAAGTATATATCTTCAAGGAGTGTATCTTTTCCAAGAGTTGAACATCTCTGCTCTGCCACTCCTTTCCCTTTAAGATCCTTCTGAAAGAAACTAAATTAACATGGTAGTGCCAGATATGGAGAATTCACCTGACACATCTACAATTCTCTCTATATAATACAGCACACAATATAACATGCCATCATCTTCAAAGAAATACTGATTCTTTTATCCATAATATGTAAGTCTTCACCTAGCACAAGCTGTGTGTCCTGGGAAATTTTTCCGTAAATTCCCTGGCTGAACCATTTTTTGCACTGTAGCTCACTTACAGTAGATGACCCTGAAAGCCTTCCTGGACCTCTTGGGACTCCATCTTCCTTTTTACTCTGCATTACTTTCCTTTATCTGTTGTTATTTTTACCTGCTTCTTGTTAATGCATCTCTTTAAAGCTATAAGAGATGCATGTAGCTCCTGCTTACTGTTGTAATAATGCAAAATAACAGTCAAAGTTCAGTAAATATTTGTTGACTTATTAAATGGCTAAGTAAATAAAGATTATTTCCCATGAACAACTGTCTTCATCAAGAAGTACTGTGTTCACTTTACATTTTAATGATAGAAGCTTTTTAAATTTTAAAAATAAACAGACCTAGGAAACAGAAATGAAATTATTATAACAGTGCTTTCCCATTAACCATTAAAACAAGCCTTAAATCACTAAAGAGAAGTAGGGGCATATAAGACAATTTTCCCCAAAATGGACATTTGTGATGCCAATCTGGTAACATGAAACTTCCTTCATTTCTCTCATAGTGTTTGTTTCAAAATGAAGAAAGATTCAATGAACCACCACACAACGGAGGAAACAATAGCACAGAAACTATTATGAGATGAAATTTACATTCTGGAAAATTATCCTAAATAAAACTTCATTTGCACTAAAGAGATGGGAGACACTATTGCATTTAAAATACAGCTCTGGCTCCAGCTCCATGATGGTTTCTTGTAGAAAATCCAGAATATTTCTGAAATGATCTGAGGCTTTGTGTGTATGTGTAAGCACATTTATACATGTGTATGCTTTTGTGTATATGTTATATATATGCTTATATATTCATGTGTTTAAGTGTGTTTGCTTGTATATATGTATCCCTACATACACATGTTATGTATATGTAGTATACTAATGTATGTACATATATGTATGTATATGTTTAAGTATATATATGTTCATTATTATGTTGAAATAGGAGCGGCAGGGCTGCGTCCCCGGCACCCGGCCGCCCGCATGGCTAGCTTATGCCCGAAATAATTACACGGAAACTGTATTCTTTCAAACACTGCCTGGCCCGGCTAGGTCCAGTTTCTTATTGGCTAGCTCTTACATATTGTTCTAACCCATTTCTAATATTCTGTGTAGCCCATGAGCTGGCTTACCAGAGAGGATCTTAACCTGC
>NW_026068094.1:658770-680341 GCF_014885135.2 Alexandromys fortis | reverse complement strand
ACATTGTTTACAGATGAAGATCATTGTCTTCATATATTGCACAGTTGTTTATTGTTTTAGTCTTTAAGTTAGATAGATATTGAGAATTATATAGATTAATAGTCATCTAAGTTTGTCATTTGTAATTAGACTAATCAGGTTCTTTAGATATATAGAGATTATACTCAGTATAGATAGATAATCTTCAACCTCTTTGGAGAGCTGTAGAATATGGCCTTTAATATAACTCAGAGTTTCGTGATAGTGAGACACAATTGCTCCTGGCAACACCGCTCTATTCCCGAGAGAACGTTGAGCACCAAAGACACTCCACTGGGAGCTTGTCTTCTTGGCAGAACTGGCCTTTGGGTTAAGAAAAGCCCATACCTCAACCACTGACAAAGATACAGAGCGTGCATCAATGGATACAACAGGACTGTCATATCCTGCCAAGACAGGGTAAGATAGTTTTGAAAAGTTCCTTGCCTTTAATAATGGTATGTCAGTTATGTTAGGCCTTAGCCAAAGTTGGTTGACTCAACATTGCAAACGAGACTTTGGGTGATTGCTCAGGTAGTCAGTTGTCTTTGTCAATTGTTACACATTTGGATCGTTTGTTAAGTAATATTTATTGCCTTCTCGGATCTTTGATGGAGTTGAAGATTATATAATTGTAGTTACTCTCTACATTATTTAGACTCCTTGAGATAGAATGTTTAGCAAAACTTTTGATTCTCAATATTGTTTGTTATATTTATTTGTTATTATTGTATATAGTTGTATTTGGTTTAGTTCTGTCTTATTTAGACAAAAGGGGGAGATGTAGGGAAAAGTCCCACCCCTTAGGGGGCGTGTTCGCCTCAGGCTAAAGTTCTCCTATAAAATTGGTGAGCGTGCTCCCAGCGCTCTCTTCTGCTTTCCTGGTCTCCGCGGGAACAGTGGTTCTGTAAGTCTATTCCTCCATTAAAGCTGTCTATATTTTGACAATCTGTCTGCATTCGCTTACTCCGTTACAGTATTATATATTTTAAATTTTACTTTATAGACCAAGAAATTTTCCTAGACAAAGTGGTTTTAAGACATATGAGTAATCTCAATGGCTTTTACTTAAAATTTCTGCTTAATATAACACTCAGAGGAATTGTGAATGTCATTAATTATATACCACAAAATCTAACCAAGCCAACTGAGGCCACAGAGAGACTGGGGTTTGGAATCAGGTCACCTGATTTGTTGCTCCAGCTCAGTCTCTGACAATATTTAGCATGTTGGTAGAGCCTCATTTTCTTTAGTTACTAAGTAGAAGATTTCTCCTGTCTCACCATGGTGAGCCTAATGCAAGTTAATAAGTAAAAGCTCTTTACATGCTGTAATTTGCTATACAAATCTGGCTATACTTTTATAGCTATGCCCTCAGGGGAACTAAGTCTAAAATACCTGAAGTTTCTGGGCTTCCAAGTTTATCTTCCTCTGCATATTTCATGCACATGACTTACAGAGAACAAGATCATTAATATTAATATTCAGACTTCATGAATTATACACTTGAGCTAAGACATTTTTGTTCTACCTTTTCTGAATTATACTTGATCTCACATGTTCAGTGAGCTTCAGTCTTGAGCAAAGATCATCAAGAAAAATGAAGACCTGTAGTATCCTTGAGAATGTAGAACTTGTAGCTTTTCTTGTGTGAGGAACTACCCAACAAAATGGTGGGTGTCCATGTGTGCTAATGTGTGTTTAACTCTCCAGGCCTTGATCTCAATCTTCATAAAAATCTCATTGTATCCGTTACCCACTGGTCCCTGAGGCTGGAAGCCTCTGCATATACATTCTACAAATGTTTCTAAAACATCTCATTTCTTAAACCTCCAGATACCAATGGAGGTTAAAGAAAGATAGATGTTTATAATAAGCAGAAAAAAATTTCTATTCATCTGCCAATGGTGGCTACACTCTGAATACTTGGGGGCTATTAATAGGTTTCCATGGAGAGGTGCAATTAAAATTGCAAATATAATTATGTTACTAATTGGATGACTTTGACTTTGGCAAATACTCATGGATTATCCAGATAGATTCAACGTAGTCAAATGTACAGGAGGAAGATAAGGGATGAAGAGAGAATGCCAGGAGGTTGTAAGGTGGGAAAGATCTTATCTTCTGCAGGTAGTCTTGGCAATAGAGGAGGGCACTGAGGACCCAGAAATAAAGACAGTGTGATTCCAGAAGTGGATGTTTCCCTATAGCTTTCAGAAAGCTGAGACATGGTCTATGCTTCTGACCTCCCAAATCATAAGGAACTAAGTTTATGCTATTTTGAATAATCATTGTTTAAGAATTTGTTACAGGAAAAATGAGAACTTAATAAATTTCTAAGCTATGAATATCATCTAGAAGTTTCTTACCAGGAGTTCTGGCTAATTTCCCTAAAAATGAGAATGATTGCTGTTAGTTTTTGAACCTAAAGCTATTTCTTACAGGCTTTTGTTTTGAATTCTTAGTCCCCAGCTTATGGTATAATGTTGAAAGTGTATAACTTGGAAATTAGCAGTTGGGTACTCTTTGGCAGAAGTCAGTCAGGTGCTGGTGTTTGCAGGATAGGTCTGCTTTGATTCAGTCCCAATCTCTTTACTTCACTGAAATGTGAACAAGCCTCATGCTTCTACCTCCAAACACAGAGACATTTTCACTTACACACCTTCTCTGCCATGATGAACTGAAATCTCTCTGAAACCATAAACAAGACAAATTTCTCTTCCTAAAATGCTTCCAATCTGGTAATTTGACATACTAACAAGAACAGTGTAAATAATGTGGAAGCAATTATTGATTTTTCATAGAGAGTCTCAGATTACTATTGAATGGGCTTAATATAGAGTTTTAATGAGAATTCAGAAGATCAGGATGGCAATCAGAATACTGACAGCCCATGCTTTTGAGGTTTTAGGCAGGGCCTTTTCAAAAATAAGACTATAGACCTAATTCACTTATTTATGTTGGTTTCTGTGTTCTGGAAGTGAACTCAAAACTATCCAAACCCTATATTGTACAACCCACCTTTCTTCCTGCCATTCTTAGAAGAAAAGTACATCCAAGGAAATAATAAGGCAGGTGTGGTGATTAATGCTGATTTTCAACTTGAATGCATTTATAAGCACCATGGAAATATACCTCCAGTTGTATCTATGAAAATGTGTACAAAGGGTTTTAATGAGGAGAAAAGATCTGCCCTGAATTTGACAGCATCTTTCCACAGGCTGGTTTACAAGGATGAATACAACGAAAAACCCGATGAGAGCCACCATCATCCACGTCTCTCTGCTTCCTGACTTTGAATATAACAAGCTGTCTCAAGCTTCTGCCACCATGACTTATCTGCCAGGGTGGACTGCACATTCAAACTGTGGACCAAAATAAACCCTTTTCCTCTTAAGTGTCCTCTGTCAGGTATGTTGTCATAGTAGTAAGGAAACTAACACAATAGGAAACTTAAAATAGAAAATACACAACATTTAAGAATAAGCATGTATTACTGTTCAAAGTGCTGAAAGTAAGTGACTTTGATGCTCAGCCACAGACTGGTCATTTACATCAACCGTGCCACCACCCCTCAAGGCTCAAGGAACACTGTGGAAGAGGGTGCTGAAAATGGAGGGTCCAGAGGATGGTGTGAGATGCTGGGAAACTCAACCGTTTCATAACAAGGACATGAAGTTGGAAAAGAGATAAGAGATCCTGGAGGGAATTGGGGGGAAGGGAGGTATGATCGGGATACATTGTATATGTATGAAAATTTGAAAGATTAAATAAAAACCCAAAGTACAAAAAAGAGACAAAAAAAGAATAAGCAACATGGACCACTTGTAGAACATTACACTTACTATGCTTGTTGGTTAAATATAGCCCTACATCAAATGAGATGATAGCCAGAATACCTATTTCTTTCTTGTGGTCAATGAAAAAAACTGTTTTCTTTGTCACCAAGAAAAAAAAAAACATGCTTAGTAAACTAGTTACTTTTCTTTTTTAATTTTTACTTATTTATTTAAAAATTTCATTCCAACCAGTTTTTCCTCCACCCCTCTTTCTACCCCCCCTCCACCTCCCTTTAACCCACACCACTTCCATTCCTTCTAATGGATAAGGGCTTCCAAAGAGAGTCAAAGTCAAGTCTGGAATATTGTGTTGGAGCAGGACCAAGCCCCTACCCCTGCACTGAGTTTGAGCATAGTCCCACCATAGGGAATGGGTTCCAACAAGCTAGCTCATGCACCAGGGATAGAATTTGGTCCTACTGCCAGGGGCCCCTCATATAGTCCAAGCTTCACCACTGTCTCCCACATATAGAATGCCTAGTTCAGTCCCATTGAGACCCCACAGCTGCTGGTCTAGAGTTCATGAGTTTCCACGAGTTTGGTTCAGTTGTCACTGTAGATTTCTCCATCTTGATCTTGACCTCCCTTGCTCATATATTCCCTGTTCCCTCTCTTCTATTATATTCCCAGAGCTTAATCTATTTGGTTTTGGATCTCTGCATCTGGTTCCATCAGTTGCTGGATAAAGGTTTTTTGGTGATAATTGGGGTATTCAACAATATAGTTTCTGTGTTTTTGAGTTAGACTTCTCCTTCTACTATCCCATTTATTCTTAAGTTTGGTCTTTTCATGGTGTCCCATATTTTCTGGATATTTTGTGTTATGCTTCTGTTAGATTTAATGTTTTCTTTGACTGATGAGTCTACTTCCTTTATCATATCTTCAATGCCTGAAATTTTCTCTTCCATCTCTTGTATTTTTTTTTATGTTTGCCCATGTGGTTCCTGATCATTTTTCCATATTTTTCATTACCAGAACTCCCTCAGTTTGTGTTTTTTATTGTTTCTATTTTTGTTTTCAAGACTTTAGTTTTTTTTTAATATGGAACCCTTCACGAATTTGCATGTCTTCCTTGTGCAGGGGCCATGCTAATCTTCCCTGCATCATTCCAATTTTAGTATATGTGCTGCTGAAGCAAGCACAAGTATTTTGCTTTTTCTTTTACCTGTTCACTTTCTTTTTCTTGGTTTTCTTTAAGGGATTTGTTAATTTCTTCCAATTCTTTTGTTTGTTTGTTTTTTTTTCCTTCACTCCTTTGATAGAATTTCTCATTTCCTCTTTAAGGACCTCAAGCATTCTCCTAAAGTTATTTTTTAGGTCGTTTTCTTCTACTTCATCTGTGTAGAGGTATTCAAGTCTTGCTGTTTCAGAATTATTAGTTCCTGTTGGTGTTATGTTGCTCTTTGTGGTGCTGAGTATGTTCTTGTCTACTCATCTTTTCTTCTGATTGGTGCATTTGGGGTCATGTCTCTATTTATTACTCTTCCAGTAGCCAAAGGAGACAAATTTCAAATGTTTGTTCCTCATGAAGTTAGGGACATGGTTCCAATCAAGTTAGAGTTCACTCAGAGTTCCTTAAGATTGCTTGGTGCTCTTGGAGGTTGCTCTGCAATTCCAGAGGTCATTTGAGCATACTCCCATGGAGGTAGCTTTCCTGGGCCTGCTTCCATGGAGGTTGCTTGCTTGAGCCTGCTCTTGTATAGGTTCTGACTCAGGTTTGGTTCCATGGAGGTGGTTGGTTTGGGCCTTCTCTAGAGCACGTCACTGACTCGGTCTTGTTCTGGAGAAGATTTCTGGCTAGGGCCTACTCTGGCAGAAGTTACTCCCTCAGGCTTGTTCCAGAGGAGGTTGCTGGCTCAGTCCCGCTTCCCTGGGGGTCTCTATCTGTGGCCTGCTCCTGCAAGGTTCCTGTCCTGGACCTGGCCCCACCAAGGTTGCTGACTCAGGCCTGGTCCTGTGGAGGTCCCTGGCTCTGGCCTGTTCCCATGGAAGTTGCTGGCTTGGACCTGGTCCCACAAAGATTGCTTGCTCAGACCTGATCCCACCGAGGTTGGAGACTCTGGCCTGCTCTGGTAGAAGAGGAAAGCTCAGTCTGCTTCCATAGAGGTCACACGTTCAGGCCTGCCTCCTCAGAGGTCGCTCCCTCATACCTGCTCCCGTGGAGGTCACTGGCTTGGGCCTGCTATAGCAGAGGTTGTTGCTTCAGGCCTGCTTCCACAGAGGCAACAGGCTCAAGCCTTCTCAGCATTCACTTTATTTAAGGTAAATAAAGTAGGCTTAAGACAACTATCTGTGATTTTCAGATTTTAACTGCTCAAGGCACCTGGATTAAGGATGAGCTGTGAATAAAGTTTGGACAGTATTTGGTGATGGTATGCAGACTCTTTAAATTCCATTGTAGGAGAGACGCATTTTCTGGCTTCCTTAGAAACTCTGTAATGACTAGTTGAGTCACAGCACATGGAACTGATAAGGCTGGTTTTCCAATGGTTAGATTGGAGTTCTAGGTAATTCCTTTTTATTTTTATTGTTTTTATTGAGCTATATATTTGTTAATCTTGTATCCTGTTACATTACTGAAGGTGTTTATGAGTTGTAGAAGTTCCTTGGTAGAATTTTTGGGGTCACTTATGCAATCTATTGTGAGAGTTTGACTTCTCTTTTTGGTATCCCCTTGATCTACTTTTGTTGTTTTAGCTAGAAACTCAAATAGTATATTGCATAGATATATATAGAGAGAGAGTGAACAACCTTGTCTTGTTCCTGATTTCAGTGGGATCACTTTGACTTTCTCTCCATTTAGACTGATGTTGGCTGTTGGCTGGCTGTATATTACCTTTATTATGTTTAGGTGAGTTCTTTTTATTCCTGCTTTCTCCAAGACTTCTAATATAGAGATTTTGTATATTATCTAAGGCATTTTCAGTCTCCTATGACATAATCATGTGGGTTTTTTTCTGTTTGCTTATAAAGTGGATTACATTGATAGATTTTCATATGTTGAACCATCCCTGCATTTCTGGGATGAAGCCAACTTGGTCATGGTGGATGATCTTTCTGATGTGTTCTTGGATTCTATTTGCCAGTATTTTACTGAGTATTTTTGCACTAATGTTCTGGGAGAGATTGGTCTGTAATTCTCTTTCTTAGTTATGTCTTTGTGTGGTTTTGGTATCAGGGTAATCGTAGCCTCATAAAAGGAGTTTGGCAATGTTCCTTCTGTTTCTATTCTGTGGATCAACTTGAGGAGTATTGGTATTAGTTCTCTGAAAACCTTGTACAATTCTGCACCGAAACCATCTGTTCCTGGCCTTTTTGTGGTTGGGAGATTTTGATGACTGTTTCAATTTCTATAGAAGTTAAAGGTCTAATTAATTTGATTATCTGGTCTTGATTTAGGTTTGGTAAGTGTATTTTTTTTCAGAAAATTGTCCATTTCCTTCAAGTTTTCCAATCTTTTGGAGTAGAGGTTTTCAAAATATTACTTAATGATTCTCTGAATTTTCTCTCTGTCTGTTGTTATGTCTCCCTTTTCTGATTTTGTCAATTTAGATATTCTCTCTCTCTGCCTTTTGGATAAATTGGTCTATTTAGTGGATTTTCTTGAAGAACCAACTTTTTCTTTCATTGATGCTTTGTATTGTTTTCTTTGTTTTTATTTTGTTGATTTTAGCTCTCAATTTGAATGCTTCCTGCAATCTAGTCCCTTGGGTGAGTTTGTTTCTTTTTGTTCTAGAGGTTTCACATGTTCTGTTAACTCACTAGGCCAAAATTTTTTAGCTTCTTTATTTGGGCATTTAGTGCTATGAATTTTCCTCTTAGCACTACTTTCATGGTGTCCCATAAGTTTAGGTATGTTGTACAGTAACTTTCATTGAATTTTAGAAAATCTTTAATTCCTTTCTCTATTTCATCCTTGCCCCATTGATGATTCAAGCAAGCACTGTTTAATTTCCATGTGTTTTTCTGTTTTCTGAAATTAATTTTGCTGTTGAATTCTAATTTCAAGTCATGGTGATCTGATGTGATACATGGGGTTATTCCAAATTATTTGGATCTGTTGAGATTTGCGTTGTTACCTAATATGTGATCAATTTCTGAGAAGGCTCCATGAGGTGCTGAGAAGAAGGAATATTCTTTCATATTTAGATGCAATGTTCTATAGATATTTGTTCAGTCTATTTGAGTCATAGCATCTGTTAGTCTGTTATTTTTCTGTTAAGTTTCTGTCTGACAGACCTGTCCAGTGGTGAGATTGGGGTGTTAAAGTCTCCCACGATTGGTGTGTGGGGTTTAATGTGTGATTTAAGCTTTAGTAGTATTTCTTTTACATATGAGGGTGCCCTTGTATTTGGGGCATAGATGTTCAGTATTGATATTTCCTCTTGATATATTTTTCCTGTAACTAATATGAAATATCCTTCTTTGTCTCTTTTGATTGATTTTAGTTTGAAGTCTATTTTGATAGATATTATGGTAGCTACACCAGCTTGTTTCTTATGTCTTTTTGATTAGAAAATTTTTGAAAAACACTTTAGTCTGAAGTGATGTCTGTCTTTAAGGTTGATGTGTGTTTCTTGTAAGCAGCAGAAGGATGGACTCGGTTTTTGTATCCAATCTTTTAATCTGTGTCTTTTTATAGGTGAGTTAAGTCCATTTATATTAAGGGATATTAATGACCAGTGATTGCTAGTTTCTCTTATTTCAGTTTTCATTGTTGGTGATGTTATTATGTTTTTCTTTTTCCTTTTGGGATTTTATGTTGTCTATTTTCTATTGTCTATTTTCTATTGTCTGTGTTTTATGGATGTAAATAACTTCCTTTGTTTGGAGTTTTCCTTCTAATAGTTTGTGTAGGGCTGGGTTTGTGGCTAGATATTGCTTAAATCTGGTTCTGTCATTGACTATTTTGTTTTGACCATATATAGTGAATAAAAATTTTGCTGGGTATATGCTAGGTATAGTCTGGGCTGGCATCTGTGGTCTCTAAATATTTGCATAACACTTGATAAGAATCTTCTGCCTTTCATTGTTTCAGTTGAGAAATCAGGTGTAATTCTGAGAGCTCTGACTTTATGTTACTTGGCTTTTTTCCTTTGGAGCTCTTGGTATTTTTTTTATTCTGTATCTTTTGTGTTTTAATTATTATGTGGTGAAGGGAATTTTTATGGTCCAGTCTATTTGTTGTTCTGTAAGCCTCTTGCATCTTCATAGGCTTGTCCTTCTTTAGGTTGGGAAAGTTTTCATCTGTGGTTTTGTTGAATATGTTTTCTGAGTCTTTGAGCTGGAGTTCTTCTGTTTACTTTATCCCTATTATTCTTAGGTTTAGTCTTTTGCAGATATCTCATATTTCCTAACTATTAAGATTTTGTTAGATTTAACATTTTCTTTGACAAATGAATCTATTTCCTCTATTATATCTTCAACCCCTGAAGTTCTTTTTTTCCCAAATGCTAATATGATTTATTTCACAGCATTACCACTTTGATATGTAAGATTGTGCAATTGGCTATTTGTATTTATAAGTTCTATTTTTTTTAATTTTTCCACTCAAAAATTTATACTTCCTCCCCTCCTCTCATTCCCTTCCTGCTCCCCCACTCACCGTCCTCCTTCCCCCTCCCTCCTTAAGAGAGGGCAAGGAACTCTGCCATGTGGGAAGTCCTAGCCCCGACCCCCTACATCCAGGCCTAGGAAGCTGTGCATCCAAATAGACTAGGGTCCCAAAAAGCCAGTACATGCAGTAGAAACAAGTCCCAGTGCCGTTATCAATGGATTCCCAGTCAGCTGCCATTGTCAGTCACATTCATAGAGACTGGTTTGATCACATGCTCGTTCAGTCCCAGTACAGCTGGATTTGGTGAGCTCCCATTAGAACAGGCACACTGCCTCAGTGGGTGAACAAACCACTCGCAGTCCTGACTTCCTTGCTCTCTTCTCCCTCCTTCTGCTCTTCAGCTGGACCTTGGGAGCTCAGTCTGTTGCTCTGATGATGGTCTCTGTCTCTATTTCCATCCGTTGCTGGTTGAGGATTCTATGGTGATATTCGAGATAATCATCAGTGTGATAGTAGAGCAAGGACAGTTCAGGCACCTTCTCCTCTGCTGCCCAAGAACCTAGCTGGGAACATCCTCGTAGACACCTGGGATCCCCTCTGGAGTTAAGTCTTTTGCCAACCCTAAAATGGCTCTCTTAATGTAGATATCTTCTTCCCTGTTCCTATATCTGCCCTTCCTCCATCTCCACCCTCCCACTCCAACAAGCTCTCCTGAGTCTTTCCCTTCTCCCTTCTCTCTCCCACTCTCACCTTCCCCCACCCCCATCCCTACCCCCACCGCCATGCTCCCAAATTTTGCCTGATGATCTTTTTCACTTCCAATTTCTAGGAGAATCTATTTATGTTTTTCTTTGGGTTCAACTTTTTTTATTCAATTTTTTTTTGTTTTTATTTGGTTTCTCTAGGCTTGTGAACTATAGGCTTAATGTCCTTTGTTTATGGCTAGAGTCCACTAATGAGTACATACCATATGCATCTTACTGGGTCTGAGTTATCTCACTCAGGATAGTGTTTTTTATTTCCATCCATTTGCATGCAAAATTCAATGTCATTGGTTTTTTTTTTCTGCTGAGTAGTACTCTAATGTGTATATATTCCACACTTCCTTTATTCATTCTTCCATTGAGGGGCATCTAGGTTATTTCCAGGTTCTTGCTATTACAAATAATGCTACTGTGAACATAGTTGAACAAATGCTTTTGTAGTGCAATTGGGGTTCAGTACCCCATTTTTAATTGGGTTATTTAGAATTTTAATGTCTAGTTTCTTGAGTTCTTTATATATTTTGGAGATCAGACCTTTGTTTGATACGGGGTTGGTGAAGATCTTCTCCCATTCAGTAGGATGTCTTTTTGTCTTGATGACAGTGTCCTCTGCTTTTCAGAAGCTTCTCAGTTTCAGGAGGTCCCATTTATTCAATGTTGCTCTTATTGTCTGTGCTACTTGGGTTTTATGTAGGAAGTGGTCTCTTGTGTCCATGTGTTGCAGTCAGCTTCCCACTTTCTCTTCTGTCAGGTTTCACCAATGAAAACAGCTTGGTATTGGCATAAAAACAGAGACATTGACCAATGGAATCAAATCAAAGACCCAGATATTAACCCACAAATTTATGAACACCTGATTTTCGACAAAGGAGCTAAAAGTATACAATGGAAGAAAGAAAGCATCTTTAACAAATGGTACTGGCATAACTGGATGTCAACCTGTAGAAGAATGAAAATAGATCCATATTTATCACCATGCACAAAACTCAAGTCCAAGTGGATTAAAGACCTCAATATAAATCCGACCACAGGATACTTTATGCTATTTGTGGCTATCGTGAAAGGTGAAGCTTCTCTGATTTCCCTCTCTGCTTCTCTATCCTTTGTGTATAAGTGGGCTACTGAATTTTTTGAGTTGATCTTGTGTCCTACCACATCACTGAAGGTATTTATCAGCTGTAGGAGTTCTTTGGTAGAGTTTTTGGGGTCACTTAGGTACACTATCATATCATCTGCAAATAACGAAAGTTTGACTTCTTCCTTTCTGCTTCGAATCCCCTTGATCTCCTTATGTTGTCTTATTGCTATTGCTAGAATTTCAAGCACTATGTTGAAGAGATATGGTGAGAGTGAACAGCCTTGTCTTCCTGATTTTAGTGAAATGGCTTTGAGTTTCTCTCCATTTAATTTGATATTAGCTGTTGGCTTGCTGTATATTGGTTTTATTATATTTATATATGATCCTTGCATCCCTAATCTCTCCAAGACAGAGGGTAACCTATAAATTCTCATTGAAAGAGATAAAGGAAAACAGATACCCCAAACTTTATCAATTGTTATAGCAGATATCAGAATTAAAGGTCATTTTAATATCTTTCTTTGGATCTTCTGCCTTTTCTACATTTTATTCAATGCATTTGTTTGACAAGTTATCTTGCTTGCTTGCTACTCCAAACATATGGTGCTGATAACATTTAAAAACTCCCAAGAGAATGGCTTTAGAAATATTACCAAATTGCTATTTTGATTCAAAATATGCAAGTACATAGAACAAGTGCATTCTATTCTTTTTCTAAAATATGAGTTCAGTGATTTTCAACAGACTCATTTGTGGTAGCTAGAAACAAATCACAATTATTTTTAACAGATTATAATTTATCAGAATTAAGTTATGTGTGCATATGTGTATAAACATGTATTTAGTGTGTCTGTGGTTTAAGCATGTGACTTGTGGTAACATGCACCCTTATACACACAGGCAGGGTTAAAGAAGGGTCTTGATGGTCTTTATTTCTCACTGTCTGTATTGTGGCCTTGAGACAGGGTCTTTCATTGAATGGAAAAGTCTATATCTATATCTATATTTGCTAAGCTGACTGCCCATTGAGTTCCTGTGATCTGGAGCTACAGAGACTCACCACCGTTTCTAGCTTTTTGTGTGGATGCTGAGGATTTACTCATGCTGTCATGCTTGCAGAGTAAATATTCCTGCCCAATGAACCATTTTCCCAACAGCTCATCATGTCTCACTCATCCATCATTACTATTGGTAACATGTGGCCCAGTATCTTTTCACTCAAACTTCTGTCTGTCCATGAACCTTCACTGGAACACAACACCAACTTTCATTTATGTGTGTGCTATTCCTTTCCTGCAATCTACACAGTACCCAAGATTCAAAACCTCTGCGTATTTTCAATTTTTTATTAATTAAATGTATTCATTTATTTTACATTTGACCACAGTTGCCCCTTCACTTCTCTTGTCCCATTCTTTTTCCCCTTCCCTCTGCTTCCTCCTTGCCTCATCTGTCTGTTTCTGTTTAGAAAAGGTCCAGACCTCTCATGGGTATTTACAAATCATGATATATAATTTAGTTGAGATAAGCTTCTCCCTTTGTATTAAGGCTGAGAAAGGCAACCCATTATAAAGAGTACATTTTCAAGAACAGGCCAAAACATTAGGAACAGCACCTGCTCTCACTGCAGGAGTTCTACAAGTAGACCAAGCTATATAACTGGCCCTCATATACATAGATAGGGTCTAGGTTGGTCCCATGCAGGCTCCCTGGCAATTGGTCTAGACTCTGTAAGCGCCTATAAGCCCATGTTAGTTTTCTTTGTGGTATTTTTGTGATGTCCTTGACCCCTCCTGACTCCTTCTTTTCACTTTTTAATACTTGGACATGTAAACTTACATAGATGACCCTGTTCAGACTAAACGTAATTATATACACAGAGATCATGCAGATGCATTCATAGTGAGATCATTGTTTCCCAATAGAATATAATTTCTGACCATAGCATCTGTTTTATAGTAGAGCTGGTGATTGCGAGAGAAAAGCTTTATTTTTGGCAATAGTATTGCTGTACTTGGCCTCAACCTGCATCAATGGGAGCCCTTGGTAACAAATTGCAATCAAGATCCTCTGGGGCCCAGGGTATCCTAGCAATATGGATAATTGTTTATAGATGTGGTGCTCAAACTTGGCTTGATATGAGTCACCTAGAAAATAAAACAATAAAAGAATTTAAAAATGAAGTGTTGTAGGATCAGTGGTATCAAGGCACCACAAACAATAAAACAGAACAAAACAAAACCACATAAATAAGTAACCTGGACTCATAGGGGCTCACAGAGACTAAACCAACAACCAGGGAGCCTGCATCCAACTGATCTAAGCATTCTGCATATATGTTTCAGTTGTGTATCTTGGTCTTTGTGTGAGACTCCTAACACTGGTAGCAGGGGCTGTCTCTGAATGTGTTGCTTAATTTTGGGACCCATTGCATCTACTGAATAGCCTTAATAGAAGAGAAGCCTAGTCTTACTGCAGCTTGATATACCATAGGTGACCAATATCCATGGGAGGTCTGTCTGTATCTGAAGAGAAAGAGTGGAAGAGGACTGGAAGGGAGAGTAGAGTGAGGAGACAGGAAGAGGCCAGAGACTGGAAACTTCAATTGGAATGTAAAAACAAAATCAACCAATCAATCAATAACTAAGTAAAGGAGAAAACTTTCAATCCCACTGCTGATTAATTTAGTTCTTTCCCTTTTGTTAATCCCAATAGATTGAAGGGTTTTCCTGGCACAGGCTTAGAATAAAGCAGAAAAAGCCAGAATGCAGAGAATGAGTTCATTATGTGTTGTGATAGAATTTCATAGAACAATCTCCAAGTTGCAGCAACAAAGCCTCCTTCTCTCTTTGGCAACATGGGCCAATATCCCAAGAGGATCTGTCCTGGTCCTCTGATCTTTGAGGCAGAAATTCTGCAGGAGCTTGAGAGGAAAGTATGCCCAGGCTCAGCTCAACCTGGAGGCCAGGGAAGTAGTGTGAAAGTGTTAAGACAAATAGTATGATGTGAGATGGAGATGCTGGTCAGATGAACTCTGGATGCATGAAAAATTACAACTCTCCCAACTTTGAAAAGAAGATGGAAATGAATCAACTTCAGAAGCATTATGTGGAACAAGTGTGGGCTGATACACAGAAATGGTTTTGCCCTGTAACTGATCCAACGTGAGCCAGGTGACTTTTGTTTCTTGGTTGCTATTGGCATTTGTTGTTGTTGTTTATGTCTTAGTTTATTTATTTATTTTTTTGCTTTTTGGAGGACTTACAAATGATAAATAATGTGAAGAACACCAATTAAATGAAATCAAAGGCAGAAAGAAAAAACTGATTGGAATCTTCATAGCTACTTATTTTTTCAATGTAACCTCAAGAGGAGTTTTAGAGTTGATGGCTAGTTTGGAAGAATGTGATGAGCTACATTCTCATATTCAAGAAGAGATGAGGGTAATTGATTTTTATTTCTGTAGGAAGAGGTGCATATCCTCAGGGTTCAGAGCCAAACCGAATGCTGTTTTCAATACTTGCCTATCAGGTATTTTCTCACAAGTTCTTAACAATTCTGGACCACTATTTCTTTTTTAGTCTGTTTTCGACATCCTAGGTTTGGCTTGCACTGTGTTTAGTGTTGCAGATATGAGAAACTAGTAAGAAAAGACACCCAATGTACAGTCTTCATAATTTTTCTGGTGGAGAAAATTCAGTTATGCACAAGCCATGGAGAATAAGAAGGGAGACGCACATTGCCCATCTCAAAGACATTTTTTTAAATCCAGGAGTCAAAATACGCATCTCACCTCTAGAAGGAGACACATGTAAGCAGATGGTGAAGAACTGTCCACTGTAGTCATTACAAAATTTACTGGATACTTTACTCTTGTTTTGTAGCTGATGTAGGCCATAGTGTATGGGGTATGGGTGGCTTCAGGTAACTAAAAGAAGATCTTGGCTAATAGTAAACAAGGACATGAAGTTATCCATCTGAAAATGTCAAGAAAGAGGAAATGAACCTAGAAGAATCTTCTTAGCCTTGCCAGATGGGACTCAGATTGGATGATTCATAATTTTTGCCATTGAAGCTGCAAGCTGAGAAGTAAGTCACAAAATATGGGAACTCCTTAGCTACAGATTTTTGAATCTGTAAGTGGATAATGTTGTAGCTGTCTGAGAAACAGAAAACTGACACATCCACTAGGAATGACCTCTGTCATGTCCTCTCAAACTCTTCCACTCTACAGCTCACTATGCAAAAGATCCCTTGTATATTATATGCATCATAGGGGCATGTAACTGACTTTGGTATTTTAGTATATGAACAGTAGGTAAATGGGTGGATAAGCGAGGTAGAACATGATAATGAGTTATGTGTGTTTTTATATGTCTGTAGGGCGGTGTGTCGTGGTGGTAGTTGTTAGTGACCTAATGTAGCAGTGGTAAATGTAATGGCGGTGGTGGTGATGGAAGGGAATGATTTGTGGTGGAGGGGATTGTGGTGTAATGTAAATGGGTGTTAGGAAGTAAGTTCTGGTTAATTCTGCCCAATAGTTCTCTCTCTCTCTTGCATCATTTCTTCACAATTTCTTTTTTTCATGAATTTTCTCTAACTTTATCATATATACAATTTCTTCCTAGTTTACTCTTGCCCTTCTGGAATAAGGCTCCTATATAAGTACTCTAGTATACCAGAATTTTGAGAACAGCATGTGGCACAAGAATAAGTAAACTAATGTGGGAGTGATAGGCTGGGATGTCTGTGCATGTGAGCAGGTATAATACTCCAGTGGGGGAAGTTGCAATGACAGAGCAAATAAAACTGTTGGATCAGTGTAGGGCTGGGTGATTGCGGCTAGAGGTGCTAAATTTTAAATATCTTGTCAACCATGTATGAATAAAAATGTTTTAAAAGTGTGTATATGCATCTTAATAGTATGTGGTTGGTGGTGAGGATGTATAAAAGAAGAAGAAAAGATGTATCTGTGTCTGAGTGTGTGGCATATGCCTTTGGCAATCTATCTTAACTCATTGGGGCACACATTATCAGATTCTGGATATTATAGTTACTTTTCTGCTGCTGTGAATAGACATCATGATCAAAGAAGCTTAATAAAAGTATTTACTAGGGGATCGCTTACATTTTCAGAGGGTGAATCTATGATCATTGTAGCAGAAAACATTGAAGCAGTAGATGAGACCTTACATCTGATCCACATTGAGAAGGCAGAAAGAGAGCAAGACTGAGCCTGAGGAGGGCTTTTGAAATCTCAAAGACCAAATGACACACCTACTCCAAAAAGGCCACAACTTATAGTGGCATATTATTTGTGTTATCATAAATAAAGCTTTCTTGAAGATCAAAGAGCAAAGCAGCCACACTAGTCAGTCATACAGGCCAGGGAGTAGTGACATACACCTTTAATCCAAGGACTCAGTAGACAGAGACAGATGGATCTCTGTGAGTTTAAGGCCACACAATATTGAAATTGTCTAAAAGAGAAAGAACTCACACAAAGGTGATCCCTGCACTTGAGATCACAAGCAAGACCAGCAATAGGGAGGTGGAGATAGGAGTGATATGGCAGGGTGGAGGGAGGAATAAAAAGCATTAACCTTCATCAGGCGATGAAAGGAGACAGAGACAGAGACCCACATAGGAGCACCGGACTGAAATCTCAAGGTCCAAATCAGGAGCAGAAGGAGAGTGAGCACGAGCAAGGAACTCAGGACCGCGAGGGGTGCACCCACACACTGAGACAATGGGGATGTTCTATCGGGAACTCACCAAGGCCAGCTAGCCTGGGTCTGAAAAAGCCTGGGATAAAACAGGTCTCACTGAACATAGTGGACAATGAGGACTACTGAGACCTCAAGAACATGGGCAATGGGTTTNTAGGCAGTCTGGATGCTCACCTTAGGAGACCTGGATGGAGGAGGGTGGTCCTTGGACTTCCCACAGGGCAGAGAACCCTGATTGCTCTTTGGGCTGACGAGGGGGGGGACTTGATTGGGGGAGGGGGAGGGAAAGGGGAGGCGGAGGTGGGGAAGAGACAGAAATCTTTAATAAATTAAAATAAATAAATAAATAAATAAATAAATAAATAAATAAATAGAAAAAAAAAGCAGGAACTCAGTGGAGTGTGAAGTCTGAGGATTTGTGGAGACAGGATCTTGCCCTTTCAGTCTGAAGATTTGGTAGAGGTAAAAGGTTTCTCAAGAGTTTGTTGCTTTGCTTTTTCTAATCATCAGGTTGAACCCCAGTATCTGTCTCTGACTTTTTATTATTTGTTCAACAATACCTCTTAATCCTTCCCTCAAAGTCCACAAACTAGGGACCAAACATTGAAATATGAACCTGCGGGATTAGGGGAATTTTTATTCAAACTACCACATTTACTGTCCCTGGTTTTAGGGACCTGAAGTCAATTTGCATTCCCATTGAGGGCTTGAGTCTTTACTGCTAGGTCTCAGGAGCCAAAATTGCCCAATATGATAGGGGTAGGATTCATGGAGGATAGAATCTGTCTTAATAAGTGACTTATATAATGATAAACACATTTTTTTCTTGGGAGCTTATGAAATGAGGTTATAAATAAGAGCCTTACATCTAAAGCCAGGTGATCTGCTTGTCTATGGAAGCCATATGCTGTGCCTAAGGGAAAAAAGAATTTCTTACAATCTATAGCTTTACCCTCAGATACTCAGACACTTTTGAAGATCTGATCAATTATACTCTGAATGTTTTTCTGTCCTTGTTTCTCTAGTGAGGAAGGCTTGTTTTCATGGTAATTATTTCGGAATAATTATCTTTTGACCTGTCTTTCATGTTTAGTTGATAATAGATCAAAATATCTGGTAAGGCTCTTGATAAACTCTAGAACCAGAGCATCTCTGGCACTTTCCTACATCTCTGTGTATGTGGTGGTAGTGGGGCATTTGTGATAGAGGACTGTGATGTAATACCATCATCACTTATCATGACTTTTATCTATTTTAATTTTTAGAGAAAATATAGTTAACACTGTAGCCTGCCAATTTATCTATATTTGCCCTCTTTTTCCTATGTCTCTAAGGTAGTTAGAGGGTGGTTAATTCATTATAAAGAATTATGTGTTTCAAAGTGTTGAGAATGCTGAGGTAACCACCTGCTAATGTATAAAAGCAACCTTTTCTTGCAATGTTAAATTATGTGTTTCAACCTAAAATTTACTACGCTTATACTCCTTTGCCTGCTGTTTTGAAATTACACTTAGTATTGTATATAAGATATTATCCTAAACCTGAATGTGAGAATTAAGTGGTAAAGGAGAAATAAAAATAAATGTATTTTCTATTCAAGGAGCAGAACATTGAAGGAGAATTTGCTAAAAACACAACATTGAGCCACCACTATTATCAGTGTCATCATAACCATAGCCCTATTGCTTATTCAGAGCCAAGCAATAGTTGTGGAGTATGATCCTCTGCCACTCTACTTCTGATCTTAAATACACATGCAGGGGTAAGTTCAACAGAATAGACTATCTGGTCTCTCTTCTCTCGTTAAGGTCACACAATACCTCTTCTTTATTCCATACATGTTCAAGCTCTTCTAATGATTATTCAGGGTTCACCAGGTCCAGATTTATTTTGTTGCAAATAGTATCTCTTATTTAACTTCCTTGAGACAATTTATTCCAGAGATAAAAGCAGCAAAACTATTGTTGGGTTAAGGGTGATCTCCAAAAAATTGAATATCCATGGTTCTGGAACTTAAGTATGGAAGATGATATGATTTCTGAAGAACACAGGTAATTGTACCATGGGGACAGGGTCTCCCCCACCAAGCTTTTTGGCTTGAACTTGGTATGTGTTGTAACTTTGTACCCTTGCTTATTTATTTTTAGAGATATCTCCCTCCTCTTTTTATACTCATCCAAGCTCTGCCCAACCTTCAGGGATGGAATCTAACTTCTAATGTGCCAGGAAGTCCCTTACCACTCACTTTCCCTGAACTCCTGATGTTTCTTTGAGGCTACTGTACTCTACATTATCTTTCCAGTGAAGGTAATTTTCACTAAGGAAGAAAACTAAAAGAAAAGAAGTCCAGCTCTTCTCTTTTAGAACCCTAATCTGGTAAAGAAGGACTGTCTGGAGTATCAAATATAAGATTCTTATAAGCCACACTTAGAAGCAGACTGTGATGGTCTGGTGCTCACCAAATATGTGCCTATAAGAGTCATATAAATACACCAGCAAATGAGTTTATTCATCTTTCAAACTGGAATGAAGATATAGGTTTGTTGTCAATATTGAATAAACTTGTGTGTAAGGCCATTAAAGCAGTTGCTGAGAAATGGACAGCACTAGAGTTCACCTTCTGTAATGTTACATAGATCAAAAGGAAGAAAGCTGAGATATGACCAGTCAGAATCTCTGAACCTCGAACTAGAATTGATGAGTTCAATGTGTAACCAGGAACTTCCTTGGCAGTATTATACCTGTTTTCACCATATCAGATCAACCTTTATTTAACAATTTCTTCACTTGTCAAGTGACTGATGAACCAATGAAGTCCCCAAGAGATGTGGCTGGGTGCAGGAAGAGAATGCTATTCCTGGTGTGACTTAAGTTTTCCACCCATATAACTGGTAATTCAACTTCTAGAGAGTACATTGCCTATGGGCTAGAAGGAAAGTGGAGTTCAGATAATATGAAATTAATGCTCTTGGATTGAACTTAATAGCCCCACCTTCCTCTTTCTTTATCTTATATTACAACCTAAGGGTAATTTGGGATTTGTCAGCTTCAGGAGCAGCTTCATTTAAAAGCCATTTGATTTTTAATTGCAAGATTGCACTTTTGCTTTCTGGCTGCAGGCTCACACTTAAGACAAGCTACCTGAGATCCCACGTGCCAGGAATTCAGTCATGTTATTTCAGTGCCTCGTGGAGTAGAGCTGATTTTCTGTGCTCCCTGTCTCTACAGTGACATACATGTCTCTACAGAGTACATGTTCTACTCTGATATCACATATCTTGATTGCTTGGAAGACATGGTTGGTCCTTTGATCTGAGCTCTCTTCTACAACAAGAAGAGAGCTGTGTGATCTTAGGTGGCTGTAGTCTCTTTATGATAGAGAAGTATCATTGCCTAAACACCTCTGATGTACCAAAGTCATAAAAATTCACTTAGTAACGCACTACAGAAACTGTATTATCTATTAATTTGTAGGAAGCAGGCAGAGAGTAAAATAAATTGTTCAAGGACATGTAGATGGTAAGTGAAGACTACACCCATAGATATGTAGTGGGGTATATAGAACTAGAAATACTGTAGCACCAATATAGCACTAGTGGAGTATCCTTAGCAAGTACCTTCAGCCACACTGCTGTACAGCAATTTTCTCCACATTGAATCATTTCTCATTAAGCAGTTAATGTTTGTTAATAGTTAGGAAATAAACAACTCAAAAGTCTTAGTTCCTGAAACTTGAATGATTCAAGGTACCTCCCCAGGGTTCTAAAAGTAATAAAATTGCTGGGCAGTGGAGACCCTGAATGGCCAACTTGTCTGCAAGTCTTTCAGGGAGCTCCAGAAATAAATCTCTCATGAGTGCAACTTACACCAGGTTAGGCATTTAAGTGATAAATCTGCTTTTGAATCACCTATACTACTTTAGGTAATCTTTCACTCATACTTCTATAGGTAGTGCCAGCGAATCTATTGGTTTTCCAAGTTGGACTTTGGTAATATTGCTACTATGGACTGTCATAGGTTCTCTATCTGGGACTTATATATCCCCAGGAAAAGTCACAGAAGATTCATATATCCCAAGGAAAAGGTACAGAGCATAATTACCTGTACTGCTTACACGAAAAAGAAATGAAAATTAATACTCTACATTGTGATATAGAGAGAGACTAGGCAGAGTCAAGAAGACATTATATAGCTGCCAAAGGAGCAAGATTCTGGAACATTTCCAGTATGCCACAATCTAGTGGTGATACATAGATTGAAAGAAATGTGTTGGTTTAAGACAGAAGAGCTAGCTAGGAATATGCCTGAGTCTTTGGCCAAAATAGCTTTGTTCATCAACCAAGAAAGGCAACACCTATACAGAAGGACATCCCACATCAGGGGTGTGCTAATGTTGAAATAAGAGCGGTGGGGCTGCGTCCCCAACACCCCGGCCGCTTGGCTAGCTCATGCCCGAAATAACAACACACAAACTGTATTCATTTAAGAACTGCTTGGCCCATGAACTCTAGCCCTTACAGGCTAATTTTCGCACCTGGACTAGCCCATTTCTAATGATGTGTGTAAGCACCCCAAGGTGCGCTTAC
>NW_026068094.1:647542-656610 GCF_014885135.2 Alexandromys fortis | reverse complement strand
CCCTTACAGGCTAATTCTCGCACCTGGACTAGCCCATTTCTAATGATGTGTGTAAGCACCCCAAGGTGTGCTTACCGGGAAGATTCTAGCCTCCGTCCATCATGGTGTCTCTGCTCCAGAGAGCAGAGCTGTTGAGTCTCCGGGAGCAGAGCAGAGTCTGACCTCACTTCCTCTTCCGCCCAGAATTCTATTCTGTTTCCTCCTCCCATCTATCTTTTAACCTATCAGGGCCAGCCAAGCAGTTTCTTTTATTGCTCAGCCAATGAAATCAACAGATTGATATATGACACTCCCACATCATTTTGGAAAATATTTTGGTTCTGGATAGCCTTAGTTTAGACTCTGTATAGATCTGGGCAGCATCCCTAAGTTTCCTGGACTTCTATTACCCCGTGTATAAGGCTGGGAAAATTCTACTCAGATTTCTTCAGGAGTGAAGTTGCCTACAAACACACACACACACACACACACACACACACACACACACTATCCATAAGTTTAGGATTCACCATAACATTTACATGGAGGCTGCACTTTCCCTGCTGTTTCCAGATAAGAACTGAGATTGAAAAGGGACTGGTCTTAGGTCACTGATGCCCATGGTCATACTCCTGTCATAAGTCATCTGTGAATTAATGCTTCGAACAACCTTCTTGAGATTTCCAAGACTAAGCATAGCCAAGGCTCTCTCTGTCCATATTCTTCCACACCTCTCTCCTTTCACGAGCTGCCAGACCTACCTGTATATCCCAATCTTTCTGATCTCCATGAGTATTCATTATGAAATATTTCTCGGGATCTATGTCACAGAGAGTCCTGAGATCAATAGTATGATTTTTCAGGAGGAGAATTTAATGTTGTAGAGTAATGGAACTATAAGGTATAGATTGCATATTACTTGTATTTTTCTCATAATCTTGTTTTTATTGTACAATAGAAGTATGCACTATAAGAAGAATTTTTTCACTCGGTTTCAAATTCTGCTTTTTTGGCTATATTTTATTGAGCAAAAACTTATTCTTTCTTAATCTTAATTTCCTTGATAGAAAGTAGGTAGAAGCAGCTGTCAGTGATAGAATGGTAAGACTTAAATTAAAGAGGACAGTTAAAAGTAACCACTGATAATCCTTTGAGTCCTTCTCTTTCTGACAATGTCTCCTTATCTTTCTTTGTCTCCTCTTTGAACCACATTCCTTTGTACTTAAAGGTCACACCTTTATGTTCAAAATAATCTAGCCTATTTTTCCTTATTTCTTGTACAGTTTAGGTTAACATGAAAATATTGGGTTTCATTATGGTACTATAACTCATGCAGTTGATGTGCTTTGTTAATATTTATTAAGTATTTATTCTCTGTTACCTACCCTTGTATTTTTCACTGATCCATTCCTTCACACAAGAAGTCCATATTTAACTTTCCTGTAATTTGTAAGCAGGTACATACACAAATACATACATACATGCATAAAAACAGGAAGTTATGCATGTAATATAAAATACATGTATGAAACCTGTATTATGCATATAAAAGAAAATGTGACATGTGTCTTTCTGATTCACTTAGCTTTTTAATGTGGCAAACTTCAAGCCCATTCATTATTCTATTAATGTCATAATTTTGTTCTTTATGAATTATTAAAAGTCCATTGCGTATATGTTGTAAATGGAGCCTGCTCATTCATTTTCTGACTGCCCAGATCCAAATAATCACACAGAAACTATGTAAACTACAACACTGCTTGGTCAATGGCTTAGGAGTGTTCCTTGTTAACTCTTATATCTTAAATTAACCCATTTCTATTAATCTGTGTATTGCCACTAGGCTGTGGCTTAACAGTGCTGGTATGTTACTCCTTTGGTAGTTACATGGCATCTCTCTGACTTCCACCTTCTCTCTCTCTCTCTCTCTCTCTCTCTCTCTCTCTCTCTCTCTGGCATATATATATGCCAGATTTCTCAGTTGGCTTAACTCTGCTAAGCCATTGGCCAAAACAGCTTTATTCATCAACCAATAATGCAAAACATACAAAGGACATCCCACACCAGTATGTATCATATTTTCATTTATCTATCTGTGGATGAATAGCTAGGCTACTTCCATAATTTGGGAATTAAGAAAAGTGCAGTGATAAATATCTAGTCTTTAAATAAAATTTTAGGCTTATTCAAATCTGAGTACTTTATTGTTGGTCAAATTCTATGGAAAAGTAGTTATAAACTTAGCAGAGTACTACTCCGCAAACAGAACAAATGACTCCCTCAATCAAGAGATCTCTTTTTTTTTGCTCATATCTCTGCTTTTCCTTCATCTCGATTACCATGTTCCCTCAAGTTCTCCTCTTCCTCTTCCACCCTCCCTTCTCCCACCCAACCATCATGATCCCAATGATGGTTGGACAGGTAATCTTGTCTATTTTGAATTTTCAGGTGGATCTATATAAGTTTTTCTTAGGGTTCACCTTGTTACTTAACTTCTCCAGGATCATGAGCAATAGACTCAATATCCTTTATTTATAGCTAGTATCCACTTATGAGTGAGTACGTACCATATTTATCTTTTGGGGTCTGGGTTACCTCACTCAGGATGGTGTTTTCTAATTCCATCCATCTGCTTGAAAAATTCATGATATCAGTGGTTTTTGTTTGTTTGTTTGTTTTTCACTGAGTAGTACTCTAATGTGTAAATGTGCCCCATTTTCTTTATCCATTCTTCAGTTGATGGGCATCTAGGTTGCTTCCAGGTCCAGCATTTAAAGCATTACAAATAATGCTGCTATGAACATAGTAGAAAAAATGCCTTTGTAGTATGGTTGAGCATCTTTTGGGTAAATGCCCTAGAGAGGTATTGCTGGATCCTGAGATAAGTTGATTCCCAATTTTCTGAGAAACCACCATACTGATTTCCAAAATGGTTATACAAGTTTGAATTCCTACCAGCAATGGAGGAGTGTTTGCCTTACTCCACATTCTCTCCAGCACAAGCTATCATTGGTGTTTTTGATCTTAGTCATTCTGACTGGTGTAAAATGGTATCTCAGGGTTTTGATTTGCATTTCCCTGATGGATAAGGATGCTTAATATTCACTTAAGTGTCTTTTGGCCATTTGGGAATCATCTGTTGAGAATTCTCTGTTTAATTCTGTACTTCATTTTTCAATTGGGTTATTTAATTTTGATGTCTAATTTCTTGAGTTCTTTATATATTTTAGAGAAGCTATTGGAAGTTCTTTCCAGGGCAGGAGGTGGAGATACAGGAGAATGGAGGACTGATTGGGACCAAATGTGAGCATGTGAGTTAGTAAGAAAGAAGGATCTGGGGAATCAACGATAGATAGTCCTGGACTCTGTGCTAACAAGAAAACTGTATCATTTACTATGGAAGCAAACTTGAGTAACAAGCACTATTATTGCTCCCATTTTATAAGTGAAAAATTAAGGCATACAGAACATAACTGTCTTTCCAAGTCTCCTTTTTGTTGGTAGGTAGTAGAACTAAGTGTTAAATGCATGAAGCTCAATCTCTAAAGAATCTCAACAGACTTGTATGCATGGTTGTATTAATATTTACTGTCAAATCTACATTTCTAATACATTATTCACAATGCATTGCTGTGAACTACAGATACCACATTAAACACACAGTCCCTAGAACTTACCATGTACAACAGAAACTCACTTACAATGAGCCCATTTCCTAGTTCTTCATTTTCTCTCCCTCCCCATCCCTGGAAACCACTGTTCTACTCTGTGAATTTGAATTTGAAACTTTTTTATGTAAGTGAATTCACAGAACACTTATATTTCTGTAGCTGATTTATTTCATCTAGCTTGAATGTCCTCCACATTTATTCCTGTTCTTGAAAACAGAAGGTTCTTTTTTTATAATGCTGAATACTGATGGAAAGTATTTATATGAAACATATTTATCCAATTTATCATTGACATTTCTAGTAGTATTTCAGGATTTTAGTTAAAGTGACTAGCACTGCAGAGAATATGAGTTACAGACACCCCCTTGAGATTTCAATATCAATAATTTGGAGGTATATGCTGAGAAGTGGCACTGTTTAATCATATGACAGTAATACTATTAATTTTCTAGTTACTTTTATTGTCTTTTATATATAGGGATGTTGTATCTGCATGCATATCTGTGCACCATATATGTGCCTAGTACCCATAGAAGCCAAAAGATGACATCATATCTTCTAGGACTGAAGTTATAGATGAAGTATATGAAGTATAGATTTATTAAAGCCCAGAATGGAATATAGCAAAGGTGATTTTATTTGGGAACAAAACTCACAGTAAGGGTAGAGATCTGTGGTCCTCTGTATGCATTGGAATCTGGGAACTGAATCCAAAAGAAAAGAAGATACACGCACTTTTTATCAGTGCTTATAATACCTCTGACCACACCCAAAATGGACCAGTTATCTAAAAAGCTATTGGCTGAAAAAGTTCCCACAACAACTCCCCTTTTGTCTAAATTAGAGGATACTAAATCATATACAATAATAACAAATACCAAGTATTGTAGAGGAAAAAAGAGGCAAAAACATACATAAAATTAGAATTACAACCAACATGAACAATGACATGCAAAAAATATGCTAAATATTTCATTAGTTACCGTATCATAAGAAGTCTAAGTCTTATATTAAAAATATCTTTGATTAGTCATGAGAGGAAAGTAACTATTGACTATCTAGTCTTCAATACCATCAAAGACCTGAGAAGGGAAAAAATATTCTTAGTAAGTAGGAAGTGCAACCAAGCAACTTCCAAAAGGTGCAAGAAATGACAGAGATAACCAGATTCCTGAGCAATTACCCAAAGTCTCATTTGCAATATTTGAACAACCAACTTTGGCAGACCATTTTCGAGGCAGGAAGATTCAAAAGACTGCCCTACCCTGTCTTGACAGGGTCTTGTAGTCATTTTTACATTTATCCTGCTTGTTTGTTTGGATGGTGTGCATATTGTCAGCAGTCAAGACAGTGACAGTTCTTTGCTCAAAGACCAGTTTTTCCTAGAAGAAAACAAGCTCCAAATGAAATATCTTTGGTGTTTTACTTTCCAACATTCTCTCAGGAGTAGATCAATGTGTCTTGTATCAACAGAATCTTGTTTATTATTGACATGTCAGCCTTTTTTTTTTGACAGTGAGACATGTCTGTCTCTGGTAGCACCAGTTACTTCAGAGAGGTCAATGGGCATTGAAAAGCACAAATTACTTCATAGAGGTTGATAGGCTTGAAGAAACTCATTATGGAATTTTCCTTCAATGTGACAAGGCTAATTATTTGGGCATGAAACTGCTCTTGCCTAGACTGCTTGAAAGTATGATGTATAAACTGTACATGCAGGACCCACAGAAAGATGACTGCTGAACTTGCCAAAAGAAAGTGAAACAGTCCTTCAGGGTTCCTGCTTCATGAAAGAGTCTGTCAGACATTCTTCAGGAAGCAGAAGAAAGTGACTGACAATCTGATAATATAGATGAAGCAGTCTTTCAAATTTCCTGCTTCATGGAAAAGTCTGCCATATACTATGGGCCTATAGGCTGAAGATGGATGCTTCAATGTTACAAAATAACTTTGGGAGTGAGATGTCTCTATCTTTCCTAGAAATTTGGAAGTTGCTTACAATGCACTTACTGTTTATTTAGGTAATATATGGACCTTCTGTGGTCTTTGATGGAGTTGAATACAAGATAGTTATAATTATAGATTTTTTTTAGTTATGTTAAAAGATAAATTAGATATAAAACTTTATAGACTCACAAAGGTAGGATAGATGATAGAATATTTTCCTTAATTTGCCAAATATAAGTGAACTAAATATCATATTTATAATTCTTGCTTGATAACAGTTTTGTTTGTGCAATTTTACTATGTTAAAGTTGAAACCTTCTTTTTCATTTAGACAGAAAATAGGAGATGATGTGGGATTCCCCTCTGTATGTTATGAATATGTTTTATTGCCATAATAAAGAAACTACTATTGCCTAAGGCAGGCCAGAATATAGGTCAGTGGGTAAACTAAGCTCAATGCAGGGAGAAATAATGCAAAGTCAGACAAATGCCATGTAGCTGCTGAAGGAGAAGGATGTCAGAAACTTACCAGTCAGCTATAGTCTCATGACATAGCTTAATAGAAATGGGTTTGTTTAAGATATAAGAACTATCTAGGAATAATACCTGAGCCATTGGCCAAAACAGTGTTATAATTTATATAGTTCTGTGTGATTATTCAGGTTTTGGTGGCTGGAAATGAAAGTACAGTCTCTGCTTACAGTTATGAGACACCATGAGTATGTTAAGTGGAACAAAGATCCTTGCTCTTAAGATCAGTGCTCTTAACAGTAAGCCATCTGTCCAACCTCTTCTTTTAATTTTTTGAGGAAGGCCCATATTGGTATTTTTTCTTCATGTAGACTATACCATTTTGTACTTCCAACAACACAGTATGGAGGTTCTGACTTCTCCATCAACACTTGTTTCTTCTTTAGTCTGATAATTTTCCTGACAGATTTGGAGTAATAGCTCATGGTGATTTTTACAACTCCCTTATAATGATGTTGAGCATCTTTTCATTTACCTGTCTGCCATTACCATATACTCTTTCGAGAGATGTCTGTTTAATTAATTTTCTTATTTTAATAACATTATTTGAATTCTTTGAGTTGTAGAGATTTCTCATATACTCTGACTACTGACCCCTAATGGAATACATAGTTTGCAAATATTTTATGACACTGATGATGATAATGATTTCTTAGGTTAACAAAAGGATAGACAACAAAAGTAACTACAGATGACACCACATCTAAGTCAAGCTTATGCCCAGCAAAAGGAAAGCAAGCAGCACCAGGATCTATACTATAGCTGCTTCCATGGAACATCTGGGTCAGGGCCAGCAGCTCAGAGAAAGAAAGTCAGAAGAAATTGAGATCCAAGGACATAAGATAGGAGCAATAGTTACCCTGTCTCCTCTCTGGTCAAATATTCTCTTCTTCATTTCCCTTCCCCCTTTCTGTATTGGTTAAGGACCACAAGGAAACATAGTTAAGCTTATGATAAACACGGAGTAAGGAAGCAGAGCAACAACCTTCATGATATAATAAATTGTAGAGATTATGACATTTGCACAGCCTAAAAGCCCCTTCATTGGGTTTCCTACAAGATATCTCAGCCCCTTTCCAAGATTTATTCACAGCCTTGTTCCCTTGATACCCTCCCTTTTTTGATCCTGTCTGAGGATGCTTTATAAAGAGAGAAAGCGTGAGGGAATATAATCCTGTCTTGTAACTTCCAAGTTTCTTATAGAGAAATTCTCAGAGCTAAATGACTGAAAGAGACCTCTAGTGTCATCCAATTCAAAGTCTGTGGAAAATGAGTTTCATCAAGAAGAAATTCCCCCATGATCTTTCATTACATACTGGTAATCATTCTCATAGAGTTAGCTAGCAAGATATTGTCAAGGACTAAAGTCTCTAATAAATTCCTTTCAACTCTGTCAGAATGTATCTCTATACAAAGCTGTGATAATACATTTTAAGTTGTGTAATTGTCTCCCTATTAAGATGAAAATTGTTTGAGGTCAAAAATCTCATATTATATTTCTAAATTCTAACATTTGACATGTAATGTGAATTAACTGAGCAACAGATAATGAATGGAAGGATGGATGGATGATGGATAGATGGATTAATGAGTAAAATGAGTTGATAAATAGTGGAATGTATCAAGTAGAAGCTATTGCTACCCTTTGTCGTTCTCAAAATATCACTTATTTCTCAGATTTCTCTATTGCCTTCAAAAGTGTTAAGCAGTGCACAGTATTAACTACATGAAAGTTAATAATTGAGTAGATGTTTTTATGAGTTCTTTATAGTGTGCCGGCCTAGTATTCAGGAAACCCTGAATTTTCGGTGAAATTTCAGTCCATTAAAACAGCTGTGAGACAGGCTTAGTGGCATATACTGCTTGTTCCATTATTCAAGGGTAGTAGTAGAAGCAGGAGGATTGCCACAAGTTCAATTCCTGGACTATACAACAAAATCTTGCCTCAATAAAGGAAAAGCAAAACAATTAGACAAACAACAAAACAACCACAAACCTTGTCATCATGTCACTCCCAAGGAACTGATAAACTCTTATATCCATGTACATCAAGAATCATGGCCCCCTTTATGCTATGTTTTCTGATCTGTGCTCTCCATCCGTTACCTAACATGCATTTTTGATGAGTGTCTGCTTTTCACCAAAACTTATTTTTCTCTTATTCCCTTAATTTTTTCTTCTCCTGTTTCTGAACTCACAGCAATAGCTCTAACTGTAGGGAAATCCAGTAGACTAGCTCACCCAAATTCCCAGAAGACTATTCAGAGAGATTGGCAGTGGTGAAGACAGAACCGGTGCTTTATGCTCAGTGAGCCCACATGGGGAAAGAACAGAGATCTAGTTATCCGATAAAAGACTTCAAGGTATTCACAGATGTCTTGAGATTGTATGGGAGAAAGGACAAAGTCAAGAATTGGAAGTTTTCATGGTTAGAAATCTTGGTTTCCCTGGTCTAGTTGAAGTATGATTGACCACTATCTCAGGGTAAGGGTTATCGATGTAGAAAGTTTATCACCAATATCACTGTTGCTTGGTAGTTTAGTCATTCATCATAAGGCATTTGGTAATCATGTCTGTTCCTAGAACCCAGGGTAACTAACTGTCAGGAAAGCAGCAGACTCAGGAGAATTCAGAAACAAAGTAAACAGTGCAAATGGGGAGGGAGGGAAGATGGATCCCGAAAGGAGCAAGCATCATTATGCCCTGTTTTATTATCACAAAAATGATTTTCTTTGGGTTCTCCTTCTTATTTAGCTTCTCTAAGAACCCGAATTATAGGTTCAATGTCCTTTATTTATGGCTAGAAACCAAATATGAGTGAGAACATCCCATGTTCCTCTTTTTGGGTCTGGCTTACCTCACTCAGGATGGTGTTTTCTATTTCCATCCATTTGCCTGCAAACTTCAAGAAGTCCTTGTTTTTTACTGCTGAGTAGTACT
>NW_026068094.1:597569-647300 GCF_014885135.2 Alexandromys fortis | reverse complement strand
GGGGGGGGGGGGGGGGGGGGGGGGGAAGGAAAGGGGGAGGCAGCGGTGGGGAAGAGACAGAAATCTTTAATAAATAAATAAATTAATTAATTAAAAAATGATAATAATAAAAAATGAATATGTTTTTCAACAGAATACTTCTTTATAGTGTCCATATATGAATATTTAAATTCACTATTAAATCCAACAGTGGTTGTCACTATAGTGTACTCTTCTTTCTACAGTATCTCTGTGTCCCTTTTCTTTAATATCTCTGAGACTTGTCTCCTATTTCATATCCTTGTCCTTTTTCTCCTTGTCAAAAATATTTGAATAAATGCTATTCCCTTTCATTTCTTCCTTCCCTTGCTGCAACTATCTGTCATGAAAATTATCACATTTGTGATCATCTCACTTACCACCAGACTCAGACATGAATGGTCACACTTAAGAACATATTTGTATTCATACATATTCATACTAACTCACATATTCCATATTATTTTCCTAGCCTCATTTTTATTGTTTTAATAAGAGGGTCAGTGATATTTCTCAGGGCACTTTTGCCATACAACTGAAGTAATAATTTATTTCATTAGGCCTTTATTAATTAGGTAGTACAAGTGAAGCACTGAACCACGAGATGTACAGTAGTATGGTGTCTATTGTTTACAACAATCCCAGAATGTAGGTGATTTTTTGCTTTCATAAACGAGACCCTCGAGGCAGAGTTTAAGGAATAGAATCTGCATTTAATTTTCGATAGCCTCTATTAAGTGCCATTGAACTCGACTACTGAAATATAACACTCAAATTGTATAATAAATCCTATCAAACTTCCTGGCAACACCAGTTTCTCATTTATTGTTTTCACTCAGATCCTTCATGGAACTTTTGATGGCATGGAAGCAGATAGTTGATATACTATTGAACTCAGTGTGAGTGAAATGAGAACTGCCTGTTTCATCCAAGTTGGAGTAACTTGTATCAAACCAACCCTTGTACCAAGAATGACTAAAAAAGCCAAATCAAGCACAGCAACAATATCAACTCCAAAAACAGCTCTTTGTGAGCATTGGCAAGAACCCAAGCCAGCCATACATGAGAAGTCGAGATTCTGGAGAGAAAGGAAAGCTCAGAAAGACCTCAGAAAGCTTGGACACTCTTCTCTTTTGTGCTTATTGTCCTGTTTGCTGCTGGGAGGCAACAGACTAACCTTATAGCAGTTTCAAGGGACATGGAAAACAGATTGAGGCTTATTGTTAATAAAGCCAGCCAGGATGAGAGGGATATTCTGTTCATCAATCTTGTCTACAATTTCATACATCCAGAATTTTGTGGACTTTTTAGACCAGAAGTCTCCAACTTTGTCCACCTTAACTTCAAGTATTCAAGGATGATTTGATATGATTAAGAGCAACTTAACACCCTTCTGTTCTACATTCTATTTTTGTTCAATTCCTGATAATTCTTGCCCCATAATTGGACTTCTTATTCCTCTATCTCCTCAACATCCAAAACCCTATGTCACTGTCTTGAATGGCAAAGCTCTTCCCTTACCCATTATCTAGATTCTTGACCTATCTCTCTTCCTTGATTCCCAATTCACAAGAAAGTCAGGCTGGGGTGATTCAAGTCAACCTCTTCTCATTTATCATTTTTTTCTGTCTCCCATTACTGTTCTCTTAAACAAGTATCCTAGTTTGCTGTCTATTGCTGTAATAAACACCATGACCAAAAGTATCTGGGAGAAGAAAGGGCTTTTTTCAGCTTATAACTTAGAGTCCATCATGAAGAGAAGTCAGGTCTGAAATTCAAGGTCAGGAGTGCTGCTTACTGTCTTTGCTCTCCACGGATTTCTCTGTCTGCTTTCTTATTCAGCCCAGGACCATCTGCCCATGTAGGGGTAAGATAATCCACTGTGGGATGGGCCTTTTCACATCAATAAACAATCAAGAAAAAGCCCAGACATGCCTACAGTTCAATCTGATAGAGACATTTTCTCAATTGAGGTTTTCTTTTCCAAGACGACCCTGGTTTCTGTCAAGTTAACAACAAACAAACAAATGAATAAAAACCTAACAAGTGCAATCAGGGTCTCCGTTTATCAAGAAGATAAAGATAGCTCTGGTCATTCAAAAGTACCATTGACTTGATGTCCCATCTAGTTTGGAAAGAAGTGTACTTTAGTTTACCAAAATTTTTGGAAGGACCCCGGTTTCTCTGGTTTGGTTCACATGACCCTGCTAATCGGAATGAAAAATATCCTGATTTTGCTCAGAATGGAGCATATCCTAAACTCTGGCCTGAACTGTGAATGAATCTGATTTCCTTTAGAGCATGTGATTAAAGAAGGAATATAAGGAGACACATCTCTTCTAGCTGCTTCAATCACGATTACATCATTGGGGGAGAAAGTAAAGTTAATTCATGTCAATGACAAGGTGCTTGAAGGGAAAATTTGGAAAATTAAGAAAGAATGCCACATAAAGTCAGCTTTTCCTACACACACACAAAAAAAAACAATATTCAAACTTTGTAATTAGATAGAACCAATAGTTAGCTGACAATAGGACTTTGGTTGTCTGGATAGTTTTTCTACTCATGGCTAAGCATATTCCTAAATCTGTAGTGTGCTGTCAATCAATTAGTAGCTCTGTTTTGGAGGCTACTGGGTTGAATTCAAGTTCCAGTGATATGGGGCCATTTATTCCTGGTCATCAAACTTGGCAGCCTGGGGGCTGTGCTTTTCTGTAAAAGAAGCTAGAAAATTCATGAAAGAATAAGAAGGTTTTTGGGAGTTTTGCAAATGGATACTATAAAATGAGTGAAATAGAGCTTGAAAACATGGAAAGGTGAGGGAAACAAAAGTTTAAAATAATGGAGAGTAATTTATTTGGGATGACAGAGAACTGTCTGGTAAGATTCTAGAGTCACCAAGACAAGGGCAAGTATCGTGTTGGGGGTCTTGATCATAGTCTAGGAGAAACACACCATGTGGCACCTGATTTCAATGTTGTATCTTTGCAACTTCATCAAATTTTTATCGCAATTAGCTCTATTTAGTGAGTCAGCAAGTCTCTGCCTTAGTCAAGAGTTTCTAATGGTAGGAACTAGGGCATCAGCACAGCAGATCTGAGCTTGCTTGTCTCCGCTTGTTTATATATTTTGCTTTGTAAAAATTAAAAATATAAAATGAGTGCAGTCCCCATGTTCCACTAAAAGTGACTATTAAGGTACTCAGGGGGATAATTTGCAATTGTGTGTTATGATGGTAGAATCTAGTTAAGTGAACAAAATGGCTCCTCTGATTCCAACAGTAGAGCTGGTGGGTGGAGCTACCTCAGTAACTGAGGAAACCAAGAATTCTCATTCATCAATCAAGTTGCAAGCTTCAAAAGAGGAGAGGGATTTTTTTTTTTGCTTGTTTGATTTTTGGTTTTTGTGTGTTTTTGTTGTCTTTTGTATTTTAAACTCAGAGTTTCTGCCTAAGCAGAACATATATGAGTATGTGCTAAAATGGGGGGGGGTATGGAAAAGATGAGAAGGGCTATCCATACAACAAACTCCTGGTTTGGCACAGAAATCTTGTATTCAGAGAAGGCCTCTCAGTCACTTTCAAGCAGACAAAATATCAGTCTGTGAACCTCAGTCTTCACATCTGCATAATAAGGACAATGGTAACTCTACCTCAGCCTTAGCAGAAAGGGGAAACTGTTAGGGAGCCTTGAGCCAAATGGTGGTAATATGAAAAGTTTAAGCATAAGACATAGATGGTGGTTTCTATTTAAAGAAAGTTGACTTCTACAAGTCAGAGCACAAAATGAAGGATAAAGTGTATTCCCTGAGTCTTAAATGTTTTCACTCCAATTTCAGTTTGAAAAAATTAGACTTTTATAAATGTAAATTAAAGGGAAATAAAGAGCTTGCCTCAAATTTTACCCAATACCAATAACTCTAACCAGAGCAATTTTCCACATAATCATTCTGTAACATGGAGGGTCCTGTTTGTTGTGTTTTCTGTCCCACCCAGTACCCCACAACTGTTTAGCCCCAAAGAAAATCACACATAGGTCTCCATAAATTATAAGCTGATTGGCCCATTAGCTCTAGCCTCTCACTGGCTAACTCTCACATCCTGATTAACCCATTTTTCTGATATATGTTAGCCATGTGGCTCAGTACCTTTTTTAGTGACACAGATCACATCCTGCTGCTTCCGTAGTCTGGGCAGGAGTGGGAGGAATCAACTTCCTCCTCCCAGAATTCTCCTGTTTTCATTACATCATTTTTACTTCCTGTCTGGTTTTCCTGCCTATAATTCCTGGCTGGCCAGTCTGCATTTATTTATGACATGATTGACAGAATACAGACAATTCTCCCATAACATCATTCAATATTTAGCCACATGGATAAGATATTTGCTGTATTGGGGTTCCCTGAACATTTTGCCCCAAGTTTCAAGGATTCAAGTCTTCCTCTCCAACAATGAAACTCTGGAATATGTCCTTT
This sequence comes from Alexandromys fortis, assembly GCF_014885135.2. Classification (NCBI taxonomy): domain Eukaryota; kingdom Metazoa; phylum Chordata; class Mammalia; order Rodentia; family Cricetidae; genus Alexandromys; species Alexandromys fortis. The sequence goes on along the minus strand of NW_026068094.1, from coordinate 642,809 downwards.
GTCTGAAATGCTTAAGCCCTGGAGAGGAATACAATTATTTGCATTAAAATCAATTTTAAACAAAGAAAAGTAGGTGTTTTCAGCACGTATGTCAACATAAACTATAGTATCTTTGGGGTAATTTATGACAATCATGTCTACCTTAGCTCTATTCTCACAACCCACATGGAGGAAGAACACTGACTCCCACAAGTTGTCATCTTACCTCCACACACATGCACATACTCCTACATATACATATGTACATACACAGATTCACAAACAAATAAAGGCAATATTTTTATTTATGTATTCTAAAGGAAAACATAAATTTATCACTATAACTGCCCTTACTTGTTGTTTACTACTTGTCAATAAAATCAGAGTGTATATATATGAGAGAGAGACAGAGACCAAGAGAAAATACACCATTTGCTCACAGTGTGTTGTAGCTGATGTTAACCCACATGCATATGCCATTTGTTTGAAGGTTCAAATGCTACTTTATTATAGTGGCAGGAACCTGAAACAATGACATCTGGCAGAGATTTTCCCAGGCTTAGCTCAGAAGCTATACATGATTGTTTGACAGCTCAGTGCTGTGAGTCATTCAGGGCAGGAAGTCACTGGGTAGACAAGGTTGTCACTTTCCAAGTTTATTTATTTATTTAGAGATTTTTGGGTCGGGGTTTCTCTGTAGCTTTTGGAGTCCAGCCTGGCTAGCTCTTGTAGACCAGGCTGGCCTCGAAATCAAAGAGATCCACCTGCCCCTGGCTCTGAGTGCTGGGATTAAAGGCATGCGCCACCACTGCCTGGCACTCTCCAGGTTTATAAAGCTCACTTTGTTATTGCTTGTTTCTGCACTTAAATTGAGGTAAATTATAAAGGATGAGTCATGTTTATATTTATGCATCAAGTATATATAAGTCCCCATTATTTTGCAGGCTCCATTCTGGCTCTAAAGATAGAGAATAATGTTTATAAGAAGAAGATGATAAGATACTGGTGTAAAGGTTTACCAGAGAACAAAAAACCAGCAAATAAATGTTCTATAATGAGTATTTGGGATCAAGATAAAATAGAGTGAGAATATGAGAACAAATGTTCTAAATGACAGTAGTCAGGAATAGGTAAAAATGGGGATGACACTGAAGACAAAGCCTGGGGAAACCACAGAAAGCACATACACCACCTACAAACTATCTCCCTTCACAAAAGAGAGAAACAGGAGGGACTTGTGGGTAGTTCCTCCTTCCCAATACACTAGTTAAACAGGACATTCACCTTCTTCAGAGCCAAAAATGAGAATGAGCATGAGAGCCATTCCAGGTAGATTATATACAAATTGTTGCCAACTCCTTCACACTTACTCTCTTTCACTAGAAGATTATGAACTATGCATCAATCCTAAATTAAGCATTGTGTTAACTATGGCAGATTCAGAAATGAAGTTAATGCACTATTTCTTCTTGTTCTGTCAAGGCTACATTTTTATTCCACAAGACCAATATCAACAGTAAGGTAACTACCAACTATGATATCTATTATTAGAGTACAATGTAGTTTAGTATGTAGGAGTCAACTCTTCAGATAATTGTGGTTTGGAGTCTAAGAAAAATTGGCATTGTGAGAAAGCAGAAGCGAGGGCTAGTGGGGAGCGATAAAGTTTCCTGATTAAGGAAGTACCCAACACATCTGGTGTGTGGGTGTCTTTTGTGAGTGTCGAGTCAGGAGAAAATGGAGTGGAAGGTGTGAGGAAAGAGCAATATGAGATCTGAAATGAGCAAAGCCAAATGTGCAGAGCCTCAGTAAGGAAACTAAAATTTATTCCAGGAGAACAAATGTATACTTTCTTTACATGTAAAACTTTCCCACTCAAATACTAGATGAGGGAGAACTGGAAGTGACCGTGAGCTTCCATAATGTCTTAATGGCTAAACTGTGCAGCAAGTCTACATATCAACGTCAGGATGTGACCATGAAGAGCAAGAACAGATTCTTATATGTAGATTGATACAAGCAGGGCCACACTCAAATGGAGTCTCTACATCACTTACATTCATACTGTGCGCTAAATTAACAGACACAGATACTCATTTGTGTCTCATACAAGAGAAAACACATGCATAAAATCATGGCATGTAGCACAATCTTTCCATACACATCCATTCATCCTAATATACATATCTTTCTATATGACTGCCTTAGTTAGGGTTTACTATTGAGAAGGGACAACATGACTATGACAATTCTCTTAAAGGAAAATATCTAATTGCAGTTGCCTTACGGCTTTAGAGGTTGAATTTATCATTATCACTATAGGAAGCATGGTGGTCTGCAGTCAGACATGGTGCTAGATAAGGATCTGAGAGTTCTATATCTGGATCAGTAAAAGCAGGAAGTGACTGTCACACTAGACCTGGCTTGAGTGTTTGAGACCTCAAAGCCTGGCTCCTAGTGACACATTTCCTCCAACAAAGCCACACCTCAGGTGTTTAAGTCCAGTGTCAGCCACACACAGAGTTCAAAGTCAGCCTGGACTATGTAAGAACCTACCTCAGAAAACAAATAACACATACACAAATTATCACCAAGATGCCTAATTTTTCTTCTGATTGAAAATTAGAAGGGCTTGTCTCTACTCTTTACTCTTATACGTAGGAACAGATGGCAAAATTGCTTATGTATGTTGAAGGAATCGTGTGATCTCTGCCTTTTCACAACCCCACCTAAAAATGAATGGAACATTAAATCCCTGTTCCCCCAGGACTGGGAGTTAGGAGCATGGGTTTGTAATCCCTGGATAAACATCCCTTTACATACCCTAAATTGGAAAGCAGGTGATCTTGGCCTGCTGGTAATGGCCTCCCTACTTGCCTTGAACAAAATGAACCTCTTCACAAATCGGCTTTAGCAGCACAGCAGGAGATAAGAAGCCACTACAATGTCACTAATCCCTCTTTGTATGTGTATATGTGTTACTTTTTCATTCCATGGAAATTGACAACACTGAACCAGCCCAAAAGTTTACAGAGAAGAAGAAAAATAGTAACAGACACAAAAATTCAAGTCTTAAAGCATGACTTGTTCCTCTTTTCCAAACCTCAAATCTTCTTGTTGATGTAGTAGAATGGATTCACACTGGAAGATTTCTGTTTTTCCTCAATATCAACTGCCTCATGCAACCTGTTGAATCTCAGAAAAACAGGCAGTCTAATCAGGATTCAAATTTTAGCTATGCTGTTTATAGGACAACTTTAAATAAGAGACAATTACACTAAGCTTCAAATGTGTCTATTCTGCAGAATGGGACACAAACTCCCCCTACATCATAATTGTTGAAAACTCAGTGAAATAATGCTTTTGATGAGGCCTAGTAAAACATAACTACTCTAAAGGTATTAGCTGTTGGCAAAGTCATTCAGTGATTGATTTTTCATATTTGTGAATGTTTTAAAATGTGCAGAATAAGCACATAAGAAGTGCAGAACATAAAACGCATTCCTTCCCTTCCTATACAACAAGAGCAGCTCTTAGCATAGAGCAAACACTTTTTCCTTTCTTTTATAAAGCTTTCTATTTCACCTTTACATATATTCCATAATCCCTCTGATCACACCAGACAGTAGATATTATGCCTGATCTTCAAAGTAAGTGAAATCTGCTGAGTCAAGGGTCACAGAGACAGAAATAAAGTTCTTACTTGGCATGCATATGTCAGATAGTTTGATTCATTATGGAAACATCAGAATCCTGGGCTCTTATCTTTGTTTGTATTAGGCAGGTGCTACTAGGCTGATAATGGTCCGTTTCATATTGCTGTTATGAGAATCAGATGGAATAAACAATAAGAAAGCACTTTAAAAAGTTTCATGTATCCATCAACTTCTTGCCTGGATCAGCATATTTTGCCTAAGTGGATGCTTAGGTCATTATTTGAAAGCTCTCAAGTATGACCTCTTAGTCAATGGACAAGCCATAGCAATAGTAAGCAAGTTCTATAAAGGTCATATGATTAATATTTCATCCTTATTCATCTAAATATCTCTCTGTGGAAAAGAAGATGGTCTTCATCAGTATTACTCAACTCCACTGATATAACAAAAAAAAAAAAACACCACCATTGGCAGCCTGTAAAATGACGAGGAATGACTGTGTACTAAGAAACACTATTTACAGAAACAAGACAAATAACTTGTCATATAGGTAAAGTAATAGGAACCTTTTGTCTTTACTCTCCACACTTACATACATTAGGCACAATAATAAATTCTTAAAATGACACAAGAAACAAATCCTGGAGATCTCAGAGGTGAAAGGGAAAGTAGGATCAGGACTCTAGGACTACAGGAACAGGACAGTGACTGGATACCTTGGGTCTTCGATCAAGCAAAAGAGGACCCCTCAGACTTAATGTTTTAGACTGTTAACACCACCCAATGCAAAATTGTCCTTCCAATGTATTAAATTAAAGATGCTGTGACAACATCAGTGGTCAGCCAAATGCTGCCACAGCTGAAGTCACCTACTTTCTCACGGCCCAAGACTTCTCCTTTTCTTCTGGGTGATAGAGGGTAAGTGGATTGAACTGACTTAGGAGGTGGAAGAAGAAGAATGCAGCTGAGACACTACATCCTATTGACAGACACAAAGACAACTAGGGTAATTACTAGGAGGGAATTCAAGCAACCAGTCTCTCATTGCTTCCTCCTCATGAGTCAGCAATAGGATGAAGAGCATATGCTCATAAGAGCATTAGGATCAAGGATACTAAATAAACCAAGAAAATGCAAATTAATACCAAAAACAAAGAGTGCCAGATAGTGGTGGTGCTCACTTTTAATCCAAGCACTTGGGATGTAGAGGCAGCTGGATCTTTGTAAGTTTGAGTTCCAGGCAGGCAGGAACAGATTTCGATGGAAAGGAAATGACTAGATACAAAAAAAAAAAAAAAAAAAAAAAAAGCTGTAGAAAATCAGTCTAACTGGAAAGATATAATAATCTATAATAATCCTAAATATGTCTATGTGAAACAATAGAGCCCCAAAATATTGGGGGCAGAGGCTAATGGCACTAGGAGGAAAAGGGCAAGAGCATTTGAAGACATCAACATTTTTTCTAACATCTAACAGAAATATTAGATAAGAAATTTCAGGGGCTAGAAGAGCTAAACAATACAACCAACATCAGGACAGAGCTGGAACACAGAACATGTCACACAAGATATAATCTTTTTTCAAGTGAACATAGAACATTCAGCAAGATTCTTTTTTGGAAAGACTCAGGGAACATCATGGAAGAGGAAGGGAAATATTTTTTAGAAAAAAACTGTTTTGGGACATATCAGTGAAACTAGTAAACTTTTGCAAAACCAAAGATGAAAAAAGGCAGGTATCATCAATATTAGGAATGTAGCAGGGGGCGCTATGTATCCTGTAGCCATTTTAAGATTGATAAAGAGTAAATGCAAATAACTGTGCAGTAAAGAGAGGTACTGGAACACTATGGTTCCATGGTTAGGGATCTAGGGTGGTGGTGGGAGATGAACAGATATTAATGGGCTGCATGAAGGATATTTGTATTGGAGCTACTCTGTGTGTGTGTGGGTGGGTGCACACATATGTGTGTTTGTGCGTGTACATGTTCATGTGTGTGCATCTGCATACGGAATCAGAGATTGACACTCTCTTCAGTCTCTCTGCCTCAGTTTTTGAGACAGGGCCTTTTAATAAACCTGAGCTTATAAATTCAGTTAGACTGGCTGATGTACAAGAGATTTATCTGTCTCCATTCTGAAAGATAATGAGACTTTAAATGAAGGTAGATTAATAGGAATTAGAGAAGATAACCAGTTAAGATGTAGTTTAAGGCAAAACTGACCATTTAGGTAACTGAATTCAATGCCTGTTGAGGGAGAACATAAAATCAGGACTTGCACTCCCTGGTCTCCTGACTCCTGATCCTAGAGTTAGAATGCCATTAAGTGAGTCAATAGAAATTAGTCAACAATGAGGCTTTTTTAAAAGTGGAGAATGTGGTTAGTTTGTTTTTGAATATGTCTAAAATAATGTTCATGGGAATGATCAGAATGAAGTTGTCTGGTAAGTAGCTACATTCACAGGAAGACAATAAAAAGAATGTTCATCAGAAAAAGCCAGAAACTCATGTGATTGTTCAAGGATAGCTTACACATGGATAAAAAGAACATTGAGCTATGCAGTCAGAAATCTAAGATTTGAGAGAAGGAAGGGAATGTATGAGATCAGCTTTACTAAGGGAAGAATGACCAGGTTTGGAATGACACAGAAGGAAAATGCCTCAAGATGGAAGGATGTGGTTTACTATTATCAAATAATACTGGGTTAGCAGGTGAGGGAAAGACTGGATAGTTAAAAACAAAACTAAAAGTAAATGGTGGTGGTATGTTTATAAGAACTAATCAGTAGCCTCTCTACTTACCCAGTCTGTGTTCAGAAAAATTAAGGGCAAAAAATCAGATGCAAAGCAGAAAGTAGGCTTACTTCAAATCAAATGAATTTGTTAGTTTCCTTTGAATTCATTTCACCAACTTCTGCCAAAGTGGCCCAATGATCTGCAGAGTAGAATGTTCCTTGGTAAGTATAAAGCATAGAGTTGATAAGACGTAAGGAAGAGACAGAAAAGCTTCCACCTTCTCACGCCATCACTGAGTCCATGCCTCCCTAGAAGGAACAATGGGTTAGTAAATCTCCTTCCTGAGGAGAAAGGGAAAATCTGACTTCCCTCTGTGAAATATAAAGAGAACGATAATGCTTGTTTTGAATAGTTGTAGGGATAAAGCCCCAACTTCCAGACACAGAAGGATAAATGGAAAAGGAAGATACCAATTATGTAGATCTTAGCGTTATGTGTTATCTTTAAGATGAGTCCTTCATGATTTTGTTTAAGGCTACATCCCAAGGACTGGAAAAATGGCTCAGTAGTTAAGAGCATGCACTGTTTTTGTAGAAGGCAATGCCCATGTCAGGACACTCTAGATCCAGGAGATCTGTTGTCCTCTTCTGGCATCCATAGGCAATTGCCTTCATGTTCACATACTTCTACACAGATACACATTCATACACATAAATAAAACTAATCTTCTAAAAATAATAATACACCTTGATAACAGATTGCCTCATCTTAAGCAATGTGAATTGTCAAAATCTTCCCCTCTTGCCCTACTTTGTTCTGCAATGGTAGAAAAATATTTGTTTAGAGTTAGAATATCAAGATTCCAACATGGCAATCATGTTTTTAAGGCTGCAAGTAAATCTCTAAACTGCTTTAAAACTCACATTTCTCAAATGTGAAAATAATTGACCATATCTTACAGGGTTGATAAAAAATTCAGGCAAAATGAAATCAAATCTTATCAGGTTAATATCAATCAGAGAATGTATATGAAGATTCTGAACACACTCCAGCTTTTCAATAAATGCTTATTGATTTCAAATCTATTTACTAGAAACAATATTCTCCTCTAAAAGCATTGAAGAACGGCAGTTTAGGGCTATTGCACATGATAGTCAGGATTTTGTTCTCCCTTTGGGAAGATACTCTTTATGTTTATAGAGAAGTAGCCAGCCAGAAGGTGGCTGGCTGTTTGTGACAAAACTGTACAATTTTCTACAGTTTCAGATTAACAGATTTGGATCCTCAATTTTGTTTTATTACCTAAGGAGGGTTTAATTTATTGGGTGGGTTAACACTGTTTAACAGACAACTAACAGATACGTAATCTTGATGCCAAATTGCTTTTAAATGAATCTTCTGTTAACATGAGAATGTTCAATATATTATACTTATTCATTCAGTTGTTCATTTAATATTTAATTTTATTGCATACCAGATAATGCAAAAAGCTGCACAATAATTGTCTCTTCCCTTTGGGACTTGACACTGATAGCATAGACAAGTGTGCCATATGTATGCATAGGAAGACATGAGTGGAAAGAAACCAAGGTTATGCACCTTGGTGACACCAAAGAGAAACTGAGCCTGCTTGAAGGAATCAGGTGAGATATGATTGTTGATGGCTACATGAACTGGTTCTGAGGGTACAGTACAAGTTTGTTAGATAAGGTAGTAACAAGGGATATTTGTGACAGGGTTACAGCCCTGAACAACCTCCTTATTCAGGGAACTGGTTATTTTGGAAACAAGTTTTGTGGAATGGAGTAAAAAGACAAGAACATGGAAAACCAAAGGATAGAGATCACATAAGGAAGGCTACGGACTTCAGGCATCTGAAGAAGATGATAAGTAGAGGGCAAGGGAGGGAAGGAAACACAGAAATCACTTGCTGAGTCCATGTTGATATTCAACATTGAGAGAAACAGTGTTTGCCATGGCTCATTACCTGGTTGGTCTGGAAAAACAATTTCATAAGTGTTTCCTAATCTTTATGAATCAAGGACTTGGTCTAGGCCCAATGTGTACAACTGGCTTCTACTCATGAGGCTTTTTTGACTAGTCTAATAATAGTAGATTTAAGTAGTTAAAAGCAGGATGTGAACTTTGGTTTCACCACTGACTAAGCATAGGACTAAGGTTCCTATGGTTTTAACCCTTTCATGACTCCATTTCTTCATTTATAATAACAATATAAATGTTTCTCTTCAAGTTCATGGAAAAGCTATGCAATGCCAATTACTAGTGCTATGTCCTAGAAATTAGACTCTAGTTCTAACAGTTCTAGTCTAAATTCAAATGAATTAATTCTCTATATACTGGTATATCCTCTCTAATGCTAAGGAAATTCACTTCATCTTTGCTCTAGCTTTTTTCCTAATTTATGGCACACTATGAAGTATGTTGTGTCAATATCCTTATGTAAACTACAAAAGCAGTAACACAAACCAGAGAAGGGGACTGTGGGAGCCACACACAGTCCTGTCTGTTCCTGTCTCACAGAAGATGTGTGATAACTCCCTGTCTGTTCTGTTAGGGAACAGCTTACAGTAACCCTTTCATATATTCTTGGTAGAAGGATAAACCAAACAACAACAAAAAACACACAGGAACTTTATTGGTCAATTACATCACAGAAATGAAAAACCAGAATGAGGACTGGCTTCAAATTTGTCACTAAAACCCAATGAATAGATTAGTTATGACTTATCCAGGCACAGATTTGAGAAAAGTTGTTTGTACATTGTGAACAGTCTCTTCTTCTGTGATGATCCCAATCTCCAGCAGTGAATACTATTTTACATCCTTTCATGTCACTAAGTGGTGCTGAACTGCACTGGCAATGATAGTTCACCTTGGCTACAGACTTCAGATTCCATTGCAAGTTGCTTTTGAAGTCCCAAAGAGAGTGTATATCTGACCTGAAAAGTCTCCAGTTTGAAGTCGATTTTGAATTAATTTATCTGCCCTTCAGATAAATTCTAACTTTCTCCCAATAGACTCTCACAGACAGCAAGTATCCATCTTCAAACACTTTAAATTTCCTGAACTAGGCAGCTGATTTCTCATTGGTAAAGTGTAGCATTTAGATGATGAGAGATCCCTCAGGAAGAGATGTGTAGAATGCAAAGGATTTGGTGTGTATTAGTGTATTCAAAGTAGATTTGCTCTTGAGGATTGTGACTATTGTTTTCTTAGAGAAAAGAAGATGGCATAAGTGACTCCCTCTCCAGTTGCCATGGCAATACATTATGAACTCAGTACTTAACATGCACGAGGAAAAAAGTTGAAAATTGTTGGATTACAGTATTTCTGAGACTGTGGCAACTGTACTGAGCCAGCCAAGTGAACAAGACTTGGAACATAGAGGCATTATTTTGACTCCAATCATATATTTTATTACTTAAAAACAAAAATATATTGTTTTCTTTACCTTGTTTTCTCCATTTGTAAAATGGCATTGATAATAATTATCTCACTGAAGGATTGAATTAAGGATAATAACCATGGTGAGTCACCAAGAAGCACCTCCTTTTCTTTTCTAACATCGTCAATGTAGGATTCCAAGAATATTCATTACCAAAATGATTTCTTCTACTCTGTATGAAAGGAAATGCCCAATAGTGAGGATTTCCTACCAATGGAATGAAATGTTTCTCAAGATGCTGAACCTGCCAATCCAGGCATTGTCAAAGATATTGAGACCAATTCAGTAAATCTCGGCAATAGTCATTTTTAAAAATGGAGAGGTAGAAGGTTGGACAAGACACCATTTAAACTTAGAGATTTAAAGATTCTTCAAAAGTCATCACATTCTAAAATTCCTTACAGTTTAAACTATATGCTCCTGAAAATATCATATTTCTCCTCAGGAATTCATGTACTCAGTCACCCCTATGACCCTGAGGAAAAAGTCTTGACCATGGGAAGGAAGTTCACCTAACATTGAACTTCAAGAGCATCCAACCTTGAAGCATTATTGAATGGTGTTCATTCACTGATGGTGTCAGAACTGTCAACTGAAAAAAATAAACCACTGTATTCAGCCAAATTGTCTTTCATTTATTTGACTCAACATGCAGTTTAACTGATTATTCTCTGAGATGACATGCCTAACTGTGCTGTTAATTAAAGGGAGGAAGACTGATCTCCCAAGCCTCCAGAGTAGCCAAGGGCAGAAACTTGGCCCTATGATATACCATAGGCTTTAGTCTCCACCTGACCTGTCTTTGGGTTTCAATTTAATGTTTCAAGTTAACAGGCTTCTCACCCTTCCTAATGCTGCAGTTCTTTAATATAAATCCTCATGTTGTAATGACCCAACAATAAAATTTTCAGTTGCTACTTTATAACTATAATTTGCTACTATTATAGATCATAATGTAAATATCTAATATACAGTATATCTGATATGTGACTCCTGTGAAAAAGTCATTGAATTGCAAGGGGGGTCATAGCCCACAGCTTAAGAATGTTTCTATAATAATAGTTTCTAGCATCAAAATGGAGCTTAATCAAAGTTTCTTTAAACATCTTGTAAAGATGTAACAATGATTAAGACCTAATTTTCAAAATATACTTCTTGAATCACTCCAGTTCTAATGAAAGGAAATTGGCAAAAGAAAGTCAGGTAGAGCCTGGGACCTGTCACTCTTGACCCGTTTCTTGGTTTGTACTCCTCTGTGCACAGGTTGACTTAGGTCTTTTCTCATCTACACCACAGTCAAGTCTTATAGTGACTTTCTTAATAGCTGGGTTCCCTGCTATCAGTCACTGCATGGACATAACATTAAGTATACGACTCAAAGTCCAGACCCATGATGACAAGTTGAGCTAACTCAGTTTACCAACAGAGCTCCAGTGGACAGATGTGGCCTTCATCTATGCAAACCACTATTATTTTTGTTTTATAATATTTTATTTTTTTAATTTGTTAGAGAGGTGGCTCAGTGATTAAGAGCATTTGTTGTTCTTTAAGAGGACCTAGGTTCAGTTGCTGCTCTTGGAAAGGACATGGCTCTAAACTATTTATAGTTCCAGTTCCAAGGGATTTCATGGTATCTTCTGGCTTTTCTCAGTGCCGGGCACACACACACACGCACACACACACATACACACTCAAGTACACACATATATGTACTTGTGTGCATGTGTGTGCATGGGTATATAAACCTATGTGTCACAGTGGGGATTCATGAGAAGGCCAGAGGTGTAGGATTTCCTAGAACTTACATTACAGGCCACTTATGAACCATCCAACATTGGTACCGGGAACTAACCTTGCATCCTCTGCAAGAGCAGCAAGAGTCACAGTTATTTTTAAGAGCATAAATGGACTCTATATAAAGAAAAACCACAATAGAAAGCTAGCAAATTTCCCATGAAAATACAGAATATCTGACAATCATAGATAGCATTTCCAAAAGTAACAATTATACAAAACTGAACAAGCTGTTGTCCTCACAAATGATACATCTCAGTTTGGCCCACTCCTTACCATTTCCTGTGCCCTTAACCATACACACTATGCCATTATTTTAACTGAACTTGGAAAGTCCAAGGGTCCGTAAACACCTGGGAATCTGCTTGGTTATATTGTGCTGAGTGTGATAGGTTTGCCATGAGAAGAACTAAACTGTCACAATTTTGGAAAAAGTGTAAAAAAGTGTAAAAATGTTAAAAGGGAAAGATGAAGAAGCCAGGGAAAGGAATGGGGAAGTTGAAATTATTTGTTACCATGTATAATTTACCATGCCTATAAACTCTACTCTTTATGGTTGTTTCTGCCATTTGAAAATTATAAGAATGTTTTGAGGACAAGCTACAGAAGAGTAGGGACTAGTTCTGAGGTGAATGGGGACCTCTTTTTGTCCTTGTATTCTGAGTTCCATCCTTTGCATGGGTTAATGTGAATTTCTTAGGTTAGGACTTAGGGACTCCAACATTTGGTTGACTCCTCAGTTTTTTCCTGTCTACTTCTTCCAAAGCACCACAAATGCATCATTATGAAAATGTTCACAGTCCTCAGAGTGTGTCTTTTATACCTTCATATTAGAATGTTTGAGCTTTTCTTTACATACTGTATCAAATTTCACCAAGCAAATTTAAGTTTTCCCTTAGAGCCTTTAAGTTTTAAGTTCCTCCTTGCCTTTGAATTAATTTCAGATTCTTGCTTTTCCAGAGGCTAAATGAGTCATTCACTCTGTTTTGTACACTCCCCAACTAAAGCTCCCACTGTACTGTGAGGTGTAGTTACTTCTTAAAAGTATCATCACTCAGATGGGTCTTCCGGAACAGGTCCAGGTTCCCCGTTTGCCAGGAACCTCGCTGACAAAAGGCCTACCTTTCTGCAGCAGGCTACCAAAACAAAGGAACTCCCACCGCCCTTTACCCCCAGCACCTGTCCCAGCGCCCAAACAGGCTGAGCTGGCTGATCCCATGGCCCCAGGCCCCGCGGAAGGGAGGAAGAAGGGAGGATGTTCCTGGGTGCAAGCTGGGATGGGCTAGGGAGAGAGAGGTTCTAGCAGAGGGGAGCAGCCCCAGCAGAATGATCGGGGAGCCAAGGGGGTCTGGGAATGTCCCTGTTCTGTTTCCTGGCTCTTGCCACAGGTCAAGAACACACTCACCACTCAGATGGGTCTTCCAGAACAGGTCCAGGTTCCCATTCACCAGGGACCTTGCTGACAAAAGGCCTACCTTTCTGCAGGCAAGCTACCAAAACAAAAGCACTCCTGCCTCCCTTTACCCCCAGCACCTGTTCCAGCACCCAAACAGGCTGAGCTGGCTGATCCTGCGGCCCGGCCCCGTGGAAGGGAGGAAGAAGGGAGGAGGTTCGATGCGAAGCCAATCACTATGCTTTGGTGATGTGTCTCAAAAGTTCATGTGTTCTTCATGGTGAAGCTGAGAGGTATATGTTTAAGTCATGAAGGAGGAAGGCATTTGTGCCTTTTTTTCATGAAAAGAGGGGAGATTACCATAAACCCACTTGCCTTCCCAACTTCTGACCTGCTTATTAGTAATATAAGACTCTTCTCAGGAACATCTACCAGCTTTTAGAATTTCCAGCCTCTAGAACTGTGAACCCCTTCTTTATAAGTTCCCCAGCCTCAAGTTTTCTGTTATAACAACAGGAAAGAGACTGAGGCTCTGGGGTGGATAATTGCCAACTCAACTTGTTTTAAAATGACCTAGGAGATTAGTGAATCATGCCTCTCTGTGTTGGTGAGAGTACTTCCAGAGAGGATTAATAAAAGAGTGACGACCCACCTTGAAGTAGGTAGCACCATCCCAATTACTTGTGCCCCAAAATAATAAAAGAGGAAAGGGAGAAAGACAGCTGAGTGCCAGCATTTCCTTCACTCTGCTTTCTCATTATCATGAAGGGAGTTACCCCACCATGTTATTCTCACAGCCACGGGCTGACCCCTCTGATACTTCCTCACTTCAATTGTCTATATCAGTGTTTGAGGATAGTGACTAAATGTAATTGATGCAGACACAAAGCAAAGCCTTGGACATGCATGTTCTTGCACATTTTTAAAATCAGATCTGTAGCACTTCTTTCCTCCTTGCCTGTTCTTTTTCTTGCCATCAAAATAAAGTGAAGAGTGACATCCATTCAGCAATCCAGTTCTGATTTGTTTACAGTTCATCACCTTTTGAACAGTCTTTACTCCATTCCACATAGGGAATTTTGCTAAATTTTGTTAAATTAAATCCCTTCTTCAGATGAAGATGTCTCTCTAAAAGGTTTACCTCCAAGTTTCTGTGTTCTTCCCTTAGGCTACTGCTTCCTCTCATTTCCAATCATATTCAGTAGACCTGCCAAAATTCTCATTTATCCAGTTGCTTTGCTACACACACACACACACACACACACACACACACACACACACACACACACACACACATTTATTGCTTTCATAATACTGGGGATTCTGAAGAGTAATAGAAACTACCTTTTTCCACCTTTGAGGGATATAGTCAAACATGGCACTAGCCAAGAGCCACTGATTAATAATTATGTGCTCAATTCATGATCTTAAAATCCAACACTTATTCATAATAACTGATGTTCATTACATCTATCAAGTACTGAAGACTGTAATTAAATTCTCTCCCAGATACTTAGTGGTCATATTTACTTGACCCACTTTCTAAATAGAGATTCAGAAAATATCTATGCTTTGTCCAAATCCACACTCAAAAAAATGGTACCCAGCTGAGCTTTGATTGAAAAATTGACCTCAAAACACACCAGCAGACTGAACATTAGAGTAAATACATGAATGTCTGTGCATAAAGAAGAGTAAGCAAAAATGAGTGTTCTAAATGTTACAGTGAGGACACAAGCATCTCATGCTCAGCAGTAAGTTCCAGCTAACTTTAGTCTCCAAAGCAGAGCTTGGCAGGTAGAGAAGAAAACTAGGGTTAGGGTAGGACACAGGAAGAGAAGGAAAGGAAACTGACAGCCTCACTCTGATCTATTTGCCTCTTCTTTGACTTAACATCACTTTTCTTTCAACTCAGAAACAAAACAGAGACCTCTTACTGCCTTCTTCTGTTCTTCTAAACACTCAAGTTCTTTCGTGCATGCTCATAAAACCATTAAATATCCACAGGAGCAGAAAGAACAAGAGGTTCTGTAGACTTCAAGTCACAAGCTTGGGAGTTCTGGGACAGCTGCTTCAAAAAAAAAAAAAAAAAGACTTGACCTGTCATCTCAGTAATTATACCATCTTCATCCAATCCCCCAGTGCCTCCAGCCTGCCTTAGTGCCTCTGATGTCCAGCCTTAAGCTCATTGGTGAAGTTTACTTGGGGCTGGGTTTTATCTGAATGACTCAGTTGTGTGAGGACCTAGAAATTTTCTTCTGCAGATAGGTTTTACCTGTGCTTTCAGAATCAGGTTGAAAGAGTTTTAAAACCTTTGTCCTAAGCACACTGTGGGGTACACTCTCACCCAGGGCATCATTGGGTTGAAAGCAGATGGCTCATGTCAAGTTAAAATCGAGATGTAGTCCCTTCCCTAGGTCCTTAGATGTCTGTGATCTCAAGTTCTCACACCTTATTCTCTTATTCTTGAAATGTGCTTCCCTGGACTTTTTCCCCAAGCCTCTCCAGTCAATACGATGAATATCAGGAACAATTTTAGGCTTCTAGTAGATAAGAGCAGGCAATGCATTTTGGAAGAGACACAGAGTGATAAAAATAGGAAATCTGTGGAGCTAGAGAGATAGCTCAGTGGTTAGAAGCACTGACTGTTAGTCCAGAAGACCCAGGTTTGATTCCTCATGCCCACATAATAGTTCATACCATAATTCCAGTTCCAGGGTATCCAACACCCTTTCCTGGCCTCTGCTGATATCAGAAACACACGTTGAATGTAGATATGTACAAGCTTCATTGCTTGTGGCCTGGTGACCAGGTGATAGATGTTTGCTTAGACTCTGTTTACAGAGTGCTAAGAGGCCAAAACTCAGCCAAGTCTTACTCTTCTGGAAATTTCTAGTCAATCTTTACTATAGACTTACATTATTGCAATTTTGTAAAACAGAAAAGTGAAACTTAGAGAGATCTATTTTATAATAAGTAAACAACAGAGTTGAACCCTCTGGTTGTAAAACTTTCTTTTCTTAATTTAAAGATTTTTAGCTTTTAAAAACTTTCATGAATACTATATTTAATCATTTCAGTCTCTCCTTATCCTACCACCAACTTCTCCCATGCCCCCCATACCCTCTCACATTTTGAAACTCTCCATCTATAATTATTATCATAATGCACACACACATATGAACACGACAATATTCCCCTCTATCTTCAACCTTAGCCATATTTAAGAGAGAGTCCCCAGAGTTTACACTGCTTCCTTACGAAAGCACAGCCAACTTAAGAGACCATTGGAATTCACCATAACTACAAGCCTGACAGCTTCCCACTGTGGGATGAGAAATAATTATTGCCAGTAATTAGAATTAAATTACTTTTGTCAAAACACAAGAAATCACAAAGCTTGCCCTGAGACAGCTTAAATCCCTCATCTTATAGTCTCTGTTCTCACTAATAGAAACACATATGGCCCTAAAAAATTTCCTCTTAATTCTGGACTCGATGTATGGGTCCCAGCCATTAGTTACAGCCCCTACTTAAGGTGTTTGTTTTCTATTTTTCTAATAGAGTTGGTGTTGATAATAGTGGTCACACATGGCCACTAGACAGAAGGACACAAAAGTAGTTACATGTGCAGTGCACTTTTAGGCGATGCATTCATTGAGGAAATCATGCGATTGAATGGACACATTGATAAGAATAAGACCTCCATATGATAAGAATAAGAGCAGCCCTGCTGGTGCAATTAGTTCGAATCAAACCAAATCAAAATGCCCATCGTTTTATTAAGGATGATGCTCTCAGGTGGCTGAGTGCATGGCAGGAGACAGGGCAGGATGGAGCCCATGCAGACCTGAAAAACCACATGTTTCTCCTCTAGGAGGCCCCTTAAATACCCTGTGGGAGTCATCCCAACCCCCACTCAGGGAGGGGTGAGGACCTGGCATTCTGGGATTTGGAGTCCAGAGCAAAGCAACTCTTAGGCCAGGGGCTGCACCCACAACTTAACATTCCAGACTCTTTGGATATAGGGGTGACAGGAAATTGACATGATAAATATGACAGACATTTATGCTCTCTTTAGAAAAAGGGTGTAGACTCTAGTCTGGCTATTGCTGCAGGCACAGAGTGACATGGGGAGGGGAGAGCTGGCTGTTGGTGGATCCACTTTAGTGGGTGATGTGGCTGGAGAGGCATCTTGTCAGCTGTCATTCCGGAGATGCCAGGCATTATTTTTTTGAGGGAGGTAAGAAGGCAGGTGTCTGGGAGAAAAATATATTGTTATTACTGGACCTTTGTGTAGGGATACCCCTGGGGTGAGACACAATAGTAGATGAAATTGGATTTGATTTGGCAGGTGTTCGTGATATAGGAGAGCTGGGACCAACAGTGCCAAGTAGCTGGTTGGCCTTGTCCTGGGAGCATTCTTTAGGTTGGTCTTGGGTAGGCAGCAGGAGTACCCTGAAAAATATGCTTAGAACTGGAAAATTAAAACCTTGGATTTTACCAGACCTAATTTTGGTGTAGCAGGGGAAACAACTGGGAAAGCCAGGACCCGGCAGGTGCTGGGCCCAGAAGGTGATGGGCAAATGTGCTCCAGGAACCGGTGCTGCATCTGTTACTGATGAAAAGTGTGGCTCTGTAAAGTGCTGCTTTGGGGCCAAGTGTGCTCTCAGAACCGAACCAGCAGCCCTGCGTCTTTGTTGGGACTTTGTTGCTTTTACCGGCATAGTGCGGCTTTGGGTACAGCAGGTGCCCTGTGGCAGAGCGCCCCGGAGGCCACAAAGGGGTGGAAGTCTGGGTAGGAAAAAGAGCAGGAGTGCCAATGTAAACACAGAGAGTTTCACATAACATAACACAGAAGTTATGTTGTGAAAAGTTGTTTTTTAATAATTAAATATTTAAATATCACATTCCCCAGATCTCTGAGCAGTTGAGTGCTGTTTATTAGGTATAACTATAGTAGAATCTGTCTGGCAGGTTGGGTCTGAGCTTGACTGTACTGGCTCTTAACAGGTAAGAATTACACTTGTAATAAGGCAGAAAGAAGAAAAAACTGCTTACAACATAAAATTAATGGCAAAACTCACAATAGTAGAGAGCAGTTTAATATATTTTAAATGAGGGTTGGATTAAATATAAGGTATTTTGTGAGAGAATTAAAAGTACATACCAGTTTAAAACATGAGGCTTATTGTTTTTGTAGTCTGAAATGAGATGTAATGAACAATTATAACATTAAATATAGGTGTATTTAAGTTACATGTATGATTACACACAGAGAAAGTGAACAGGAATGAACAAAGTGGATGCTCTTAGTGGGCCCTGTTGTAATAAGGAGCCGCGGGGCTGCATCCCCAACACCCCGGCCGCTTGGCTAGTTCATGCCCGAAATAACAACACACAAACTGTATTCATTTAAGAACTGCTTGGCCCGGCTAGTTCCAGATTCTTATTGGCTAGCTCTTACATATTGTTCTAACCCATTTCTAATAATGTGTGTAAGCACCCCAAGGTGCGCTTACCCGGAAGATTCTAGCCTACTCGGAGGAGCTTCATTGCGTGCATCTGCCCGGGAGAGCTGAGCATGGTGTCTCTCTGGAAGCAGAGCAGAGTGCTCTTCCGCCCAGAATTCTATTCTGTTTACTCCTCCCATCCATCTTTAACCTATGAGGCCAAGCAGTGTGTTTATTACTTAACCAATGAAATCAACAGATTGATATATGACACTCCCACATCAGGGCCCTACCAAAAGCATGCCACTGTGCAAAACACATGTAACAGTGTCAACAAGAGGAATTTAGCGAAAAAAAAAATATAAGCAAACCGGGGGACAAGACAGGGCATGTTTTGGTAAAGATGGGAGAACTTGGTCACCCAAGCTTCAACATTATTTTTTAAACAATGAGAACATGCAAGTGAATGCTATTTTACTGACTTTAAAAGCACTGAGTTTTGCCGGGCAGTGGTGGCGCATGCCTTTAATCCCAGCACTCGGGAGGCAGAGGCAGGAGGATCTCTGTGAGTTCGAGGCCAGCCTGGTCTACAAAGGGAGTTCCAGGACAGGCTCCAAAGCTACAGTGAATCCCTGTCTCTAAAAACCAAAAAAAAAAAAAAAAAAGCACTGAGTTTTAATCTGTCTCTCCAAGGAGAAAGTGGTCTGTGTACCACAATTACTTTAGAGCCAATAATCCTGAACACAGTCCTGGAAACAGACTCCCAAAAATCTATAATTATACAAGCTAAAAAGATACTGAAGTACTCAGCTTTCAAGAACTAGAAATCTTTGACAATTAAAACACTAAAAGTGAATTAATTTCAAATGTTTCTCATTTCATACCCTAAGATCTTTTCTTTTATTCTTACCCATTCTAACAAAAATGCAATCAAAATGATACTGACTAAGTGTATGTTCTTGTCAAGCACCAAGAAATTTCTATAGAAATTATAAAATGAATACAAGAACTCAGGATATTAGATATTAGAACAAAGGAATTAGATTCAGAGTTTTTGCTGTTTTAAAAAAGAGGGGGAAATGCTGTGGGACATTGGTTTGTATCCTGTCAACTATATTTTAAATAAATGCTGATTGGCCAGTAGCCAGGCAGGAAGTATAGGAAGAACAACCAGGCAGGAAGTAGATGTGGGGTGACAAGAACAGGAGAATTCTGAGAAGAGGAAAGCTTGGTCTGCAGTCCTGTCCCAGCCACAGAAGAAGCAAGATGTGACTGCCTCACTGAATAAGGTAACAAGCCACGTGGCTAACATAGACAATAATAATGGGCTAATATAAGTTATAAGAGTTAATAAGAAGTCTGAACTACTAGGCCAATAATTTTATAGTTTAAAAAAAGAACTCAGGCCAAGGTAACATCGCTCACTGATCCCTGTATTACCAGGCACTGCAGATATATCAGAGACCTAAATAGAAATAACTTTCAACCGTATATAAATGATAACCCAAGAAGTTGTTGTAAGAAACGTGAGCTTGGGAAAATGGCTCAGTCAGAACAGTGCTCACTGTGTAAGCATGAGGATTTGAGTTCAATCCCAAACATCCACATAAAAAGATCCAGATTTAGTGATACTTGTCTATAATTCTAGTACTTGCCAGGTGAAGATAGGAAAATCCCTCAGGCTTGCTGGCCAGTCAATAAGCCAAATTAATGAGCTCCAAGTTATTGATACTTTACCTCAAAAAATAAGGTGGAGAGTAACTCAGGATGACATATGATGTTGCTTTCTATCTTCCATGTATGCATGCATACACACCCACGAGAGATAAAGAGAGAGAGAGAGAGAGAGAGAGAGAGAGAATGGAAAATGTGAGTTAGACTCAGGAGCCCAGGATATAAGACAGGGAATGAAGCCTTCATGCCTAAACTTGATGTCTACTATGTGCTAATACTATAAAGCATGCCCTACATGCATGGTATCATTTAAATCTACAAGATATGGAAGAGATATTATGTCCCTTTGTAAAAGATTAACTGATGAGCCCAAGGTCACATGAAGAGTTGACAATTAACTGGGATTTTAGACCCAGTGATGACTTTATTCATCAACTTGAAGAGCTATGACATGTGGGCATGCTGGATTTAGGACTAAAGAAGTGAATGGGTCCCAAATCCGTGGTACCTCCAAAAATAAATTCCTCTTCCTGTGTCACTGAGATAGACACACAAGAGATCAAAGCTCAAACATGGATGCAGTCCTTTGTTTAAAGCCAAGGCCTCATCTTCTGGGAAATTTCTGTTGCCAACCTTCCTTTGAGTGAGAAGACAGATTTTTTCCATTTGCTCTATGAAAAGCTTGGGGAAGTTTTCTGGGGCTCTGTTAACCAGTTACCACAGACTTGATGCCATCAGCAAGGAGTCAAAGGGCTTCTAAGCCTCTAAGGTAATCTTCATGTTGGCTCCTGAAGCTTCAGTCTGTCTAGATGGTCTTCTTCTTCTGTTTGTGTGTCTTCTGTACATACAGGAAACCAGCCAGTGAATTATGCTCCCTTCAATCCAAGAATCCATCTTGATATTCTTGATTAAATATTTGCAAACACTATTTTCAAACAAGGTCATGCTCTAAGATTTTGGGTAGACATGGGCTTTTAGACACTACTATTAAATCCACTATTGACCTTTGTAACAAAAGTCAGTATTTCTCAACTCACATTAGTTTTTCTTAAGTTTTATATTACAGAATTAAGGAAAAGTAAACAGAAGGTGATCTGCATTGATTAAAATGTTAGATTTATGTTGTGAGATATAGAAATAGCTAAGAAGTATTGCTTTCTGTTACTAACCTTGACATTTACCAACTGTACAACCATCTCCAGAAATTCTACTTTTCACTCGAGCATCTACTTTCAGAAATTAAAGCATGGAATTTCAGTAAAGATAAGAGGTATCAAGTTTTTCATCAAATGTTGTTACTACCTTTTAAGTAAGGTATGTGATTTCCTAAAACTAACTGACCAATCACAAGAAGACATTTCAAGTTTATCTAGAGGGAGTTCTGTGATAAGATCTTGATAAGGTATTGAGAAATATCTAAACCATTTGTATCCTCTGTTTTCATAGGTGTATGCTGTTGAAAAGGTCTTAAGAGCATAGGGCAGAATGGAACTTCAAAATGGTCAGAGCAAATGGAAAACTGTTCAGTCAACAAGCAGATATTTATTTTATCATCACACTGAGATCTGGGGCATTTGTGATAGCACTCAGTCTCATCCCAACCACACTCTCCCAAAAGTTACAAAATAGAAGTCCCAAAATATAACTAAAATCTTCCTTCAGACCCAATATTCTTTATGTGACAGTTTCCTTTCTCATAATTGGAAAGGCTACTTAGCCTAAACTCAGTCCAGAGTTTACTCAAGCATCAATGTGAACATGAAGCTGGAATAGAGGCTTTCCTAAATCTCTCAGGAAATTGAGTTTGATAAATGGAATAAAGAAAAGTGAATGCTGGAGGTCACAGAGTAACATGGGATTGTTCGAAAGTGTTAACATTACAAAGGGTGAACTAGCAGCCAAATCTAGAGGAGAATCTCAATATATCTGAGCAATTCATCAGCCTCTGCAAAGAGAGATGTCTTTATGATATGGAGTAACCTTGTTGAGATTTACTACTTTCTCTTTCTCCATACAACAAACTTAACGCACAACTTTTCAGAGACATTTTATTGTTCTTTTAATAACCCTGAGCTCTCTCCTCTGCAGGAGTATATGGGTTGAATGGTAAGAAATACCCACCTACAGAACCAAATATTAGATAATAAAGTCAACTGTTGAAGTTAAGAAAATAAATAAAAAATATGATTCTTGTAGAGTGTCTTCTTTTAAAAGGCTTTTGTGTTTCCCATTATTAAAGTGGTGATCTTTCATTCAGGCAAATACAAGAAATTTTTTTTCCAGACGAAGTTTTAGATGGAAATTTTGTCTGAGATTAAAGGCATGTTTGAGCAAATGCTTAGCATTTCATTATTCATGCATCCTGTCAGAGTCAGGGCATTGTAAGGTGGTAGGTAAGATTTTTATGGCTGCACTTCCCATGTTTGGCTTAATTTTGTACAGTTGGAACACTGAGTTTGAAGTATAATAGATGCAATAGCAGGAATTCATCAAAACCACTGGTCTTTGGAACCCAAGGAGTACTCATATCCAGCCATTGCTGGTTTTGCCCAAGGAGAGAACACTGGTAAGAAACAATGACAAATAGGGAAATTCAGTACAATATGTTACTTATTTGATCTGTTTCCAATCACTTGCAGTACTCTCTTGTCAATTTAGCTGGAGAAGAAAGTTGCTGTTACTTTGAAGCCTGAGAAGGAGGCACCTATCCTAACTCTACAGACAAAAAAAACCAGAAAGTTATTCAAAACTAAAATGCAGACCACATTCTAATACAAAAAAGACAGAGTGACAGGAAACAACATAACAGAAGAGAAAGAAGGAGAAGCTATATTCCTCCCAGGGAAGCTTATAGTTAGTCATGTGCCCACTGGTACATCAAGTCACATACTTTTGACAAAGTCATATTTTCTGAATCTACCTATCAGAGAAGATATTCTTGAGGGGGAGGAGGATGGAGAGAAGAAAAGAAGAAACACTGCAATCATTTGGATGTATCATATAGCCTAAAAATGTTTTGTCTCAAAAATGCAACACTCCTTTTTACCACCTGTGTACTCTTCAGAAAACCATTGCCTTATTTGTCTTGACCTCCCTCTTACAATTGTCATAAAGCTAAGGTTTGTTATGCTCCTAAAGCAATGCCTGGAACCAAGTGATATGGTGGTGTTTTTTTTTTTTTTTTTTTTAGATTAGGTCAAAATATAGGAATCCTGATTCTGAAGTTAGTAGTCAGGTGGCCTCAGCTGCAGAAAGGTGGTTGATGATTCAAGAGATGTGATCATAGAATGAAAAGGCAATGATAAAGCAGAACAAGAACCAGAAAAGGCTCCAGAATCTAGACCCCAGTAGATAGGAAGACACAATAAGATCTTTGGTAAGGGTAGACACTAAGTGCTTTCCCAAGCTCTGGTTAAGAAGGGGATTGGTGCCAGAGCAGGCAGTATGAGGCAAGGAGGTTATTAGAGACTCTAGGTACTAAGCAACAAAGAACATGGAGCTTAACAACTATAGACTTTTGACAACTGCCATTTCATTTAATAGTTCTGAGGCAGCACCTTTCAGTAAATATGCTTAGGAACCTCACTGAAACTCAAATATTCTGGTGGTACTGTGGTATAAAGAACAACTAAATAACTCTGTCAAAGAGGGGTAGGCCAGGGGAGGGAGGGAAACAGCTGTGTGGTGAGGGAGGTCCTTCTGTCTATGTGTTGCTTGTATTGGTTAATGAATAAAGAAACTGCCTTGGCCTGATAGGGCAGAATAGGTAGGCAGAGATGTCTGGACTAAACACTGGGAAGAAGAAGGGCTGAGTCAGGAGATGCCATTGAGCTGCCAGAGACAGATGCTGGGAATTTTACCCAGTAAGCCACTGGCATGTGTCAATATATAGATTAATAGAAATGGATTAAATTAATGTAAGAGTTAGCCAAAAAGAAGCTAGAGATAATGGGTCAAATATTG
Source organism: Alexandromys fortis (assembly GCF_014885135.2). Taxonomy (NCBI): domain Eukaryota; kingdom Metazoa; phylum Chordata; class Mammalia; order Rodentia; family Cricetidae; genus Alexandromys; species Alexandromys fortis. The sequence continues at coordinate 618,694 of NW_026068094.1, read as the reverse complement.
TTTTAATTAATACAGTTTCTGTGTGGTTATTTTGGTGCTAAGCTAGCAGGGTGGCCAAGAACTGGGAAGCATGACAAACAAGCAGCCTCCTCCTACAGCTATGAGGAAATATACATGGCCTTATATTTCCCACAGGACACTGGTCAACACTGTGAGCTCAGGGCTCTTGCCCCCAGTGTGGAGGTTTATTCCAAGTCATTTTTGTTCAGAGGCCTCTGCCGTATAGGTAAAAAAGGATATCTAGATTTTGTAGGAATGAAAGATTTTCTTAACCAAAGATGTAGCTTGAATAATCAAAGTCACAAAAACAAAATGCAGGAAGCAAGATTAATTATTTATATTTATTAAACATCCACATTGTTTAAAGATCTGTGTCATGTCTTCTCTTGATGGTTTCATTTGTTTTTTTTTAATAGCCCTCTTCTATATTTTGTGCATCTGTAACAGAATATCTGATACTGGATGCTTTATAGAAAATATACATTTAAGTTTTAAGACTGTAAGTCCAGATCAAATGGCTAATGTTCTGTGTTTGTCTTCTTACTATGTCCTGACATTGTGAGAAGCAGAAAGGAAAGAAGCAATAAACCCACACTTGCAAGCTTAATTACAAATCCCTGATGTGGGAGGTTTTTCTGTCTATGTGTTGCTTTTATTGGTAAATGAATAAAGAAACTGACTTGGCCTATAGCAAGATAGAACTTAGGTGGGGAAAATTAAACTGAATGCTGAGAGAAAGGAGGCAGAGTCAGAAAGAAGCCATGGAGCTGCCGCCAGAGAAGGACATGCTGAAACTTTGCTGGTAAGCCACTGCCCTTACTGTTGATACACAGATGAATGGAAATGAGTTAAATTAATATGTAAAAGTTAGCCAATAAGAAGCTAGAGCTAATGGGCCAAACAGTGATTTAATTAATACAATTTCTGTGTGGTTATTTTGGAAGTCTGGGAAGCCAGGAAACAAACAAGTGATCTCCCTACTATAAATTTCAACTATAATCCACAGACCCAGAAATGTTAGGTAAAGAGAAAAACTCTAGGGAGGTGGTGGTGGGGAAATGCAAGGACCTCTTGGGAAGGGGAAATAGAATAGATTTTGTGGGTGGACTGGGGGTGGGTGAGAATGAGAGTGGGTAAAATCTGGTTGGGATTGAGGGAGAATGAAGGGAGAGAATTTGGAAAGAGACAGCTGGAATTGGGAAGCATTATGGGGAGCAGTGTGGAAACAGCACAATGGAAACTTCCTAGAATCCAAGAGGGTGACCCTAGGGAGGACTCCCAGTAATGGAGGACATCAAGTCTGAACTGGCCATCTTTTGTAACCAGACAAGGCGTTCAATGGTTGGACCGGGTTTCATTTGGTTGATCTGTTGGCTTAGAGGGTCGCGAGGAGATTACCAAACAACCCAGGAAAGAGGATCGCTCCCTGAAAACTGACAGCATGGCCGTATTGCTGAAGACAACATCCACAGAGCTCATTGAATATACAGAGATCAACCTGGTGCCAGCAAGGATCCATGGCATGTGAAGGTACTCTTCAGGCTACAGAAAGAACCCTGAACACCCAACCCAGCCACAAAATCCTCACCTACAATCTGTCCTGCCTTTAGGATAAGCTGGGGTAATGTTGGTACAGAACTTGTAGGCATGCCCAAATAATATTGATTTAACTTGAGGCCCACACCAAGAGGAGGAGAGCATGCCATACATTGCCTGGATGACAAGGAACCAGAGATTTGGTAGCTCAGGGTAGAACCAAACTTGACTAGAAAAAAAACAATGAAATGATTCCCAAAGATATACTCATAGATCAATGCCTTGTTCCATCATCATCAGAGAGGTTTTCTCATACCATAAATTGGAGGAAGTACAGAGACCCATAACCAGACATATATAGAGAGAGTAAAATTGGAAGATTCTATTGGGTTCCTCCCTTCGGAGATTGAGGAACCCTGCAGATGAGGCAGAGGAAAGATTGAGGGAGTCAGAGGGGCTGAAAGACATCAGGAGAAGATGTTTACTGAATCAACTATGATAGGCTCCTGTGGGCTGAAAGAAACTAAATTTGTAAGCACAGGGCCTGGATGGGTCTGCACCAAGTTCTTTGTGTATGTTATGACTGTTAACTTGCTGTTTTGTGACACTCCTAACAGTGAGAGTGGGTGTTTCTCTGATTCTTTTGCCAGCTCTTGGGACTCTTCCTCCTATTAGGATGCCTTGTCCAGACACTATATGAGGGCTTTTGCCTTGTATTATTGAATCTTATTTTTTCTGATTAGCTATTGTCTCTTGGAGGCTTGCCCTTTTCTGAAGAGGAAATAAAAACAGAGTATATCTGGGGAAGAAAGAAGGTAGAGGTGAATGGAGAAAAGTAGAGGAAGGGAAAACTGCTCTAAATGTGCTGTATGAACAATATTTTTTATTAATTAATTAATTAATTAAAAATTCTATAAAGCCATCAATGAGTATGGAGCTGTTGGAAAACCCCACTTCTAAATACTGCTGTATTTGGAATTGAGTTTCTATGCATGAATTTAAGGGAACACATTTAGAACATAGTATCTATAAGTTCAGACCAATTATAATATTATTTGTATGATGAGATGGAGGCTCACTGGGTTGTGGTAGTACATGCCAGAGAGTGCTGGTGCATTCTGAACAATGGCACACAGTGGGATCTTAATATATTTGTCAAATAATCAGTTACACACTCCCAAACAGGAAGGCAAAAGTATACACTGACCATCACGTGTTGTATTCCATCAGAGAAGTTTCCAGCAGGTTTCCTCTTCCATACCTTTGTTCAGCAATGATACTTCAGACCACTTCCAGAGCCATAATCAGTCACACATAAATCATAATTCATTCAAAGGGAAAGGGGAGGAACATTCCCACCTGGTGCATTCAGTGTTGGGTTCTGTTAATAAAGAACTACAGATGCAAGGTGATGAGTGTTATTGATAGGTAATGAGCAAGACTTGTCATAAGAATTTAATTTTCAGACTTACTCAGCAGTGAGACCCAAGGTTGCTACTCTCAGGAGTATAAAATATTAAAAGAGAGGAAGTTAAGACCAAAGTCACACAAACATATAGTGGTAAATCTGTAAATTAAATTTAAATTATCTGGTTCTAATTCTATCCTTCTCAGCTTTAGACTTCAATCACTTTGTAGCTATGAATTTGTTTCCTCAATCTGTAAGGGACATTTTTTAAATGATGCAAGATTATAAGTACTCCATGGCAGAAAGGATCAAGATACAATCAGTGAATCTGCAGGCAGTTTCATGATTATATTTTATTGAACATGATTTGTTTTACAGGGCAGAGCTTTCTCATTCTTTTAGTGGAGAGACTTCTTCTTCCTTTGAGCCACTTGCCTTTCTTTAAAATATATGACCTATATCAAAATATGAAGAATGAGATTTTGAGGATAAAAATGTCAGCTAGAGTCCAAACCCTAGCAAAGTGTGTTTTTGGTAAATCACTTGGGTGATTTGTATAAGAAATCATCATATTTACGCCCATTTTATGAAGCAATTAAGATTATTAAAGATTTTATATATATACATATATATATTCAAACACATAAAAATTTACAATAGCAAAGCTATTAATCTCTAATTACCATAAAGTCCTACTGTATTATATAGCTCATTGAAGAAGAGAAAGGGCTGGTTAAATTCAACTTCCCTTAACCACTGCTACGTTATATTTCCTGCTACAAGAAGCCAAATCTAACCAAATGTTATTCTTTCTACAGATGAGAATATGCATCGTTTTGGGATATTTGATTCAATTCATTAAAAGTAGAAGCCTCCTTGGGGATGCTGGGTCCATTCCAAGTTGGAAAGGAAGAAGCTAGACACCAGGGGGGAATCAGGAACCAAAAACTTGCAGTTTCCCTAAATTAGCTGAATTCTTCACCCAGCATAAACAAACCCATATTTGGCCTTGTGTGTGGGCTTCAAGTTGGACGATTCCTTATCTGCCTTCCCCAGATACTGGCACACAGTCAACACAGGACTCAACTCCATTTTAAACAGCAACTAGAGTTTAGCAAGTCTGTCTCATGAGGTATAAACAAATTCATTTTCTAAAATGTTAATGAAAATCCTTTGTGTGAATCATTGCTCAAAGTTCTGTGGATAGAACCAGGACAAAGTCCTGTTTTGTGAAACATATGTAGTGATAACTTTTTAGAACAATTGAGGGAATAATTTATGTATATGTGTGTTGAAAAAAATTAAATGGAGTAAGTTGATAATGTGACAGTACAGAGATTGGTTAAGTTAAATAAGGTCATTTTGGAACCTTTCTAAAGTGAGCAGAAATTGGAAAATATAAGGGGTAGAATTTTTACTATTCCATCATATAACAGACAGTTTCACAGTATGTGGCTATGCAGGACTACCAACGTGCCCACATAAGCTTAACAAAGCAATCTTTTCAAAAGCTTTTATTTGTCATATCATTCTATATATTTGAGTATTTTGTATGCATGTATGCATGTGCATTATGTATATGCCCATGCCTGAAGAGGTCAAAGGAGGGGAGTAGATCCCCTGGGACCAGAGTTAAAGACAATTGTGAGCTGCCATGTATATGATGAGAATCAAACTTGGTTCCTCTACATAAGTAAAAAAAGGTCTTAACTATCTATTCAACTCTCCTGCCCTAAAGCAATATTAACAATAGTAAGAGTGATGTCTGCACCATGTCCTTTAAACATGGTTGTTAAAACATTACTCATACTGTCACTCATGAGTCTACAGATTAATGAACAAATAACAAAACTAATGCAATGATCCCATTTCCCTCCATGGAGCCCCTACCTGTAGAAGGATGGGATGCTTTTCTCTCTGGTAGTTTATTTGGTTGACAGCAGTGAAACATCAGTAGAAGGGGTGATATGAATTCTGTGCTTTGTTAGGAACTAATCCTTGCAATACCAGGACTTTGTTTTTGGTATCAGTAGAAACTGACTAAACAAAGACAAAGAGGAATAGAATGGTGCTTAGTACTCATGGAAGGTGAATGACAAGCCCACTAACCCCAGTCTTGTGTTTTCTTTTTCTCTCTTTCTTGTTTTTGTTACTTGGCTTTGACTGCTCTGATATTTGCTATGCTTCCCAGGTTCTACATATTAGCCTTGGACTTGATGTCCTTGTTTCAGCCTCCAACCTACTGAGATTATACATGCATTCCACCACGCTCAGTAAACAAGAATTTCCCAAACTTAGATAAACATCAAACATACTCAGAGGGCTTGAGATCAAGGGAAATTGGCTGTCATTTTCACCTACATTATCCAACATTGCCTGTCTCAGAAGGAGATGACAAAGTAATACATATACCTTAAAAATGTGTAATTCAAGGTGACAAGATGGTTCAAGTTCAATAAGCAAGCCAAGTCCAACAGCTTGACTCCAATCCCCAAAATAGATGTAGATGTGGAAGGAGAGAAATCACTCTACAAGTTGTAATCTCTGACCTCTACCAAAACACCATGATATGTGTACCGCCCACATCATACTCTCTCTCACACACACATGCATACATATGTGCACTGATAATAAAATTCAAAAATAATCAAAATGAAAAAGGCATCTTGATTGCTTTTCTAACACAATAGAGTGATGCTCATCATTCTTCCAAGTGGCTTCCTGATGAAGACAGATGATTCGTTTGAATGTTTCTTACAAAGACTGAAAATGTGGTTGAAGACAGCCTAGTTAAGACTGGTAAGTGCAGCTGATATTAATGCAAGATTCTCTTGGCTGAACATCGAGGGCCTGAAATGTGCAAAGAGGAAAAAGGAAAGACAGCCTTCAGTGGAATATTAAGCAATTATTTAAAAATGAAGAAATACATGGGCTTGTGAGGTTGTGTTTATGTCTTTCCAGACCCTGGTTCCAATTCTTTCTTGGGACCCAGCTGTTTTCTTTGCCTTGAATAGCCAACATAAGGCATGTGTCTATTTTTGTAGTGATATATTCTAATATCTGTCTATTTTACATTTTTGCTTTAAGTTCTCTACTGGATATTTTAAACAAATATAAGACACTATGATAATGCATCATTGTCAATCCAATGAATGAATGGGGAATGGTTTTGATGAATCTGATCATCATAATAACTGTAGCAGGCTCATCAGTCTTCTGCTCAACGATGGAAAGACGATTGCAATTGAAAGGTTTGGGGAAACAGCATTTATATACACATAGTATCCCTCAGAGAAACCATGTTCTAAAGACCAGGCATAACTTTAGACATGATATCCCACAGAGCATGGTGAAAAGTGGGGTGCTTTCTTTATTCTGAGACTAAGAAAAAGTACACAGGGAATGAAGAGGGTTTTCTGTGACACCTAACCAACTGCTTCTGTGCATGTGAGCCCATATATACATAGTCACAAGGGCCACACACATGTATACTGCATACAAACAGACACACATACTCATATAATAATAACAGTAATTCCATGGATCAGACTTCATGCTGTAGATATATAGAGACTATACATATAAAAATTAAAAAATAGGATTTCTGCTTTTCAGGAGTCTTAGAACCTAGAGCATTTAAGGGTTGGCTTTGAAATGTTCACTTCTTCAAAGTGATAGCCTATTTTTTTCTAAAAATGGCAGAAATGATTGGAACATATGTATTATTCTACAATATTATCTCCTTACCCTTTGTTATTTTTCTACCCTTTTGCTCTTGACATACTTGTATGTCAAGCTATCTGTAATTTATTGTGAACAACATATGATCAGTCTTACTTAAGATCCATTCTGCTCACCTCTGGAGTTTGGCTAGCTCTGCTTTGTTTTAATGTCATCCTCACTGTAATTGGGTTCACATCCCTATGCTTTGCATCCTGCTTTCTTTGAATTGCTTGATTATACGTTTTTATTTCATTATATTTCTAACATTGGCTTATTTAGTGTACTTGTTGTTTGGAGGTTTGTGTTGTTTTAGAGTATGCCTTCAAATTTACAATAAAGAGCACTAGCTCATCACTATCTACCTTCAACCAGTATTATCCCACTTAATGGCTGGCAAAGTCTGGTGCATGTTTGTCTTTTCCCTTGTTCCTTATCTCTTATGTTATTGCTCTCTAACAACTTTTTTTGTGTACATATTATAAAATCTTATAGTTCATTACTAATATCTGTGCCTTTAACAGCTAAATTACTTTTAAAGTGATTATAAATGATGAAAAGGCATTCGCATTTGTTTTAATGTTTACTACTTATGGTGGCATTTATTCCATTTTGTACATAGAAACTTTTATCTATTTTCATGATTTGTGAGATATTTAAGTGGTTTTCTTCATGTTTACTAAGAATTAATTGAGCTTTATGATTCTGTGGCTATATAGCTATCATCAAATATAGATTTGGGGGCCAGCGTTTCTTCAATATTCTTCCTGTTCTATTCATCTTTCTGATAGTCAAAACATACACAGATTAAGTTGTTTTATATTGAGCACATGCACAAATGTTCCCTTATAATCTATTACAAAATATTTTAATTCCCCCAGCCTGGATATCCTAATCTATAAATCTTACATGCTGAGCCCTGTGGGGATTTTGAGGAGCAGGGAAATGAATGAATACCTGAAACTCATGTTGCCTGTTGTTCTGGGAGTATCACAGTATGTGTTACTGGTGTCATCTGCCATTATCTGAAAACTTGGTAAAAAAAATAAAGTCTCATTTCTGGTTACAGCCTTGACAAATGATTCCTTTCAAATTACAGTCCAGGCAAATTTTAATTATTCTGTCTTCTACTGACCAAGATCCACTCAAGGGTGGTTTTGAGCTTTAAATCTAGACAATGAGATGTGAAGGAAGTATTCAGGGTCTTTCAAAGGAAGAAAAAGAGACAGGTAGGAATTAGCATAGCTTCTGGACTTTTCCTCCTGAGTGTGTTTGTCTGAGCAGCCATTGGTATCAGTACAGAGATTAGTCAAACTGCTGAAAGCAGAGCAGAGTATGTATCAAATTAGTGACTCCATCATCCTGGGAGCTTTGCACATTTGGACTTGACTTTTCCTGGGACAAACTTTCAGCAGATTTCACCTGTTTAGTCTGCACATTATTTGGAGCTATAGACATCCTGCCTACCTACAGGAAGAGAAAGAAGGACAGAGATAGAGAAACAAAGAAACTGTAGAGAAAAAGAAAAAGAATATAGAAAGAGATGGAACTGAATGAGAAGGAGAACTAAACATCCTGGGAATTAGGTATAGTCCAAACACCCTTTCACCCTCAATAGACCAAACCAAACAGTGAAGACGGAATAAATATCACTGATGCTGGTGAGGTCTCAAAAGGTAAGTAGAAATACTGACCTTGAAGAAGATTTGAACTCAATTTTCAGCACCCATGTCAGACAGCTCACAATTGCCAATAATTCCATCTCCAGGGGATTCAGTACTCTCTTCTGGCTGCCTCCACAGGCAAATGTATTCATGTGTACATATTCCTTTACAAACACACAGCAAATATTTTATTGAAGATTTTTTCATACAATATATTTTGATCATCTTTTCCCTCCCCCAATTCCTCTTATATAGTTCCCCTATTTATCCAATTTACGTTCTTTGTCCCCTCTCTCATTAAAACAATAAAATAAAAACAAAACAAAGGAACAGATGCACAAAATAAAACACAAAACTGAAAACCAAAGTAAACAATCAAAAATCCAACAAGACAGAATAAAGATGTCAAAACAAAGCAAAATAAAAAAAAGTCCACTAAAATGCCTTTATATTCATTTTGTAACGCCACACCCACTCCTGAGTGTGTGGTTGATATACCCAGTGAGACCCATTGGAAAAAACTAAGTTTCTCTTTGTCATTGGATACCAATTACATATTGCTTATGGTTAGGGATAGGGTCTTGTGTCCATTTCCCTCTTCCAGTGCTGGGGCTTCATCTCATCTGGTCTGAACTTGTGCAGGCTTTGTGCATGCTGCTGTAGTCTTTGAGTTTATATGTTCATTCTTACTGTCGTGTCTGGAAGAAACTGTCTTCTTGGAGTCATCCATCCTCTCTGGATCTTAGGATCTTTCTCTCACCTCTTCCACATTGTACCTTGAGGCTTGAAAGAAAGGGTTTGAATATGACACCTTGTTTGGGAGTGAATATTCCAAAGACTCTTATTCCCTGAACACTATCCAGTTATGGGTCTCTGTGTTAATTCCCATGTTCTACAAGAAGCATCCCTGATGTGGGTTATTTGAGACACTGATCTATAGGTATATCAATGTCATTAGCAGTCATCTTATTACTATGTTCCGTCAGCAGAGTAATCTTAGGTTTTCTTCCAGGCCCATGATCTATCTAGTCTCAGGATTTGGCCATTTTAGCAATATCACATATGAGTAAACAATAAAAATGAGCATCAGTGTTACTTTGTGGGAGTTAGAAGGGCTTACTCTGTGGTTTCCACTTCTCTTAGTTCCCATTTCCATACTAATTGTTAGTTCAGTTTATTGTTGCTGCTATTTCTGTTAATAACCAATGGTAAGACTGGTGAAATACATTAGTAGGTTAAGCTTTTTGCTACTAAGCTTGATGACCTGAATTTAGTCCCTTGGACCCATATGGTGGAAGAAAGAGAGAACCAGCTTCCATAATTTGTCCTCTGACCTCCACATTCACACTATGGTACACATGTAACCACAGAGATACACACACAGAGACAGGCACATGTACACATATGAACACATATACATACAAACTAAATGAATGCAAAAAGTTGGTCCTGGCACTGTTGTTTAACAACAAGAGGGACAGAGTTAGTAGGTTGGAAAGCGTTGATCTCATGTTACCTAGAATGTGTCCTCAGTTTCAGTGTCTTAGGAGATCCATGGGGACTGCTGACCATGATGAGCTCTAGACCAGCAGCACCATCCACAGCCTCACTACAGTCTGTGCTAACCTTCTCCCATTTCATAGTTTCTTTTAAGGTTGTCTTTCCTGCCATTATTTCTAAGTATTTCAGTATACTACTTACCATTCTATATCTATCTCCCTGGGTAGGTTCTGGATAGATTTATCAAGGTATTATGGAGAAGACCTCCTTAAACTTTTTCTATCCATGACCTCCTTTTGCCCAAGAAGTATTTTCACAACCCCAGATATACAGATATTTAAAATAAGCATACAAATCAAGCAGTCGGTGATTAAAAAATCATAATTAAATTTATTTCAAAACAATTCTTTAGTACACATAACATTTTACCATTCATTTAAAATGAAAGCAAATTTGCATACTAATGATATGTATGTGCTTGTTTCTTTTTAAATAAATAATTAAATCTTGACTGGGTATTTGATACTATAGAACAAAGCATATTCAGTGTTCCATACTGATTAATATTTTGATTTTTGTAAGTATTAATGATAATAACATTTTATTCTCTACATGTTTATGTAATACGGAGTTGCAGGAGTGTGTATACTATTATGCCCAGATCCATGACATCTCCCCAAAACCAACAAGGATACCAAGTCCCATATGTAAAAGCAAAGAGCCTTTATTTTATACAAGTTTGCAAATTTGTCTCTCTGTGTGTCCAACATTTTGGAATAATCAAAGATCCCCAAGCTCAGTTAGAGTTGAGTTTTTATAGTAGTCAAGGTGGGGGTGAGGGGTTTCTAAGGTGCAGGACCCCTGATTGGTTGACATTTGTCTAGGGTGTCCTGGTGAATGTGTGCAGGCAGGTGATCCTATCTACAATGGTTGGAATGTTAGGAATTTCCTTTGGATGGTCTGTTCTTGGGTGGTGCCTGGATAATCTTAGTTTGTGATCCTTCCTGCAAACAGGTATTGCCTCAGGGTAAACCAAAACTCAGGCCTCCCTTAAACTTAGCATGGCTGGGTCCTACACTGGCAGATAATGATGGTTGGATATTAAGAATTTCCTTTTAATGGTCCATTTCTATTAAGCTTATCATGGTTGGGTCCTATACATATGGCTATTTCAAATATTGTTGCACATCTTGTCTCATCTCAAGTTATAATTCATTTCATGGTGTTATTTTGTTGTTGTTTGTTGTTTTGTTGTGGTTTTTATGAAACTCAAGTTCAAGACCAAAGATGTACTGGCTTAATACTTACAAACTAAAGAAGGATGGCAGGAAAATACTAGGTTTTGGTTTTCTCTCAGTAAGTTAAGAGCAGAAAATGTTTGCATTCAGCAACAAAAACATTGCAATTTATACTACACGGTATTCTCAGATCTGCGCCAATGCATGTCAGGCAGTTTGTTGGTGTTACAGCAGTGTAAAGTGTGTATGATCTGTGTTTGAAACCAAGGCAGCAGAAAAGCTGTCATGCAGCACTGGTGAGCAATGCCAGAAATACTTATAGATTTGTCATGTATGTGATTTTGAGTTAGTTTTGCATACTAAGAAATCTTGCTCTGCTACAAAACACTTTGTGACTCTGTCTTTAGTTCTACAGCCCACAGTTTATAAGGCTACAACTTTAGAAGGTAACATTTCTAATGACCAATTACTGTGGCTGTCACGTCACTTAGCATGGATGTGTGGCTGGATGTACAGGTGGAGAGACGGATGGATGAAATTATTATCTTAGTTTGGAATCAGAATTGGTTAGAATCCTAGCTCCATCACTTACCAGAGAAGATAACACTTTTCAATACCAGTTTCCAGTCAAAAGTAGTACTACAATAAGGAGAGAATAAATATGAGTTCTTCAAGTACCATTGTTGGAGATAGCTTGTTGGGTACTGAAAGCCTTCCTTCAGGATGCTTTTGCCAATGATAGCAGCAGAAGAGATAGAAAAGAGGAAGAAGGAAAAAGGAAAAATATACAATTGAGAGGAATTCCATTAGAGCTCCAAGATAACTGGACAGAACAACAGCTGTGGGGATCAGCATACAGACAGAAATAATTTAGGGAGTGAGAGACACATGTGTTTCATTTTCTCTTCTGCAGTCCTGAGCAAACCTAAATGATCTGATTTTAAATTGCAGTAATCCCTGTCCCCATGGCATGGTGAACAAATGAAAATTCCTTTAAGGGTCCATTTCCATGAGGAAAAACAACAGAACAGAGCAAAAACAGATAATATACTAGGCATTTCAAAAGGAAAGATCTAAGGTAAGAACCCAGTTACAAAGAGGGGCTTAGTCTGAGTAAGAAAAGAAATGGCATGATAACACAGAGATGAGTCACTGCAGGAGACAACTAAGGCAAGGGATGTTCCTGATCTAAGCCTAAGGTACTGTGTGGTTCCAGGCAGTAGTGGGAGTACTAAACTGTGCCTCCTGCTGAGACACTGAACACCAAGAAGAGAGCTTCGAGGATTACAAAGGGATGTAGCCGTTTTCAGAAACACCAACAAGAAAACAGAAAAGTGAGAAAAAATTCTAGACCTCTGTCCTCTCATAAAGTCTCCTTGCTGGCAAAGCTGAGCTAGAACCCAAGTGGTAGGGAAGGTGGGGAGGTAATTTACCCAGGTTTCCTATTTAGAGATTACAGGGAGAAATCCAAATAGAGAAAATAAAATGAGCCTCAAGGAAGGAGATGGTGATAAAGAGAAAGAGGAAGAGGATCACAGAGACGGCTATGATAATATCAACTACAGTGAAAATAAAAGCAATGAGACTAATGAGACTGATCAGCAGGGAAAGATACTTGTGGCCAAGTCTGAAGACCTGACTTCAGTCCTCAGAACCCACATGATGGAATGAGAGAACAAAACTCCTGTAAGTTGTCATCGGACCTCCACATCTGTGCCATAGTACACACATACACATACACACGTGCATGCACACACACATGCACACATGCATGCATGTATGCACACACACACATACACAAATAAAATAAAATAAATATAACTAAAACGTTCCAGGACCAACTACCACTTAATACCAAGCATTATTCTGAAGCACTTTGCGTATATGTGTTCAAGAGGAGTTGGGAGGAAGCAGAGGAAAGTCAAGCTAGAGTGAGCTGCACAACTACAGGGTTTAACATTTGTGTCCCAGAGACTCATGCATGGGCAGCCTGTATATGGTAGTTCTGTTGAACTTGTCCATATTTGGTTTCATGATCTAAGTTCTTCAAGGGCACAAGATCTCATTACAGATGGCTGTGAGCCACTGTGTGGTTGCTGGGAAATGAACTCAGGACCTTTGGAAGAGCAGGCAGTGCTCTTAACTGCTGAACCATCTCTCCAGTCCACACATCTTGTCTTTTGTCTTGCCAAGATCCTTTCTATCTACCCACGCAAATGAGGAAAGAATGTTTATTCAATAATATTCAACAGGTTTGCCTCTGTGTTGAAAACATTCCTATTCTCTTATTTGGTTTTCAAAGTAGTCATGTATTGAAAAATGAAAACTGGATAGGAGTTTTAAATAGTCAACAACTGGTGAATTGCTTACATGCCAAAAAAGTAGCCCTGGTTCTGTCTGAAGCTCAGGTGCCTTAAGGACAAAAACATGCCATGTCCAACTGGTGCAGGACAATTCTGTATTCTGTCAATTATGTTTTAAATTAAATGCTGAATGGCCAGTAACCAGGCAGGAAGTATAGGCAAGACAACCAGACAGGAAATAGAGGCAGGGCAATGAGAACAGGAGAATTCTGGGAAGGAAGAAGCCCATTTCTCTCCAGTCCTGTCCAGACACTGAAGAAGCAAGATGTGAGCTGCCCCACCGAAAAAGATATTGAGCCATGTGGCTAACATATACTAGAATAATGGGCTAATATAAGTTTTAAGAGCTAATACAAAGCCTGAGCTAATGGGCCAATCAGTTTATAACTTATGGAGACCTCTGTACGATTTTCTATGGGGCTAAACAGCTATGGCACCTGATGGGAGGATAGAAACCCCAACAAGCAGACCCTCCTGTTACACTTGACAGGGTTCCTGCAGAGGTTAATTGAAGAGAGGGGAAGGTCATCTTGGAGTGGGGACATGAAAGAATCACACAGAAAAACAGAGAGAACAGCCAAGAGAGGTGTAAGGAAAGTCAAAGAAGGCAAGTGAAATAAGAGGGGTACCGTGACAGATGGGCATTCTTAAGCAGTGCACATGATGCATAACTAATGGTAGAAAGGCACCTGGCAGCAGAAACAATACTTTCTGCCTGGTTAGTGGCCAATCAGAATTTATTTAAACAGAATGCAAAATAACAGCCTTCAGATTAAGGAGCCAAACCAGTATCTTAAGTGCTTCCGAACAGTCTTTGCAGAAGGCTATATCCATCTTCCATCATCTTGAAGACTCTGCATTCCCATCACTGTTTTTTAGTTAAGGATATACTGAGAAAATTGGGAGCTACTAGCCTGGAGCTACCTACTCTGCCCACAATAAGGTGTGATTTGAGAAAGAACTTCTGAAGTTGACAATGAAAGTACTTTCTCTTCATCAATGGAATTTAAACATCAAATATTCAAACACTGTTCAGTAAAGAATTGTTTAAAAGAAACAGAAGAAAATAAATAAATACATAAATAAATAAAGTGTTGCTATAACTCACTCCCAGCAAAAGAGGGGCATAGTTCAAAAAGCAGGAAACTAGCTAAATGAATAGAAGAGATATACAAATTTCTCTACACATCAAGAAGCCTCCCTTAGGCATATGCCTCTCAAGGAAGAATGGTAGAAGTCAAGTTCGTATGAGTATGGACAGATTTCATGTCCATCCAAAGAGATCATTTTCATTTTAAAAGATAAAAAGGGTTTATCTTTTAATAAAAAGATTTAATAATTAGTTTATCTATTAATAAAATAAATTTAGTACTTAGTATTTGGTTGTTTCCAGTTTTCCTCTGACATTGATTTATTTCCTATGTTAATTTTTTTTTTGTTTTGTTTTTTTTTGTTTTTCGAGACAGGGTTTCTCTGTGGTTTTGGAGCCTATCCTGGAACTAGCTCTTGTAGACCAGACTGGTCACGATCCCTATGTTAATTTTTTTTTTTTTTTTTTTTGGTTTTTCGAGACAGGGTTTCTCTGTGGCTTTGGAGCCTGTCCTGGAACTAGCTCGGTAGACCAGGCTGGTCTCGAACTCACAGAGATCCGCCTGCCTCTGCCTCCTGAGTGCTGGGATTAAAGGCGTGCGCCACTGTCGCCCGGCTTTCCCTATGTTAATTTTAAGGGATCTCTTCTTTCATGTCCCAGTGCTGATGAAAACCTTTCCTATTTAGCTATTTTCTCTCTTCCTCACTTTCCCTTACACCAATCTCAAAGACCATAAAATTCTTCCACTTCGGCCAGGATTGCATTTCATAGGAAATAAAAGTTAAGATCTCTGTTTGTCTCTTCCCAGAGAAGTCAGGAGCAAAGAGAGGCTCTGTGTGCTATGCACATCCAGACTCCTGTCCAGGGCTCTGACCATGAGCAAGTGTGAAAGTGTGCTGCGCCAGCACAGCAACCCTCATTCTTCTGAGCGAGGGACGTTGGAATTAACACGCAACACAACTTCAGGTTCTGCAGACAAGCCTTTTATTCCACTTTCTCACAAGTATATATAGCCCTCAGTAGGGGAGGCCAAATCAGCAATAGCAGGAAGCCCATCACCATAACTCAATGGCTTAGGGGTAAACATCTTTAGAAACATTGCTGAAAACAACAGAGTGTTCCTGTTTTCAACCAACCTCAAGAGTACAAAACAGATCAAGTGGGGGTGCGAAGGCCTGTCCTCTAGGGACCCAACAAAAGTGGAGGGAGAATATTAACAGGAGATGAAAAGAGACATGGCTTTATTTAAACCTTCTCCCATCTAGTCTAATTGACTGAGAAACATCACAAGGATGTGTCTGGGGGGAATTAACATGACTCTTTTTTCAAGTCTTCCTTCACCACTCTCTTCTCTGCTGGATAATTCAGGTGGGGTATGTCATCCAGAGAGCACCTTGGGTAATCAATGCAGATGGTAATATGCCAACTTAAGAAAAGCATTAGCCTTGCTCCCACCAACACATCCTTGAACAAAGCCCAAGGAGAGTGAGTTCAAGAGTATCCCAGATGAATTAAAGAGGAGGATGGATGTGGGGGATAAACACGTGGCATGGGCTTCCTCTACAGAGGAAAGAAGAGAGGAGAAAGAATGAAAATTAAAGAAAGGAAAAGGAAAGAGAGTATTTTTTTCCACTTAGCACTTGAACCTCTGCTCATAAACTGGGCAAGACAGACCCCCAGACACTTGCTGGTTAAAGTACACAATGACACCTGTGAAATATGTGAATCTGAAGTGGTTCAAGATCAAGTTTCTGCTTACTAGAAAGAAGTCTGGCTCTTGTCTCTGTAATCCAACTAAAAGCTGGACATATTCTGGAAATGCTTGTCAAGTGACTCCAATTCCATGCTTTCAATGTCAATGTTTAACTAAGCCGTGACATTGGAGGCCTTTGTCAGCAAAGACTCATTCAAGGGTCAATCTATTTGGCCATTATCAGATGTTTATTGAATGTTGCCTACTTAGTGTTCAACACTGTGATGACAAATAGTGAAGTAATAATGAATCAAATATTGTATCATGTTCTTCATGGGCAAATCCATAAATTCTCAAAGGTGTTAGCAGCCATTATTATTATAGTAGCACTGGCAGGTGAAGCACTTAACTTGGTATCAAGAGACATAAAAATGTTTTAAGGGTAGGGAGGTAGTGCAGTCAGTAGTACCTGCTATATAAGTAGACTTATATAACTTTAGACCCTTTACACTCATGTGAAATCTACACATGGTAGCATACATCTGTAACTCTGATAATGAAATAAGAGAAACAGAGAAGGCAAATTTCCAGCATGCTGGCCAACCTGTTTATCCACTTAATGAGATCTAGGTTCAGTGGCCTTTATATGCATATGGATACATACCTGCACACAAACACTTGCACATATATACTGTTCAAAAACAAACTCTCATTTTAGAGCAAGTAACACTTAAGAGCTAAGAGCTGAAAGTAGACAAGGGAATTTGGGCTCAGAGTACTCCACTTAAAAGGAAGACCTGGACACAGTTTTATATATCAGAGTAACATACTAGAGGAAGTGCAGGGCTCAGAATGACAGGATCAGACACAAGTGTTGCTCCACCAAATCCAAGTATTATGTGGCAGAGGGGTCTGTGACGTAAGCCTAGAGGAGTTAGAGGAGTAAAAAGAATCAGATTTCAATTGATTTTTTTGAAATTATAATTACATCATTGTTTTGCAGACTTCTAAGTAGGACATGGATGATCTAATCATATTTATATTTGAAAGGTTTTATTTCCACTATAGGGAATACAATAAAGGAAGTAAAGCTATTTAGAGTCTGAGACAATGATCCAGATAAGAGATAAAGGTGACCTGATACTGGGAAGACTTAGGAGTTGGGCTAAGAAAAAGTTGTGAATGAGAAGATGTGTTTGGAAGAAAGAATAGAAATTTGAGAGAGCTGTTTGGCAGAAATGAAAAGACAAGTGGATACAGGAGTCAGGAAAGTCTCTTTCTGGCATCTATCATCTGACTTGGCAGATGATGGCATCAGGTGCTAGACCAGAAGAAGAGGCTGTTCACAATGTACAAACAACTTTTCTCAAATCTGTGCCTGGATAAGTCATAACTAATCTATTCATTGGGTTTTAGTGACAAATTTGAAGCCAGTCCTCATTCTGGTTTTTCATTTCTGTGATGTAATTGACCAATAAAGTTCCTGTGTGTTTTTTGTTGTTGTTTGGTTTATCCTTCTACCAAGAATATATGAAAGGGTTACTGTAAGCTGTTCCCTAACAGAACAGACAGGGAGTTATCACACTTCTTCTGTGAGTCAGGAACAGACAGGACTGTGTGTGGCTCCCACAGTCCCCTTCTCTGGTTTGTGTTACTGCTTTTGTAGTTTACATAAGGATATTGACACAACATACTTCATAGTGTGCCATAAATTAGGAAAAAAGCTAGAGCAAAGATGAAGTGAATTTCCTTAGCATTAGAGAGGATATACCAGTATATAGAGAAATAATTCATTTGAATTTAGACTAGAACTGTTTGAACTAGAGTCTAATTTCTAGGACATAGCACTAGTAATTGGCATTGTATAGCTTTTCCATGAACTTGAAGAGAAACATTTATATTGTTATTATAAATGAAGAAATGGAGTCATGAAAGGGTTAAAACCATAGGAACCTTAGTCCTATGCTTAGTCAGTGGTGAAACCAAAGTTCACATCCTGCTTTTAACTACTTAAATCTACTATTATTAGACTAGTCAAAAAAGCCTCATGAGTAGAAGCCAGTTGTACACATTGGGCCTAGACCAAGTCCTTGATTCATAAAGATTAGGAAACACTTATGAAATTGTTTTTCCAGACCAACCAGGTAATGAGCCATGGCAAACACTGTTTCTCTCAATGTTGAATATCAACATGGACTCAGCAAGTGATTTCTGTGTTTCCTTCCCTCCCTTGCCCTCTACTTATCATCTTCTTCAGATGCCTGAAGTCCGTAGCCTTCCTTATGTGATCTCTATCCTTTGGTTTTCCATGTTCTTGTCTTTTTACTCCATTCCACAAAACTTGTTTCCAAAATAACCAGTTCCCTGAATAAGGAGGTTGTTCAGGGCTGTAACCCTGTCACAAATATCCCTTGTTACTACCTTATCTAACAAACTTGTACTGTACCCTCAGAACCAGTTCATGTAGCCATCAACAATCATATCTCACCTGATTCCTTCAAGCAGGCTCAGTTTCTCTTTGGTGTCACCAAGGTGCATAACCTTGGTTTCTTTCCACTCATGTCTTCCTATGCATACATATGGCACACTTGTCTATGCTATAAGGGAAGAGACAATTATTGTGCAGCTTTTTGCATTATCTGGTATGCAATAAAATTAAATATTAAATGAACAACTGAATGAATAAGTATAATATATTGAACATTCTCATGTTAACAGAAGATTCATTTAAAAGCAATTTGGCATCAAGATTGCGTATCTGTTAGTTGTCTGTTAAACAGTGTTAACCCACCCAATAAATTAAACCCTCCTTAGGTAATAAAACAAAATTGAGGATCCAAATCTGTTAATCTGAAACTGTAGAAAATTGTACAGTTTTGTCACAAACAGCCAGCCACCTTCTGCCTGGCTACTTCTCTATAAACATAAAGAGTATCTTCCCAAAGGGAGAACAAAATCCTGACTATCATGTGCAATAGCCCTAAACTGCCATTCTTCAATGCTTTTAGAGGAGAATATTGTTTCTAGTAAATAGATTTGAAATCAATAAGCATTTATTGAATAGCTGGAGTGTGTTCAGAATCTTCATATACATTCTCTGATTGATATTAACCTGATAAGATTTGATTTCATTTTGCCTGAATTTTTTATCAACCCTGTAAGATATGGTCAATTATTTTCACATTTGAGAAATGTGAGTTTTAAAGCAGTTTAGAGATTTACTTGCAGCCTTAAAAACATGATTGCCATGTTGGAATCTTGATATTCTAACTCTAAACACATATTTTTCTACCATTGCAGAACAAAGTAGGGCAAGAGGGGAAGATTTTGGCAATTCACATTGCTTAAGATGAGGCAATCTGTTATCAAGGTGTATTATTATTTTTAGAAGATTAGTTTTATTTATGTGTATGAATGTGTATCTGTGTAGAAGTATGTGTACATGAAGGCAATTGCCTATGGATGCCAGAAGAGGACAACAGATCTCCTGGATCTAGAGTGTCCTGACATGGGCATTGCCTTCTGCAAAAACAGTGCATGCTCTTAACTACTGAGCCATTTTTCCAGTCCTTGGGATGTAGCCTTAAACAAAATCATGAAGGACTCATCTTAAAGATAACACATAACGCTAAGATCTACATAATTGGTATCTTCCTTTTCCATTTATCCTTCTGTGTCTGGAAGTTGGGGCTTTATCCCTACAACTATTCAAAACAAGCATTATCGTTCTCTTTATATTTCACAGAGGGAAGTCAGATTTTCCCTTTCTCCTCAGGAAGGAGATTTACTAACCCATTGTTCCTTCTAGGGAGGCATGGACTCAGTGATGGCGTGAGAAGGTGGAAGCTTTTCTGTCTCTTCCTTACGTCTTATCAACTCTATGCTTTATACTTACCAAGGAACATTCTACTCTGCAGATCATTGGGCCACTTTGGCAGAAGTTGGTGAAATGAATTCAAAGGAAACTAACAAATTCATTTGATTTGAAGTA
The DNA here is from genome assembly GCF_014885135.2 of Alexandromys fortis. NCBI lineage: Eukaryota > Metazoa > Chordata > Mammalia > Rodentia > Cricetidae > Alexandromys > Alexandromys fortis. The sequence continues at coordinate 598,491 of NW_026068094.1, read as the reverse complement.
AGCCTACTTTCTGCTTTGCATCTGATTTTTTGCCCTTAATTTTTCTGAACACAGACTGGGTAAGTAGAGAGGCTACTGATTAGTTCTTATAAACATACCACCACCATTTACTTTTAGTTTTGTTTTTAACTATCCAGTCTTTCCCTCACCTGCTAACCCAGTATTATTTGATAATAGTAAACCACATCCTTCCATCTTGAGGCATTTTCCTTCTGTGTCATTCCAAACCTGGTCATTCTTCCCTTAGTAAAGCTGATCTCATACATTCCCTTCCTTCTCTCAAATCTTAGATTTCTGACTGCATAGCTCAATGTTCTTTTTATCCATGTGTAAGCTATCCTTGAACAATCACATGAGTTTCTGGCTTTTTCTGATGAACATTCTTTTTATTGTCTTCCTGTGAATGTAGCTACTTACCAGACAACTTCATTCTGATCATTCCCATGAACATTATTTTAGACATATTCAAAAACAAACTAACCACATTCTCCACTTTTAGAAAAGCCTCATTGTTGACTAATTTCTATTGACTCACTTAATGGCATTCTAACTCTAGGATCAGGAGTCAGGAGACCAGGGAGTGCAAGTCCTGATTTTATGTTCTCCCTCAACAGGCATTGAATTCAGTTACCTAAATGGTCAGTTTTGCCTTAAACTACATCTTAACTGGTTATCTTCTCTAATTCCTATTAATCTACCTTCATTTAAAGTCTCATTATCTTTCAGAATGGAGACAGATAAATCTCTTGTACATCAGCCAGTCTAACTGAATTTATAAGCTCAGGTTTATTAAAAGGCCCTGTCTCAAAAACTGAGGCAGAGAGACTGAAGAGAGTGTCAATCTCTGATTCCGTATGCAGATGCACACACATGAACATGTACACGCACAAACACACATATGTGTGCACCCACCCACACACAC
>NW_026068094.1:578882-596792 GCF_014885135.2 Alexandromys fortis | reverse complement strand
GTATCTAGTCATTTCCTTTCCATCGAAATCTGTTCCTGCCTGCCTGGAACTCAAACTTACAAAGATCCAGCTGCCTCTACATCCCAAGTGCTTGGATTAAAAGTGAGCACCACCACTATCTGGCACTCTTTGTTTTTGGTATTAATTTGCATTTTCTTGGTTTATTTAGTATCCTTGATCCTAATGCTCTTATGAGCATATGCTCTTCATCCTATTGCTGACTCATGAGGAGGAAGCACTGAGAGACTGGTTGCTTGAATTCCCTCCTAGTAATTACCCTAGTTGTCTTTGTGTCTGTCAATAGGATGTAGTGTCTCAGCTGCATTCTTCTTCTTCCACCTCCTAAGTCAGTTCAATCCACTTACCCTCTATCACCCAGAAGAAAAGGAGAAGTCTTGGGCCGTGAGAAAGTAGGTGACTTCAGCTGTGGCAGCATTTGGCTGACCACTGATGTTGTCACAGCATCTTTCAACTTTTCTTACTGCCTCACTACAGGTCTGCTCTAATATGTATTCTGATCTGGACTGCTCTTCAGAAGTGTCTGACTTAGGTCTACTGTTCTGCTAACAATGTAACAATGTCATGCAGTGGCTCTGGACTTGAATTTAGGGCTTTGCCTTGGATTTGCTTTGCTGAGCTTTCTTCTCTGTGAGCTTTTCAGATGAATGCAGTTCAGCTGTCATTCCTTGTCACCAAGATTATACCACACTACTTTTGACTGACATATGGCAAAATTTCCCATCCTACAGCTATACTGGAGTATATGTTTCTTTCTAGATTTGTGGAGAAATAGTTATGAAGTTATGGACCTGGTATAAACAATAGGCTAGTGTGTGTGCATGTAAGTGTGTTGTGTGTATTCAACTATGCAAGTGTGAGTTTGTGTATATGTGTGTGAGAGAAAAACAGACAGAAACAGAGAGAAAGAGGAAGGGAAAGAATGAGAGGTAGAAAGAGACAAGGATACAGAGAGGAGAAGTCTCACAGCTGTGGTTATCTACATAAACAACCTAAGGAAGAAATTACATATTGTGGTTCATGGTTTCAAAGTCCATGGTTAGTTAGCAAAAGCTCCATGGGCCATATGATGCTACAAGCTCTTAGAAAAAGTAGGGGAAATCTCTAATATTTATTTATTCATGAAATAACCAACCTCAAATATAATTTCCAGTTTTCTACATAGCAAAGTAGTCACTGTAAAGAAGGTTGCCCCATTCTCTGAATCAGTATAGGACACACCCAGGCACCAAGTTCTTGACAGAAAGGAGATTTATTACCCTGGAGGGACAAGAAGAGGGTGGGGGAGGCTGTAAAGGCAGGCAACAAGCATGAGAAACAGCAACAGTAGCAGCAAGCAACCCAGAAAGCATGGAACAGGTGTTTCTGAAGGAGTGGGATTTTAAGGCAAGAAAAAGGGGAGTCTGTGCTTGGGTGAATTAGTAAACCCTGATTGAACATATTAGCTAAATGATGAATTTTGATCATTTGCCCTTCTTCTTTTGTTTCAGGAATGAATCAGTAGCCCAGTAAGGGAATGGACTTTAAGGACTAGCTTTAGAACTATAGTCCAACAGTTTGTAGCAAAGGAAAAGAATGGGGAAAGGTTAAATCTGTGGTCATTATGTTTGCCATGCTTGGGCCTGTTAGATTCCTTCAGTCACCAGCCTGGCACCTTCTGTCATCAGCTATGTTAGCTGGATAGAAATCAAGGGATACAATTTTCTTCTTGCATAATACAGTTTGTCTCTGATAATCTGCTTGTTGTGTCTGACTTTCCCCTTTGTGCTACAGAAATCAGAGCTTTTCTCATAACATAGCCCCTAGGCTTGCTCCAGCCTGCTGGCTGCAGAATTAAGTTGTCATGTTTGCCTGCCACTGGGACCTGTGAGGTGTCACAGCCTTAAACATCTGAAATGCCAAAGGGAAGAAAAGTTGTCTACCAGCGTTCTGTCATGTCTCGTCTGTAGTACGTTTTGAGCTCATTAAGGTGCATGTTGGAAGGCTCTGGGAACAGGTACATGAACTGGGAGATGGGAGCCAGTTCTGGATTTAAAATCATAAGGACGTGTGCTTGTAGGACATTTTACACCTTCCAAATGACTTTCTCACATTCTCCCCTGTGAAGCAGGCCAAGAGAAAGGTGATTATTTCTCTTTGTATAACGTTAGTTGCCACATTGCAAGAAATCCTGAATGCTGAATCAAGATCATGCCTGAAATACTAATCTGTGTGATCTTTACAAATTCACTCATTTTTTCCAATCTCAATTTTCTCAGCTCAAAAAACCAGACACTAAACTGGAATGAAGGACACTTCATCATATGTATAAAATTCTAAAATGCCTTATAAACCTATGGGATTGTTTGTGCTCATCCATAATAGTACATTATAACCATTCTATTATGAAACTGACTCAAACTGAAATGATGTATCATCCATGACACGGGGAAAGGTATCCTGGAGCTAATGTCCTGGATTCCCCTCTCTGTTCCTGCTCTACTTCACTTTGTGGCCTGGGGGAAGTTGCTTTTATATCCATTGTTTCAACTGTAAAATGGAAAGTAAGGAAAGCTGTTCTGAGAGTTCAGTTATATGGTGCAGAAAAAGCACAGAGTGGGGAGCATAATGTTTGTTCGGTCAACAGTTGTAGTCATCGTTATCATCATCATCATCACTGCTGCCCTAGAGTCAGATTCTATAGCTGTTAGTTAAGTAGTACAGAAGTCCTTTGAAAATATGATGACCTCAACTCTTACCCCAGGAACAGAATGGCAGAGCCAGCCAGGATTACTAGGTATCCTACCCACCTATTACTGGAAGTAGAATTCAGAAAGGGAACTGAGTCCTGAAGGTCACGGAGGAGGGAATCTTGAAAGAAGCTCAACACCCAGGTAAAGTCCTTGGGCTCTTGGTCCACTGTTGCTTTCATATCTGCATTCAGATACCCATAGATCTTAGAATGTAAGAGACTATGACAGTCCATCAAGCTCACCCTACTGCACACATAGTGGGCAAGCACCATGTAGAGGAAGAAAGTTATGTAAGGTGGCACAATGGCTCAGTTCTCTTCATTCTTAGTACAAAGTCTTCCTAACTTTCAAACCTCCTTAAAAACTTCACTGTGGGGCCAAGGGAATAACTCAGTTTGTAAAGTACTTAATTCATGAGAATGAAAACATGAATTTGATCCCCAGTACCTATATGAAAAGCTGGGCTTAGAGCATGCTTAAAAATCTAGTGCTAGGAAGGCCAAGACAGGTAGATCCCTGAAGCCAGTCTTGTATAATCAGTGAGCCCCAGATCTCTGTCAGAGACCTGTTTCAATAGATATGGTACATAAATTCTATAAAACCATGGAATGATACTTAAGGTTAACCTGTGACTTCCTTATTAACTCATACATATAAGCACATGCGCCCACTCATACACATGTTGCCCACATCAACACACACTGGCACATATATGCACATACATACACACACACACCAGGAACTTCCCAGTGATGAATATAAGAAAATGTCACTACTATCTGCCATAAATAATAATTCAACAGCAAAGATCAATGATTTAGGGTAAGCTATGTACTTTGTATATTAGAGTACCTCCTTTAATTTTCAAGAAATAAAACAACAAAGTGACCACTTAAGAACTTTAAAGAGATAAGCCTCAAACAGTTAAAAACTGTAAGAATATGTATAAAGTTGAATAAAGTGCCCAATAAGATATAAATTGTAAGAAAGTAGAGATCCTTTTATTTGTCACTAACTGAAGAATGTGGGAAGCTCCGAGCACGTAGTACTTTCATTATAAATTTTGAACACACACAAAAAAAAAATATGGGAAGTAGGAAGAACATTAGTAAGGTCATAAAAAATGAAACCATGTATCTCCTCATACTCACAAAAAATGGACAATAACACAAAGTGAAAAAATATTTAGTAGCACTTCATAGTCTGGGTAGCTGTAACAGAGTGAGTTTATAAAAGGTAGACCAGCACACACACACACACACACACACACACACACACACACACGATGTTTAGTGAGACTGGCATATCTGAAATTGTTGCACAGACCCAGAAGTAAAGAAAAACAGGACACTGGGGAGGTATTCTCAGTTTGTATTGCACTACTATTCAGAGAACATGGGCATCTTTCACTACAGAGATAACCAAAAAAAATCCCCCAAAGAAAAAGGGTGCATGGGGCAGCCATGCTGAACAGCTCAAAGTCTAGATGCCAACTCTGCAGTTGTGTGACACACAGCAAAGACATCAGAGCCACCACCAAAAAGATTTAAAGCAATAATTCATGCCCAGCTTCTTGATTTCTTTATATATACTCATGCTCTGGAAGCTGATTCCACTATCATAAAGAATTCCATGTACCATATGCAGAGCAAACATAGTTCTCTGTGTGAGTACGAGCAGACGCTAGGGACCCTGGACTCTTCAGAGAACCCACCAATGTGGCAGGAGAAGCACTATGCCTTGAATACAGTTTGTGCTGCCTGCTTGTGAGTTCTGCACTCCTTGCTTCATGTAAGGAATTGATTTAATTGCCTTTAATTTGTCAAGCAAAGCGTATTTGTCAGTATTTAACCAGGCACCAAGGTGGAAAATCAAAGCAGCACAGGACTGTTTGCGCCACCACTGGTTGCATCACTGCTGGTCTTGACTCTTTGCTACACGGACACCTGCTGGAAAATAAAGGTTATTACACCTAAAACAATTTACCAAAATCTATAAAAAGCTAAATACTTGGTTAGTAAAAAGTCAGTAAACTTGGAGGTTATATAATGAAGACAATATTACCATGCAGAATTGTAATAACCTTTTTGCTGGTACTATTGATTGTATTCTACAAGGCGTATATGGTTATTGTGATACATCCATTTGTCGGATATTGGGACTCAGCTTTCTTCTTCATATTATATCCTTAAGAAAATAGTTTGATAGCAGAGCCAAGAATGAGGCACTTTTAGAAATGATACAGTCTTTACAGACTAATAATGAACAGCTAGATAACAGGATTACTATCAATGAAAATCAGAAGTTCCCTAAAAAATTATTACTGAAATTATTGAAAAGGATAAAATTAATTTGACAGACAAAACTCCATCCATGTCAAAGGGTATGTAGAAATTATCTGAAAGAATTCATACTGTTGAATTTGGCAATCAAAACTTGTTAAAAAGTTACGATAGGTTAGCAGATAGAGTATCTCTCTGGGAAGGCAATCTACATGCTATCCAAATAATGTCCAAGGTGAGATATTGTCTTTAAAGGAAAAATTCAGACCTTGGAATCACATGTGCAAAATAAGGACCAGAAGCTAGGTGCCTCAAAGAAATAAGTAGAAATATATACAGGCCAGAAGACTCATGCTTTACAAAAGACAGTAGTAAAAAGACTTGAAATGATTGAGGAAATAGGACAGGATTTAACATCACCAGTACCTGTTAGAGATGACTTATCAGGATTTTAACTTTCTACTCTATAATCAACTCTGAAAAAGCATCAAGCTCTAAATGCCCAAAAGGATCCAAAGAAGGTAGATGTATACCTATAGGAATGAATGATCTGAAGGAAATTAAGTAACCAGTAGTATCTTATGACTTGTATTCAACATTTGTTAGGGAGATGGTTAAAGATATGGGCTTCTAGCAATAAGGCTACCCCACATGACTAACTGGCTTCAGTTAGTTTCAGCAGCTCTTGATGATGGGCCACAACTACTGTGTTATTTGCAAGAAGAGGCAAAAATTTTAGAACAATGGAAAAAAAGCAAAGGACTTGAGACATCCTAAGATCAAATTCTTGGTGAGGGCACTTATGCTGACCCACAAGCTCAAGCTCTTTAGGATTAACAAATCTTGCCCCTATACCACAAAGCAGCCTTAAATGCTAGGGACAGGATTCAAGAACTATGAAAGCTAACTGAGTATGCCAGGGTTAAACAGGGCTAGAGAGAACTCTTTAGTGATTTTTACAATGATTAACTAAGGCTGTACAAATAGGAGTAACAGACTCAGAAGCTAGATGAGTACTTATTGAATCTCTAGCTTTTTAAAATGCCAGCTTAGAATGCAAAAAGATACTTGGGCCTTTAAAGGTTAGATCAGCACCTATAGATGAATAGATCCTGTATATAATGAACATTGAGACATTTGACTCTAATACTGAATCTTGGTATGAGAAGTAATTTCAAAAGAAATGAGGAGAAATGAAAATGTCAAATGTTTTAATTGTGGTAGAATAGGACATCTGAGAAGGGATTGTAGACATCAAATTCCTAGAAATAATGTCTCCTCTGGAAATGGTAAGAATAAAAGGTATCAAAATTCTGGATTATGTAGAAGGTATGATAAAGGCCAATGGTCCAATGAATGCAGATCAACAGAAGACAGACAAGGCAAACCATAATATTGGGAATCTCCTTGAGGGTCCACTCACAGCCCCAAGTCAAAAGTGGCCCAGTCATTCCCAGTCACTCTGGAGAATATGTATCACCAGGCAAATTTTAAAAAAATGCATTGCCTTCTATAAAAAATCATACTGTTCTGGATGATGAAATAAATATGGAGGATGAATGAAAAATTACAATAGGAAACAGAGAACATATTTTCTGGCAGACTTATATAAATGATCAAAGACAATAGCTAAGAGTGAGAATAAATGGCATTGTAATTGTTGGTTTGATAGACATGGTTGTGAACTTGAGTATATTAGTCCTGAATCTTAGCATCCAACTTGGCTTCTTCAAGAGGTAGATGTTCAATTCCTATAAATAGGAACCCTATTTCAACTGAAACAAAGCATGAGATGGGTTGAATGCAAAGGGCCAGAAAGACAGATAGGAAGGCTGAGGCCATATTTGACTAATATCACAGTGAATTTGTAGGGTTATGACCTGCTGTAGCAATGGAATACTCAAATTAACATTTCTATAGTTAACCTTCTGGGAAGGTTATTATAAATTACTATAAAAAACAGTCTCCAGTTATTTAGGCTGTACAAGAACACAAAGCAACTAGCAAACCCTTAGAGGCACCAATGGCCATACCTTTAAAATGGTTAAATGAGAAATATGGGTTAAACAATGGCCTTTAACAGAAGACAAACTGCAAGCTTCAGAACAGATGGTATAGAAGCAACTAGATGCTCATCATATTGAAGAAACAACCAGCCCTTGAAATTCTCCTGTATTTGTTGTTAAAAAGAAATCTGGAAAATGGAGATTGGTGAAAGATCTAAAAGCTGTCAACAAGGTCCTATACAATCTGGAATTTCTCTGCCTTCTCTATTACCAAAAAGATGGCCTCTTATAGTTATTGATTTAAAAGATTGTTTCTTCACTATAACTTCACAGGAAAAGGACAGAAAAAAATGCCCTCACAGTGCCTACTTATAATAATTTTCAGCCTACTAGGAGATATCAGTGGATGATCCTCTCCCAGGAAATGCTCAATAACCCTACCATGTGCCAATATTTGTAAACAATTTCCTAAATCTATAATTTACCATTACATGGATGACATTTTGCTCTCTGATTCAAGCATAGACCTTTAGAAGGAATGTTTGAAGAAGTAAAGGAAGTTTTGCAAAAATGGGGATTACAAATTGCTCCTGAAAAAATAAAGAGGATATTCTGCCAATTACCACGGTTATAAAATAGGTTTACAGAAAATTAGAACACAAAAGGCACAAATTAGGAGAGACTGATTGTGAACTCTTAATTACTTTCAAAGACTGTTAGGAAAGATTTTCAGTCTACAACCAGCTGTTGGAATAACACCTGATCTAATAGTTCATTTAAACAAAATTATAGATGGTGACAAAGACTTAAATAGTCCCAGGGAATTAACAACTGAAGCTGAAAGGGAATTGGTTGTCATTGAAGAAAACTTACAGGAGGAATATGTGAATAGAGTAAGACCAAATCCTAATTACACACTGTCATATTGCCTTCCAGAATTTCTCCTACAGGAATTTTAATGCAATGGGAAGATATTATCTTAGAAGGGATCTTTTTACCACATAGACAAAGTAAATAATTAAAAGCTTATGTGGAAAAAGTTCCTGAATTATTCATAAAAGGAAAATTGAGACTTTGTCAACTAGCAGGAAAAGACCCAGGGCTGGAGAGATGGCTCAGTGCTTAAGAGCATTGACTGTTCTTCCAGAGGTCCTGAGTTCAATTCCCAGCCACCACATGGTGGCTCACAGCCATCTATAATGAGACCTTGCACCCCCTTCTGGAAATGTGGGCACACATGGAAGGAATGCTGTACACAAAATAAATAAATAAATAAATCTTTAAAAAAAAGACCCTGGGGGGAGGGAGAGAAGGGCAGAAGGAGGGGGAGAGAAATGGGAGGCTGGGAGGAGGCAGAAACTTTTTTTTCTCAATAAAAAAATTTTTAAAAAAGATAATTAAAAAAAAGACCCATCAGAGATTATAGTGCCTTTTACTACTGATGAAATTAAAAAATTATGGAAAGACAATGAGCCTTGTCAAAGAGTTTATGCTAATTTTTAAGGAGATATTAATTATCCCCAAAATGATAGAAGTAACCTTATAAATATAACTACTTGGACCCTTCCCCACATTGTATGTGACACACCAATAACTGGAGCCTATATATTCTCTACTGATGCAAATAAATCAGAAAAGGCAGGTTACAAATCAGAAGATATAAGTAAGATGGAACAAAGCCCTTTTAATTCTGTCCAAAAGGCAGAATTATATGCTATTCTCACAGTACTAGGGGATTTTAAAGAACCTCTCAATATAGTTACTGATTCACAATATGCTGAGTTGTCTTACATATTGTAACTGCTGAATTTATATCAGATAACACAGAATTGACTTCATTATAATTGCAGGATCAAGATATAATCAGGAATAGACTTTGTTCCATATACATAACACACATCCAATCCCATACAGGTCTGCCAGATCCTCTAGCTCAAGGTAATGCAGAAATTGATCAATTATTGATGGGAAGTGTGTTGAATGCCTCAGAATTTCATAAGAAGCATNTATATATGACACATCTGATCCTATATAGGTCTGCCAGGTTCTCTAGCACAAGGTTATGCAGAAATTGATCCATTACTGATTAGAAGTGTGTTGAAGGCTTCAGAATTTCATAAGAAACATTATGTCGATAGCAAATATTTAAATAAAGAGCTTCCTATTACATTGTAACAAGCTAAAGAGATTATAAAGAGATGTCCTACTTGCTCTTTCTATAACCAAACACTACTACCTACAGGGAGTAACCCCAAGGGTACTAAAATGAATGAAATCTGACAGATGGATTTGTTCCACATTGCAAATTTTGGAAAATTAAAATATGTACACCACACCATTGATACTTATTCAGGCTTTCAATGGGCAACTGCTTTGAGCTCAGAAAAGGCTGATTCAGTAATCGCCCATTTATTAGAAGTCATGGCCATCATGGGTATACGTGTACAAATAAATACAGATAAATGGTCCAGCCATATGTCTCTAAGAAAATAAAACTGTTTTTTACTTATTATAACACACCATATTACAGGTATACCAAATAATCCTCCAGGTCAGGCAGTTATAGAAAGATCAAATCAAACTATAAAGGATATGTTAAGCAAACAGAAAGGAATAAAAATACCCCCCAGAAGTAGATTGCATAATGCTTTATTAACCTTGAATTTTCTTAATGCTAATGAGAAAGGAACAACAGCATCAGAGAAACATTGGATAATAAAAAAAGAAACTTCTGGATTAAATTAGCCATTGTATTTCAAGATTGTGTTGACCTTATAATGGAAACCAGGAGATGTGCTACTTTGGGGAAGGGGTTTCTCTCTTGTTTCCAAAGGATAAGAAAAGGTATGGATACCATCAAAATAAAAAAAGATTTGTTTTAAAAAGGAGAAACCTCTTGAAAAAGAGAAATTGTGGCTCATCCACTGAGGTGACAAACATATAGATAAAAAGGAAACCCCATAAGGGTTATGGCAGGGTTCTGCTCTTGTCTTTGCAAGAAAATACTCATCTTCAAAAAGTCAAGAGTCCTTGGACATCTAAATCCCTAAAGAGGAACAGATAATTATCCAGATAGGATCACCAAACAAAGAGAATTATGATTTATGAGGACAGGTCACCTGAGGGTAAGAATCACCGAAATACATATATATATATATATATATATATATATATATATATATATATATATGTCATAACTCACTTAAAAATCAAAGCTGGCTTTGGAACTGGACAATGGCTCTGTCCTTCTCTAAATCCAAGCACATTAATAAAAATTCCAAGTTTCTGTCTCATGTCAGGAGCCATCTGGTATGAGATATAAAGAAGAAAAAATTTAGGAAAACTTTTATTTTTCTTCATATATATTTATGTCTATATCATACCTTTCATTGAATATATGTCTGTATAAATAATGTTTAAGTTTTCTACAATGAACAATGAATTTTCCTGCAGTAATCTTTGAAGCTTTCAGAAAGAAGATGGGGCCTCACCACGATGACTCTACCTGGTTAATATGAGATCATGATGCTGATAGTGCTACTATAAGACCTGTTTTGACTACCAACTGTCCAAGATGGTTCCAACTTGGTTAGTTGAAATGGTGTACCTTTTTATAATGTTCTGGCCAGAACTCTAAATAGCATCCTCAGAAAATCCCTACTGAATACTCAGAGGCTATTTGCAATTACACCAGACAGTAATCTTCAAGTTTAACCATCATTTTGCTTTCTCAGAATCCCATAGAAAGAAGATCACCTCCATGAGAGTTGGAAGTAATTCTAGAAGACAACATTCTCTCTTTCAACAAAGTTTGACCTCAGGGTTAGGGACATCAATTAGGGGTTGATTATGATTGGTATAGGATTGGGGGTTGGAGTGGAAATCATGTAGGGTCAGGGATCTCTTTGAAAAAATGGAAATTGGATGTGATAATAGATTAGTGTGAGCTTATTCATACTAATAATAATAGTGAGTAATAGAGTGAATACTCGTAAACTATTATTTATAGGCGATTTACATTGGTATAGATTCTTGTATATTGATTCAAATTATATTGAATATGTTCTTATTTTTGTCTACAATATTGTACACATAGGCAAAGTTATTTTTTCATATTGTATGCATGCATACTTCTGCTTAAGACATGTTGTATATTGATACAGCTCTAGGATGTTTTATTTTATTGTACTATACATTTCAACCTCTGATCAAGATACTTATACATCATTTACATTTCAAGGTCATTGTCTTCATTTGTTGCACAGTTGTTTAAAGATTGTTCAACATTCTAATATGAAGTCTTAGTCTTTAAGCTATACAGGTATTAAAAATTATAGGTCAATAGCCATCTATGTTTGTCATACTCATAGTTAGATTAATCAGGTTCTTTAGATACAGATATTGTATTCTGTATGTATAGGTAATCTTCAACCACTTCAAAGAGCTGTAGAATAATGCATTTAAATAACTTAGAGTTCTGTTGAATTCTAAGAAGCTGGGTACTGAGTTTAGTAAAGACAGTGCCTGTTGAGGCAGCAGCAGCAACAACACCACACTTAGCAGCAAGAAGCAAGGGTGGACAGCAAGCAACCCTGCTTTGTCCTTAGAGCTCTTTAAATTGATGCTTTCACTAGAAGGTTCTGCCCTTTCTGAGAGAAAATATTCCCCTGCAGATTTATACAGAAGTATATCACTTAGTGGATTCCACATGTGCTTGGATTGACAATAAGGATCAGACATTACAACCCTCAAAAAGGTTTTTTTTTTCTCTTGTATCCAGTTCTTTTCTCTCTGTAGTTTTCTTCCCCACCTGCTCTCTACCATTATCACTCTGCATCTCACCAGCAACATGTCTCTGTGACCCTAGGCTGCACTGAAGGATAAGCAAAAATAAACATTTCCTCTTCATAGGTTAATTTCTAAATATTTTGTTCTATGATAGAAAGCTGATATCTTTTGCAGTCTTTTAACAATGAGCTCTAGTTGATCTGCCAATATTCGAAAGCTGGTACTACAATTGGAAGCCACTAGTTCCATCTCTTTCCTAGTTTCTTCATTCCATGGCTCCTTCTCTTGGCTGGACCATTAAGATTGACATTTTGGTTAATTGGACTCTATTATCAACTTTCAATTTATTCTTTGTGGATCTGACTCACTTCTGTGCCAGATTCAGGTTCCCAGAAATTCTGTGGCTTCCAATAACAATGGTAACAACAATAGCAACAGTAGTATCTTACCTGATTCATAGAGGAATTATAACACATTGAGATGGAAATAAGATGATTCTATTTTTCCCAAAACTCCTTCCAACTCTGTTACATATATTTTAACAAACATTTTATTGAAATGCACACCCATACAGAAGCTTGCCCAAACTACAGAGGTATAGACTCTGTAAATTAACACGAGGTAAAAAGCATTTGTAGACACACCATTGCCAGAAAAACAGGAGCTCTTCTGAGCCCCAGCCTCCTCCACAGCTAATCAGTGTCCTGGTGTCTGCTGTCAGAAACTGGAACCAAGTCATGTGGCTTGCATTCACTTGCTTGTGGACACTTACTAAACCTCATTTCATACCATCTTCATCTTGTGTACATAAAGCATTCACTTGTTTTTGTGGCTTCTCTGTTCTTTATTTTAGTAATGATACAATTATACATTTTCCTATTGTTGGATATTTGGATTCCAAGCTTGAAGCTTTAAATAATGCTACTATAAAATGCTTCCACATAGGACCTGGAGTCACAGCTCAGTGGATAAGAGCACTTGATGCTTTTGCAGAGGTCCTGAGTTTGGGTCCCAGCATCCACATGGTGTGGCTCACTAACATCCGTAGCTATAGTTTCAAGGGATCTGAGCCCCTCTTATGGACACTATGAGCACTTCACATACAGTACACGAGATGCAAGCAAAACACCCAAAATAAAAAATTAAAACACCTTCATATGTCATTTGGTGCTCATATGTATCCTTGTATAATACATATCTAGAAGTGGAACTATAGGATCAAAAGTTTTACGGACACTGTCTTATTGGCTAGTGCTGCCCAGTCCTCCCAATTGGCCATCCCACCATCAGTACATGTGAATACCAATATATTTGATGCTATGCTAACTTTAGCATTAGCAGTCTTTTTAATTAAGTTCCTCTTGTGGCAGTATATGGTTATCTCATGTCTTTAATTATCTCAGGTATTTAATTTGTACCTTCCTGATGAATAAGGAGGCTAACTAAGTCTAGATTCATTAGATATCTTTATTTTTTAAAAGTCTGTTCAAGTCTTCTGCAGAACACATAAGCACAGAACAAACAAACAAACAAACAAACAAACAAACAAACAAATAGATTCTGTCTCCTCATACCCATTCCCAGCAATGACTAAAACCTAAATGCTCTTTTCACCCAGTCACCTCACCTAAATCAGAGAAGTGGGAGAAAACAAAAGTTTTCAGAGAACCCTGGGATGGACTGCATTCATCTGCTGAAATAGCATGACAACATGCCCTGGAATGGATCCCTGATGTAAGCAACAGAGATCACAGCCTCAGTTCTAGGGATGAGAAGTCCAAATCTCAGAGCACCAGTTACTTCAATTCCTGGTAATGATATCTGTATTGTTTTCTTGATAGATGATGCTCACTTTCCCATGGTGCCCTCTGGTAGAAAAAGAGACTTCACTATTTGATAACTCCTCTTCTAAGGATGCTAATCTCATTGTATCAGGGTCCCATCCGTAGGACCTCAGTGAACCTTTGTTGCCTCCTTAAGGGTTCTGTCTCCAAACAAAGCGATATACTCCTCATTCAGCACATGTTCCCTGGGAGTGGGACTGTGTTTGTCAGAATCTGGCAGCATAAAGTATATTGCTTGGTTCTTTCTCATAATGTTCTCTAGTTTGTCTTAGATTTTTGAAAGAACATAAAAATTTGGTACTATTGTCTAATGAGTAGAAATCTTCTAACAATGAAGAAGGCATTCAAAAAATATTTTGTTAAGGTCTTGGAGAATGGATCAGTCAGTAAAGTTCATGGAACATTAGTTGGAAGACCTGAATTTAATCCCTAGCACCTAGGTAAAAAAGCCAGCTGAAGTAGCATGCTCCCTTAATCCCAGCACTTCAGAAATTGAAGCAACAGTAGACTGCCTGGGATTGCTGGCAAGTCAGTCTTGTCAAATTAGTTAGCTCTAGTTTTCATTAGAGACCATGTCTAAAAAAGTAAGGTGGAGAAGTGAGGAAGACATCCAATGTTGAACTCTGCTCTCCACATGGCCACACATGTACACACATGGGCATACACATACACACCCATGTACAAGAACTTATACATATACACTAATAAGTAATACAATTCAAAGGGACATAAATGATGAAGCTGACTCAAGAGAAGCCCTCCCTGATATGCATGGGTCCTAAAGAATCCCAGTGGCTTCCCTCTAATGAATGGCAGCTTTGGTTATAGTTGAGCTGTAAGTGTTCATCCCTGCTAATTACTTAACACCTAGTATTGGATTTGTAAAAGCTGTTTTTTAATGATCTCTTACAACCCTTCATGAAATCTCATTAGCAGATATAGATTCACATGGGGCTGGCCAGGGGAATATTTGTGTTCATGGTCAGAGGTCACTAGTTCCCTCTTGATTCCAACTGAAGGTAAAGCATGTGCTATGGTTAAGTTCCACAGAGGCACTTCAGAAGTTATCTGCGAGTCTCTTTTTCTTCCCCCTTATCTATCCTGTTTAGACCTGTCCTAACCCTGTAACCTCAAGCAGCCTAAACTGGGAGAACACTGTGGTCACCAACTACCAGCCTCTTCCTGAACATATCCTCATTAGTCCTCGTAGCTAATTATCTATCCTTTGCTCAAACACCCAGCATAGCTCCCTACGGCCTCATTCACTAACTCTTTCCTGTGACCACCTTTCTCACTCAATCATGTCTCCTTCACACTCAATAAATATATAAAATGAGAGGGTCAGGGTTATCTGCCTCAACCCAAAAGTTTGTATTCTGTTCCTTCTTCTTTTCAAGGTTTGTACACTCAGTTCCTGACCTCTAAATCTGTCCTTCTCACGCCACAGTGATCCTGTGGCGATGTGGTGAGAGGTAAGGATTAACAATATGTAGCCTATAGAAAAAACTGTGTCTTATTTTACTTCTAGATAGCTCTTGTTGGGATTGGTCACATCACTCCATGGTCCACTTGTTCCTCATGTTGCTATGGTATTCATATACTGCTGTGCTTATTAAGCAAATTTCAAATACATGAACCTGCTATGTGACTCTGATTATCATGCGTGCCTCTCAATTTACTAAGAGATAAAATTATCTATTCTGATAAGTCTGGGTCATTTTTATGATCTTACCATAACTTCAAAGGAAGTAGGGATGAGCTTATGATGAGGTCAATTATTATTTTCTAAAACCTACCCATACTTTTGATTTATCTGTTACCCCACTTATTATTTGAAGTGGAACTTTGCCTTGCTATTCAACAATTAACGCTTTACTTTTAACCTCTACTTAGGAAATAGATCTCTCTTGTTTTGAAACGCACAGTTTCTGATTTAAACCCTTGGGTAGACTCGTAATGTAATACAATGAACATAGACTTGGAAGAAGCACTAAGTCTTCCCACAATAAAGAAGGTAAACTCTTTTGTCTTGTGCACTTGCTGTTGATAGTAGTTAGCACATAGATATGCTCCTTGACTAATTGAAGCCTCACAGAAACTCCAAGATGTGAGCATGATAAATATCTTAGTTTCTTTTCCTGTTTCTGTGATGAATTACTCTGATAAATCACCTTAAGAAGAAAGGGTTATGTTAGCTCAGAGTTTTATGTTGTAGTCAATCAAAACAGAGAAATCATGACATCAAGAGATTGAGGGAGCTGTTCACTCTACATATACAATCTGAAGAAGAGAGTAATTAATCCATTCCTTCTGTTACTCAGCCTGGTTTTTCTATTCTTCTATAGTCCAGGATCCCCTACCTAGGGAATAATGTCAGCCACAGTGGGTAGCCATTCTTTCCACCTCAAGACATTCCCCCAAGGTATGCTCAAAGGCCTATGATTCTAGATTATGTCAAGTTGACAATTAGCATCACCGGAAATATGTCAGCCTTATCATTGAGAATATGTAAAAACCCAGAAGTTCAGGGTCTGACAGATTGGACTGTTCTCTATATTGGGATGTTCCATTACTCCCTATAGTAAACTATTGAAAATAATCATAAAGCAAAATTAAGATATATCTTTATTTAAAAGCAGCAAGGAATAGTGAAAAGGTCTACAAAAAATGACTCATACAGAGGTAATGAGGTTGGGATGAAATCCTGATGGTGTTAAATCAGGATTTAGCACAGTGTGGGCTTTAGCAGTCTACTCTGAGGTTTTGATAGCCATGCAGACATATAATCTGAGACATAAGGCCTTCTTAAGGCAGGGATCTGGATGGGTTCTCAATAATGACACAGAGGTTAGAAAAATAATTCTTAATTCCTATTTCCAGGTAAAACTGATAATTAATGACACGTTTCTAGTACAGAATTCACAAAAACTCAGAACAAAGTATAAAACAGTAAGAAAATTTCTAGGGGTTACAAATGACAAGAAATACAGTCTAAAATAAATATTTTCCCTTGGAGTATCTCCCAATTTTTGTTGACCAACAGTGTAATTTTCAAGAAACCATGTTTACAACAAAATGCAGACAAAATTTGAGACATAGAAAGTTAGACCAAGTATGTACAAATGAAGACTAGATAATCATAAGATATTCAGTACAAAAATATAAAATTACAAGTTATAATCACCATAAGGCAAGGGTAGAATGCTTATTTATCTCTGGGCAAAACAGATGAAGCCTCCATGGGAGTCTCTCCCAGAAACTTATCTGGACCAAAAATTCACATGGGAAGTATAATCTCCCGAAATTTTCCAAACCAAAAGTGAAATTTAGAGCATTCCTAGTGGTGTGTAAAATGTAATGATTTTTTTTTAGTAATATGCTTTAGCTTGGGTCTCTGAGAAGCAATGAAAAGTCACACACTCACAAAAACACACTACATACCATGAAGAAACAAGTAACTATTATAAAGATTAAAAGCAAAAATAACAACTAGCCTAGACTGCAAAATTAGAGTTTACCCACCTCCAAGTTCTAGGATTGAAAACAGCCCCTCATGCATGCTATATAACTGTGCAGCCACTGAATGATAGCCCCAACCCCAAAATAGGTTCTTAATGATGATCAGTGTTGAAGTAATCATGACAGAATAAAGAGTTGGTAAATTAATATATTTATGGAAGTAAATTAGATATTAAAAGTATGAGAAAAATAAAAAGGTGAGGAAATTTTTGAAAAATAACCAAGTAGAGAACTTATAAACAATATTAGAAACTGAATAAATTAAATAGCAGGTTTTGTAGAAATATGAGTCTTGATGAAGTGGAAGATATGCTTCATTGATTACCGAGATGGATCTTAAGAAACTAGGAAAAAGAGACTATGAACAAGGCATATTGCAAAGGGCAGAGTAAGATTGTGACTGTGGTTTGAACATGAGCTGTTTCCCCACAAAGACTCCTGTCTTATGGGCTTGGATTCCAGTGTAAGCAGCATTCAGAAACTGGGGTTTGAGGGAGAGACCAGATGGTGAAGGCTCTTTCTTCAGAAATTAATTAATTCATTGATGGGTGCCACGTCCACAGCAGTGACTGCCGTGTAGTGACAAAATGCCTCTGCGCTGGCTTTTGCCTGCTGAAGGATTGGGGTTAGAGCTTCTTGGAGCGAAGCCCCAGGTGGTCCCCCTGGCAATCAGCAGTCCAGAGAGGACCTGATGCCCTAGGCAAATCTCGTATCTGGAGAT
>NW_026068094.1:538049-574670 GCF_014885135.2 Alexandromys fortis | reverse complement strand
TTAGAGAAAATTCCCCTTTATGAAAAGATTAGCTAGATCTCAGAAACCCTGGAGTCTTTATAATAAGAAGGAAAGAAAGGAAATTATTGATAACATGAGACTAGTTTTAATATATTGGTATAAGAACTATCATGAGAAAATGAGAAAACTATTAGGAGATATGGAACAAAGAATAAAAACTATATAGATGGAAAGCTAAACACAGGACCCTGAGAACTAGTCACCCACGGTAGAAAGTAAATAATGGTGTGAGACAGAATTCTAAAAGACAAAACAAAACTAAAAGTCCTTGCCAACATCTTGAGCACGGAAGGGGGAACACGTAGAAAGGAGCACGTAGAAGAAGCTCTATTTTGGTTATGCTTAATCTTGATTTATGTCTGGAACCCTGAGTGGGGTGATGTAATGCACCTGCCAAGTTCTTTGATCTGTTTTGTACAAAAACTGAAGCTTTACAGAAGTAAAATTGCAGCAGATTTTCACTACACAGTGTGTCTGTCTGTCATTTCCCTTGCGTCGTATCCTGGCAATCCTATCCTTCACCCTGTTCTCCTGTGGGTGGTGGTCTCCGAGAGGGACGGTCCGCGGCAGATGGGCTTAAAATGTTCTGGTATTGAGGGTGCCTGAACTGGCCTTGCCCTGCTATCACACTGATGTTTATCTCAAATATCATCATAGAATCTTCGTCCAGGCTACGGATGAAGATAGAGACAGAGACGCTCATCAGAGTAATGGACTGAGCTCCCAAGGTCCAGTTGAGAGGGAGAAGATAAGCAAGGAAGTCTGGACCGCAAGGGGTTGATCCACCCACTGAGACAGTGTGCCTGTTCTAATGGGAGTTCATCAAATCCAGCTGGACTGGGACTGAATGAGCAAGAGATCAAATGTGCTCATAATGTGGCTCATAATGGGGGCTGACTGAGAAGCCATTGATAAAGGCCCTGGGACTTGTTTCTACTGCATGCACTGGCTTTTGGGGACCCTAGTCTGTTTGTCTATTTGGATGCAAAGCTTCCTAGGACTGGATGGGGGGGGCGCTTGGACTTCCCACAGGGCAGGTTTCTCTGCCCTCTCTTAAGGAGGGTGGGGGTGGGTGGTGGGGGTGTGGGGGTGTGGGGGAGCGGGAGGGGACTGGAAAGAGGGAAGTGTAAACTTTTTAATGGAAAAAATAAAAAATAAATAAAAAGAAAAAGAAAGAAAACATGTTATCATGGCTGGCTCCAACCCTGATAGAGTAAGTGCCTCACTGGAAACAGACAATCCATTGGAAGGTGCGCCAGCAGCATGCTCTCTGCTGAGCAGGATACAGGTACTCTTCAGTGGGGGACAACCCAAGGCGAACAAGAAGAGACTGGAGAAATACAACTGCAGCTTATTACCAAGTACAGAGCACCCTGAATTATGAGCTTACACTTCATTCGTGTAGAAAGTAAAACCAGTAAAAATTAAAAAGGCTACAACTATCAGAACCAGCTTCATGGTGAAGCCTGTGCTGGAACTAGCTCTTGTAGACCAGGCTGGCCTCAAACTGACAGAGATCTGCCTGCCTCTGCCTTCCGAGTGCTGGGATTAAAGGCGTGTGCCACCACCGCCCAACCTTCAATTTTTTTCTTTAGAGACTTAAAGTTCTTGTCATGCAGATCTTTCACTTGTATAGTTAGAGTTATCCCAAGATATTTTATATTTGTGGCTATTGTACAATAATTTGTATTATGTATTTGTATTATTGTATGATATTGTATGATGGGTGATGATTCTCTGATTTCTTTCTCAGCCTGTTCATCATTTGTGTAGAGGAGGGCTACTGATTTTTTGAGTTAATCTTATATCCTGCCACCTTACTGAAGGTGTTTATCAGTTGTAGAAGTCCCCAGGTAGAGTTTTTTGGGTCACTTATGCATACTATCATCTTCAAAAAGTGGTACTTTGACTTATTCCTTTTTTGATTTGTGTCCCCTTGATCTCTTTTTGCTGTCTTATTGCTCTAGCTATAACTTCAAGAACTATATTGGATAGATATGGAAAGCGTGAACAACCTTGTCTTATTCTTGATTTTAGTGGAATCACTTTGGATGTCTCTCCATTTAATTTGATGTTGGTTTTTGGCCTGTTGTAAATTGCTTTTATTATGCTTAGATATGTTCCTTGTATCCTTGATCTCTCCAAGCCCTTTATCATGAAGGGGTGTTAGATTTTGTTGAAGGCTTTTTTAGTATCTGAGATGAAAATGTGGATTTCTTCTTTCAGTTTCTTTATTTGGTAGATTATATTGCTAAATTTCCATATGTTGAACCAGCCCTGCATCTTGGGGATGAAGTCTATTTGGTCATGATGGATGACTTTTTTGTTCTGCTTTTGGATTCAGTTTGCTAGTATTATATTGAGTATTTTTGTGTCAAGGGTCATAGTCTGTACTTTTCTATCTTTGTTGCATCTTTGTGTGGTTTGGGTATCAGGGTAATTGTAGCATCATAAAAGGAGTTTTTTCTATTGTGTGTAATACTTTAAGGAGTATTGGTATTAGCTCCTCTTTGAAGATTTGGTAGAATTCTGTACTGAAGCCATCTAGTCCTTTAGTTTTTCTTGGGAGGGTAGTTCGGGGGGGGGGGGACTTTTAATGACTTCTTCTATTTCCTTAGGGGTTATATGTCTATTCAAACTGTTTATGTGGTCTTTATTTAATTTTGGTATGTGGTACCTATCCAGAAAATTATTCATTTCTTTTAAATTTTCTAATTTTGCTGAGTACAGGTTTTTGAAGTATGTCTTGATGATTCTCTAAATTTCATCAATGTCTGTTGTTAGGTTTCTGATTGTGTTAAGTATTTTTTGGTTGTTCACAGTATTTTGAGGGCTCTTAGTCTGTCAAATCAACAGGTTCTCATCTTCGGTGGAAACAAAAGCAGAACCTCTTTTCCAAAGAAACATATCCTTAGACCTAAATTTTAAGTCAAGATACCTTTAAAATATATATGTTGGTTTAGCTTAGTCATTCATATAATGAAATGTCTCTTTGCACTTAGCTCCTTCACAGTCAAAAAATTCAAAGAAAACATAATAATATATATAATCCAGATTCTCTGTGTACATTCCATCTTTATGTGGCTTATTTTTCTTTACTCCTTTAATCTATGACTGTCTGTACTGTGTCTCTTTAAAGACTTTACTTTTTTCATTAAAACACTGCTCAACCTATTAGCCTATGCATATTTCAAGATAGCTCTTATCTTAAATTACCCCATTTCTATTAATCTGTGTTCTGTGTATTGCCACATGGTTGTGGCCTACAGGTTTCTGTCCAGTATCTAGCATCTGTCTCTTCAGGTGGCTACATGGTTTCTCCTTGACTCCACCTACTCTGTTATATGTGTGTCTCTCAGTCTGCCTATATTCTGTTAAGTCATTGGCCAAAAACAGCTTCTTTTATTAACCAATGGCAATAAAACATATTCATAGCATACAAAGGGGAATCCCACATCAATGATGTGCTTATATCTGGACCCAACTGGAAAGCCTGTGGGTCTAGGCTACAGGGAATGAAGAAAGAAACTGACTTATCATTCTGTTTTTTTTTTTTCCCAGCGTGAACTTCAAACAGGAAAAGACATTTTGGATTTAGTTACCAAGCAAACTGAGTCTACATGCAAGGTGCCTAGATAATTTTTAGGTGTCTGTAGGACTGGAAGACCTTGGAAAGTCCTTCCCATCAGTAGTTGAGCCCATAGGCATAGTTCATTTATTGCCAAACAACCTGAAAATGCTCCCAGATACCTGACTATATGGGGAACATTGTCCCCATTCCCATCGCTCTGCTATTTTTCCTCAGTGGCTAACACAACACTAAACCACTGGTTTTGTTCCAACAGACTCTGACCCCAGAAGCTTTGCCACAAGAAGAACAAGAAGACTCTGTAGACAAAAATTTCTTGTACTTGCATTATGCATTCTTGAGCAGTCCTTCATAGGACCACAGCAGATGTTCCATTGTCCTTTCATTCTCCTTTTTAGAGCAATTGTAATTGGCAGTGTTTCAGTTAGGCTCTCCCTCAGGATACTTCAGCTTTCTTCCACACCCGGGAATTCAGATTCCTGCTTCATGCACCAAGCTGATTAGATTTCTTAATTTTCTAAAATTTACTGTTCTAAAGCTTAATATAGTTGTATGGTGAGGTCTTTGTCTCTCCCTCTTCTCTCACTATGGAGCCATAGCAGTCACTGCTCAGACCTTCACTTATTGTCCTGGATCCTTTTCTTTAGATGGGTAATCTATCACTGAACATTTTGTCTTCCTGGATAAATGGCTTTACTGAAGCTGTAAGATGCCCTTTGCATGGATTAAAAAGCATGTCCCTAGGTAGTAGGTTTATAAACCTAGCTGTTGCATTGGATCTGAATTGGGGTAGGTGGGCAGCATGAACCTTGAACACACTTATTTGTAGTTTCTTATTCATTCACTCACTTACTGCTTAAAGCTTTCCTATCCTTGTAAAATGTGAAATGAAAATATAAGTTAAGGTGGTTTCCAGTTTCTTGGAAATTATAATCAACATGGGAGTCCAATAAGTGATGATGGTGAGTGACTAGGGGATGCTGTGGAAATTGCTCTGAACAAAGCAAAACATTTAAGTAAGCATGTCAGTCTTTGGGGACTAGAGGCAGGTTTCTAACAAAAGTCTCAATTCATTTGAGGCTTGAAGACTAAATCAGAGGTTTCAGACCAAGGAGATTGAGAATGGGCTGAAAACGTGTGGCGGGAGGGAAGTGAGGATTCTGAATAATGGAGAGACCTAACACCAAGAAAAAGCAAGGCTGGAAAGAACTGTAAGAGTAATTAATCATGACTGGAGTATGAAACAATGGGTAAGAGATATGAGGTGAGACAGACTGAAAAGAAATAAGAACCAAACATGGGTCAGTAGGAAGGACCAGAGCATACAAGAGCTAGTATCCAGCCTAAGTTGTTGGCACTGCACCAGATATAGGACTCATTACTCTTTTGGCCCCTCTTTGCCTAATGTCTTAGAGAGATTAAAGTTTATTACAAGTCCTTCTCGTACCCAGAAATCTGAAGAGTCTCCAGTAGCCTTTAGGCTTGTGAAGGACAATTCTGGCAGCAGATACCATACAAACATAAAATACAGGGCCGCTTTGTTCTCTGAAACTCACAAAACTTCTGACAAAAAAAAGTTACCATGGCAGGACAAAATAGTTCCAGCTGAGAAACAGATGGGGAAAAACAGGAGGTGGGGATTGCAGATTATCAGAGAAGAATCTATGAAAGTATAATGGAGTTGATGTTAGCTTCAAATTTCTATTTTTAGTGATTCCCCTTACTACATTCAAGTATAGTCCTATATGAATTTCAAGTAGATGTCACTATTGCTACTAACCACTGTTAAAAGGAATGACTTTCTCTGTTGTAAGGGTTTTAAAGCAGAGGTTTTTCTCCTAAGCTTCTTGTCAGAGTATAGGATAGATGGAGGAAAGAAGGTTGAAAAGGTGACACATTTATTACAATTCTTTCCCATGTTTTGTGCAGATGAGTAGAACTTTCTTAAAAGTTAGAAGAAATGGTAATTTATAAAAATTAGAGGTGAAAAGCAACATGAAATTAGAAATTAAACTACAAAAAAATATAAATTAAAGTGGAAGAAGATATTACAAGTTGAAATTATCTAAGAACAAAAGCCTATTACAAATAGATCAAGTTATCAGATGTATTATAATGCTGATCATAACAACATGTATTTTCAAGCATTCACTATGTGCCAGGCATAGCGTTTTACAGAAGATGGGTGGAAAGATGGATGGATGGTTAGGTGTTTGGTAATAGGATTAGAGAGTAGGTAGGTGGTAGAACCAATCTGTCACCCTGCTCCCAAAGACACAAACATCATTTCTGTGCAAACACATTCAAATCTCATAAGAAATGTCTGCAGGTAACATTATGATTTTTTTAATGTCCTAAATGATACATGCATAATGAAAAATCCAGTAGTCCTATTAACACGATTGGGGGAAAGCTCATTATGTCCCACCTAAGATGAAAAGCTATAGTTTACTATGAAGAAGAATTTGGTCTCTCCAGGGACAAATTCCCTGAAAGGTTGGATAATCCCAAGCAGTTAGTACTAAGCACATGTACTCAAGACCAACACTAACTAGACTCAGTATGTACATACTAATGTATATATAATGTTTATATATACATAGGTTATATATATATACTATGTATACACCTATGGACATATATTACAGAAAAGGTTTTGAATTTGAGAAGGGTTGGGGTACACAGGAGGAGTTGAAGAAGAGGGGGAGGTTACTAAAATGATGTAAATATAAAACTTATGTATGAAATTATTAGAAATAAAAAATAAGGCAAAAATATGTTAGTATGACAAGCAGAATCTGTTAGGAAACCTTAAAGAAGATGTTGTGTAATATCAACCTCACAGAGAAAAATGTGTCGTGTTTCTCAATGCTTCAGGCTATGGTAGACAAACAGTCGGATAGAGGGCTAAGTGGGAACCCAGGGCAGATGCTCAAATCTTTCCTCCATCTGTTTCATGAACTGGACTTCCTGTCTCCTTTTGCTAAATCACAGAGACAGATTGGTAGTTCTGAGTACAAATGAAGGCTAGGAACCTGCTACATTCTAAGGAGGAATGACAATGTGGGAAAGACGGGGCCAAAGCAGGAAGGAAGGGGCTGTGTGAGAAATATGGGGTTCACTCAGCACCCTTCACTGCTGGGAGATGGTAGGGAAGGCACCTGTGGCCTGGCAGCCAGTGCTGCCAGCTCTCTAAAACCACATTTACCCAGGATGGTTAGAAACTGAGGGCGAAAGATGATTTAAGAGAAGTCTCTGCACAGGAAATGTACAACTTTAAGATTTTATTTCAACAAATACATTACAGCATATCAGTGTGCCTTTTGACCTAAAGCCCACACTTGTTTTTCAATCTGAGTCTGCAGTTTGGATACTTCCATCTTTATGGACAAAGGCTACAAGTTTCAGCCCTACTTTCAAACCTTCTTAAAGGAGAAGAAAATGCAGTTACATGTGATGCCATCTAGGGGAAGCTTCATTCTCCCATTTTACTCTTGTCTTCCAACCACTAAGTGTAGGTCACAGACATCTGATTGAGCATCAGGAGCTGCTTGCTTCAGCCCTGGGAGAGAACCCAGGGATTTGCACATGCCAGGCAGGAGCCAGACCACTAAACCCATACTCAGTTTTTTACCAACCCTTTTAAATAACTTGGTCTTTTGAGTTTTCCAACTAACTTAACTTAGTTTTATCACAACTGCTCTACTTTCTTTCAGATACACATTTTATTAACTTATATAATATCTAATTAGGTCAGAGTGGCAGAGTAGCAAGCAGGCTTTCCAATGGCACTTTTACCATTGACCCAGAATGAACTGCTAAGATGATAAGCAAATGGCTAAGTACACATTCCACAGGGAATTGAGGATACTGGAAGGGCAAAGAAAACCTTGGAGCATCAAGAGCAGTCTGAGCGACCAGATCTTCACTCAATGTAACAGACAGATGACTGACAGGAAAATAGATACAGAACATCCCACAAAGACATCCTTCAGTGTGTGTGTGTGTGTGTGTGTGTGTGTGTGTGCATCCATGCATGTGTGAGTGCGTGTTTCATCCCTCTGCCACCATAGGGGAAAGGATACCATTTTTAATTATAGGACAGAAATGAACAGACTCTAAGACATCACCAGCAAATCCCTAGGATACAAGCAAAGCCTTGAGTGTAGAGTGTGGAGCTCTGCTCTGTTGGTGGAGGGTTATTCCCTTCATACCTTTATGTCTCAGTCCCATTTGAGCAATCTGAGAAGAGAATTGGGGAAAATTCTGAGACTGAAAAAGGAGAACAGCACAAGAGGCTGCACCTATGAGGAAATGTGACCACGGTGGAGAGGTGCTAATTAAAGGGACATATTGCTGGAGTGGCCCCATCCCCTTCCTCCTCAGACTTAGATGAAGTACCTGGGGCCTCAGTAATCATTTTGAATCTATTAGATAGTGAATATGAATATAAAAATATACCTGCTTAGGCTAAAAAGATTTATTTCTTCATGGAATTATTTAGTACTGAAGAATAAGAGCAAATTATGCAATGAAGGAAGATTAATGTGTTTGGTCCAAGGCCATGTTTTAAATTATTCATAAAAACATTCATAATTAATAACATTCATCTCCAAATATGTTTTTTACCTAAACTGTAGAATATCTTGATTTAAAAACTCTCCTATATTACTGTGTAGCATATTTAGGTGGATTATGTTAGTGACATAATATCCCCTGATACAGTGCTAGAAAGTTCTATATCCACTACCAGATTAAAAAACAATCATCAATCTACCCTAGCTCTGAGCCCTGAGAGCTACAATAGTAACTCATCTCCCTGGAAAGACATGGCCATGATGTAATAGTGGCACAAATATTATAGAAGTAATTAAATAATTTTCTGACTATATTAAAGGCCTACTCTTTGGATGGAACCCATACCTGCACAGTTATCAAGATCTAGAGCTAGTTGCTACACAGAGATTATAGGCCACAGGGAAGAATCTGCTATTATTATTCTGCTAATGGAACATATCATTAACCAACTCCTACTGACTTCTCATTATACAAGTAGATTAGTGAATCTCTCAGCCTTTGTCATGGGAGCTTCTTTATTACAGTACATAGCTGGTGTAGGAGGGTCTTCTTTCTATGTGTTGCTATCATTGGTTGAATAAAACAAACTGCCTTGGCCTTTTGATAGGGAAGCCCTTAGGTGGGCAGAGTAGACAGAACAGAATGCTGGAAAGAAGAGAAGTGTAGCAGATGCCATGTTTCTCCTGCCCAGGATGGATGCTGGTTACACTCATGCCAGTAAGCCACGACCTTGTGGTGAACACAGATTAAGAGAAATGGGTTAATCAATATGTGAGAGTTAGCCAATACGAGGCTAGAGCTAATGGGCCAGGCAGTGTTTAAATGAATACAATTTGTGTTTTGTTATTTCAGGGTATAAGCTAGCCAGGTAGCAGGACACAGCCCACTGCTCATTCTACTACACATAGCTGTTAACATAGAGACCCACAACTAGTCAAGGCATATATTTTTCAGATCATGTCTATTCTAACTCTAAGAAGATAAGATTGAAATGGGAGGGTGCACCCCTCGTGGCCCTGACTTCTTTGCTCATATTTTCCCTCCTTCTGCTCCTCCTTGGGACATTGGGAGCTCAGTCCGGTGCTCCAGTGTGGGTCTCTGTCTCTATCTCCATCCATCTCCAGATGAAGGTTTTATGGTGATATGCAAGATATTCATCAGTATGACTATAGGATAGGGTCATTTCAGGTTCTCTGTCCTCAGCTGCCCCAGGAACTAACTGGGGACAATGGAGACAGTGGGGCTGATCTATTGTGAGCTCACCAAGGCCAGCTGGACTGCGACTGAAAAAGCATGGGATAAAACCGGACTCTCTGAATATGGCGGACAATGAGGGCTGCTGAGAAGCCAAGGACAATGCCACTGGGTTTTGATCCTACTTCATTTTCTGGCTTTGTGGGAGCCTAGCCAGTTTGGATGTTCACCTTCCTAGACCAGGATGGAGCGGGGAGGACTTTGGACTTTCCACAGGGCAGGGAACCCGGAATGCCCTTCAGAATGGAGAGGAAGGGGGAGAGGAGTGGGGGGAGGGGGAGAGGAGAGGGAGGAGGGGGGGAAGGGAGACGGGGAGGGAAATGGGAGGCGGGGAGGAGGCGGAAATTTTTTTTTCAATAAAAAATTATATTTAAAAAAAAGATTGAAATGGGAAATATCTTAATTATTAGAGTTTTGTTACATGGTAGAACATATGCTTTTTTCAGCTTTATTTTTCTTTCTTCAATTTGTTTTGGCCATGTGGTATTCTTTGTGTTTCCATAGGTGCTGGATAGCCTTTTGTCAACACAAGCTAGAGTTGTCTGGGAGGAGGAAAACTCAATTTAAAGAAATGCCTCCATAAATTCTAGATGTACAAATGTTGAAATAGGAGTGGCGGGGCTGCATCCCCAGCACCCCAGCCGCCTGGCTAGCTTATGCCCGAAATAACAACACACAAACTGTATTCATTTAAACACTGCTTGACCCATTTCTATCTAGCCTCTTCTAGGCTAATTCTCACATATTAATTTAGCCCATTTCTAATCATCTGTGTAAGCACCCCAAGGTGCGCTTACCAGGAAGATTCTAGCCTACGTCCATCCTGGGTCGGAGGAGCTTCATTGCGAGCATCTGCCCGGGAGAGTGGAGCATGCCTCTCTGTCTGAGGCATCTGGCTCTGAGAGGAGCTGCATTACTTCTGACCTCACTTCCTCTTCCTCCCAGCATTCTCTTCTGTTTACTCCACCCACCTATGTTCTAACCAATAAAATGGGCCAAGCCAGTTTCTTTATTAGCCAATGACCTTCCTCCATCATACAAAAGGATATCAGCATTGGGTAAATGATAACCAAGCTACAATCCATAGACCTAAAAAGATAGGTAAAGGAGAAGGGACACAGGGGATGCAGGTATTTGCCTGGAATGGGGTAATAAAATTAATTTTAAGAGTGGATTGAAGCTAAGTGAAGATGGAAGGGGGGCAGATAGGAAGTGAGATGGAGTAGAAGGAGAAAGTTTAGGGAGAGCTGGCTGGAATTCAGAAGCGATTTGGGGGTTAGTTTGAAAACTTAGTTCAGTGGAAACTTTCTAGAATCTATGAACATGATCCAAATGAGGACTCTCAGTAATGGAAAATATATCTCAAATGGCCCTCAGCAATTTGATATGAGGGGATAGATATTGCCAAGGACAACACCCACACAACTTATTGAACATGGAGAAGTCTCCCCTACATTCTAGTCTCTTTAGTGCAAAAAGGTACTCTGCAGGCTACTGGAAAAGAAATATGGACACCAATCCAGCTAGAAAACCTTTGAGCTACAATCTGTTTGACTTGCAAAACATACTAGAGCAGTGGGGGCACAGAATGAATGGGAGTAGCCAATGAATATCTGATTTTATCTAAGGTCCACTTCATGAGAAGGAACCTACTCCCTATACTGCTTGGGTAACCAAGACCCATAAACTAGATAGCCCAGAGATTTAGGGTAAAGCCAAACACTACTGGTCTAAAAAGAAAAAAAAAATCAGTAAAATGGTTCTTAATGATACTCTGCTATACTCATAAATCAATACCTTTTCTAGTCATCACTAAAGAAGCTTCTTCTCAAAGTAGATGTGGAAAAATGAACATTATGCAGAGTATAAATCAGAGGTCTCCATCAAATCCTTCCCCCTCAGAGCTCAGGGATCCTACAAAAGAGGAAGCTGAAAGATTATAAGTATCAGAGGGATGGAGGACCCCAAAACACAGCACTCTGAATCAATTAAACAAAGTGCATATGAGCTCACAGAGACTGAAGCAGCACACACAGAGCCTAAATGATCCTCTGCATGTATGTTATAGCTATACCAGGTCCTCTGCATATAAGTTATAGCTATTAGCTTAGTATTTTTATGGGACTCATGACTATGAGAACAAGTTGGTCTTTGACTCTATTGCCTGATCTTGGTACTCTCTTTTTTATGTTGGATTGGAATGTTAAATTTAGATATGATAATTTTTATATTATATTTTACTTTGTCATGTGTGTTATCACTTAGAAATCTGTTCTTTTCTAATGGGAGACAGAAAGAAAAGGAAAGACAAGTGGGGAGAATTAGGAGGAGTAGAGGGAGGAGAAACTATAATCAGGATATGAGGTAAGAAGTTATTTTCATTAAAAGGGGAAAAAACCTGACAGAGGGAGAAACAGCAAGTTTGAAAACTTGCTGACTCAGCTAATTACTGGGATTAGTAAAAATGATGCAAGAAAAATTTCTGAGAGTTTTTCCTGAAAGATGGAAATGTTCTAGGACTCCTTGCAGAAGAAAAAGTGAGCCCCAGAAAGAGGAATAGCCTAAATCATAGTTTTGCCTTATGATTATTCTGAAAGATTCATGGTCAATTGAGATACCCTCTTAATTTTTACTGTATTAGGATTCTCCAGAGGAAAAGGGGAAAGGTGTGTGTGTGTGTGTGTGTGTGTGTGTGTGTGTGTGTGTGTGTGTGTGTGTTATTTTATTACTAATGAAATCTAAAGTGAAATGAATGAGTTTGATTTGTAGGCACATGAGCTCAGAAAAGATGCACACACAGATATCACTGTCAGAACAGGTCTCAGGTGTCCTGCAGACAGAAGGCCCTTTGCCTCCAGGAGCCAATTAGAACTCCTTCACCCCTAAGGGCTGCTCCTTCTCAGGGAGAATCTGCAAGAACTGGATTCAGAAGGATGCTTTTGCTCTACTGAAACTTACAAAAAAAATAAATCACTTCCCCTTCCCTGGGGCAAGTGCCTGCAGAGGGATAGAGAAGCCACAAGTGGTCTGATTGAGCAAGCTTCTTCCCTGGGAAGAAATGTAATTCCCTTCCCAAAGCCATGACAGTTGTTATTGTTCTCTGATTTGGGGTTGATTTGGGGTTGTGGTTGGCTGGTTGTCTGCAATGTGGATACAAATGCAGGAAGTGTCCCACACTGCTAGGCAAGCTCTCTTAATGTATCCAATTCTTATTTTCTTTCTAAATCACTTGTTTACAATTTCTCATTTTAGAGTTCCAGTTCTTATTTTAATTATGTGGGCACATTTTTTTTCTGTTGATATTTCAGAGACTTAATTTTTTGGTTGTTTTTTATTACTACAACTATCTTTGGTACTTTAACACACTCTTACCCTTAGTCAGTGTCTTTCTACTCTCCATCATACGGCAAAATAAGTACATTCTCCATCACTTCTTTCTTTCCATTGCCACCTAATTTTCACTATCAGTTTTTAACTTATTATTGTATGTATATGATGGCAGTTGGTGCATACAAACCATAGTTAATATGTGGAAGTCAGAGGAAAGTTTGGTAGAGTTGGGTCTTTCTCTCCACATTGAGGCAGGTTTCAGGGCGTAAACTCAGGATTATATGGGAAGTATCTTTAAGTGTTGAGCCACCTCAATGGACCTTTTAATTCTTTCATTCATTCATTGTTACCTTGTGTATGTGGGATGTGATGACTATTAAACTGCTTTAAAATATGGTTTAAATGATCTCTGTTGACATAATGGCTATAAAAGATGAGGAAGGCCACATATACAACCATTGCTTTCCACTTTCCCCCTCTTCTGCAGCTTCCCTAGTTAAATCTTTTCTACCTTATGAAACTTTCTATTTTAATATACTGGCAATCCACAGAGAGAATTGTGAAATTGCCACAGCGTCTTTCTTTCTTCCTGAGGCTCATGGTCTGACTTTATCCAGCTCTGGGGTGGGTGGGATATATTGTGAGCTACTGCATGCTCAGGAATAGAGGCCTTTACTTTACCACAAACAATGACTAATTTCAGTGGCATTTTTTTTATTTTTTCCTTGATATTTTATAATGATTTCTCCATGCAGTTTTAGCTCTGAAATGCTGTGAAGATGGAGAATACTGGGACGAGTCAGGTAACTTGATAATTTCCCCACTCATGTTAAGAACAGATTTTGTCCTTTTTTTTCTTTTCTTTTTTTCTTTCTGAGACAGGGTTTCTCTGTGTAATAGCCCTAGCTGTCCTGAAACTAACTCTTCTAGACCAAGCTGGCCTTGAACTCACAGAGATCTGCCTACCTCTGCCTCCTGAGTGCTGGGACTAAAGGTATACACCACAACCACCAGGCCTGATTTTTTTTCCTTTTAAAGCCCAGAAACATAATTAACACATGTCTCTGTGTGTTCAGTTTTAGGAAAATTCTCCTGGGTATGTCTGCCCCTTTACCATACATAGGCATGTAAATAGAAATATGATACATATTTAATTTCTAGAAACTAATCACAATTTGCTTATTTTATGTTTTATTTTAAAATTCACGTGGCTATTTTTAAAAATGTATACAACTACTACCTTGGTGTTATATCTATCTCCTCTGTTTTTTATTTTAAGGTTTATGTTTATTGTATGTGTACTCATTTTTGCCTGCATATATGTTTGTGCACCTATATGTACAGTGCCTTTGAGACCAGATAAAACATTCAATCCCCTGGAACTGAAGTTACAGATGTTTATAACTGTGGGACATCGTGTTGTTTCTGGGAATTGAACTCATATCCTCTGCAAAATCAATAAGTTATCTTTATCACTGAACCACCTCCCTAGTCCTTATTGTTGTTACTATATCATGAAACTATTTTAATCCTGTGTCTTCAGCCATTTCTGTTAAATAGATTTTCTCTACATTTTCCTCAACTTGTCTTTTGCTTTCAGATATTCCTTATCTTTATGAGGCTCTTCCATTAGAAAAACTGTATTTCTGTGATGCTTTTAATTTTACTCTTCTTTCCTCAAGTTCTGTCAGCTTACATTCTACTTTTATTAACATTATTTATGGCCTATGTTATGTTTGTCTTATGGTCTCAGAGAAGCTCAGGGAAGCTCTGCAACAATAGGATTATGAAGGAATCAAAGCTAGTATCAAAACTACTATTTATAGAGTCTACTATTTCTATCAGGAGCCCGTGACTACAAGGGTTGGATTTAAGAACAATTCAGCATCGACGATTAAAATCAACTTGGGAATAAGCATGCCTCCATTACAGTGTTGGTCTCTGTAGTGGACAGAGTGAGTCCAGACCCTGAAAACAACAACACATGATTGTGCTTCATCTTTTCACTCACTTTGATTCTTAACCCAAGTCTCACATGTGTCTGACTGGGAAAAGCTCACATTGAAAACTGTAACTTCAACTAAGGAAGTGGAGTTTCAATCCTTAAAAACTGCCAAGTGTAGAAAAGCAGACAAGAAGAACATTAGAACAGATGGCAAGTATTATTCCAATGATTCAAACAGGCTCCAGTTCCCACCAAGCTCTCAGCATTGTCCTATAGTTGCTTTGAGCACTGTTCCTTCAGCTCTTGAGCATAACCCAAATGTAATGGTAAAAATAAAATGGTGTGGATTCCCATGTAGCTCCAGTGGCAGAAATGCTGCATGTATCCAAGTGGCAGCAGGCAGTGGGCCATATGGTGGCAGGCACAGGGCACTGTGTCCCAAGAGCAGCCAGTCCCAGGCAGGGACAGAGCACAAGACCATGCCTCAGGTCTCTGAAGGCAGCTGGTCTTGGGTGGTGAGCCACATAGTGGCAGCGGGCAAGTGACAGACAGGCATGCCATGCAGAGTGAGGTAGGATATTTATTTAGAGAGTTATGGAGGGTAAGGGAGCAGGGAGGCAGAGAGAGAGAGAGAGAGAGAGAGAGAGAGAGAGAGAGAGAGAGAGGAGAAACAGAATCTGCCTCTTCAAGAGGGAGACAGAAAAGGAAGAAACTCAGGTCTTAAGCAGGAAGGAAGATCTGCCTCAGCAGATGAAGGGAGGGAGTGGGCGTGGCTTGTCTCTTAAAGAGACAAAATAGACCATTACATTCCCATCTCTTTATTATAATAAAAGGCAGGAACTTAGGCACCACAGGTTAAGGGAATTGGGTGGCGTATTCTCAAGACTCCTTCCTGCTTACTTGTGGGCATCATCTTAGGGGGAATCTGAGAAGGCTGGGTGCTGGTCATATCCTGGCATAGCTTGTCTGTTTGTTCCTGTCTGGTGCTTGTGGTATGGAAGTATCTGGTGTCTCTTACGCCTGTTTAAGATATTGGCAGAACAGAGGACAAAGTTAAGTTTAGGAAAAAAATAAATTTTAGGACCAGGGAATTGAGAGGGGTGTATCTGACCTGTTTAAGGTAGATCCTTCAGTTTGCTTCCCTGGAACTCACAAGAAATAGACATATACATTGTATAAACAGTAGCATATTTATGTCAGAATGACTGTGACAGATATTTGTGTACAATGATAGGTATTTTTAAGACTATGGACGGCAGCATGAGAGAGAAATTTGATAACTTGTATTTGTCCTCACACCTTTATAACTTGCAGGTCTTGTATTTCTTTTTACTGAAATGTGTTTGGTAGGGTTGTTTTTTTTTTTTTTTTAAATAGCAAAACCTCTCAGTTGTCAAACTGCATCAGAGATCTTTGAAAGGATCTTGAATTACTCATTAAAAAATGACAGAGAACTTACTTGGTTGGCACCTAGAGGCACTCCTCGGGGTCCTCCATGGTCACTGAAGGCCGTATTTGCCTTTTGCTATTTAGCACAGGGCCTGCCAGGCTCCAGAAGATCCTGTGGGCTAAGAAATCTGTAAGAAGACAAGCCTACCTTGACCTGAGCAGCTAGGCTGTCAATTCCAGTGATTTTGTCTACATCTGGAAATCTTCACTTTAGATAAAAGGTAGTTTTCCCCAGTGGTCAGTGCTTGGCAGTTGAAGCAAACTGCAGACGGATGTCTTGTGTGCCCGTTTGTCTTCTGTCTTCTTTGGAGGAAGTAGAGTGCTGCTGCTAGAAGCCAAACGGTCTCTTTTTGTTATGAAAAGTTTTTTAATAAATAAATATTTAAATGCAATATTCCCCCAATCTCTGAGCAGTTGAGGGTTGTTTATCAGGTATAATTACAGTATAGAATCTTCCTGGAGAGCTGGGTCTGAGTTTGACTGAGCTATTAACAGGTAAGATTTACACTTGTAAAAAGACAGAAAGAAGAAAAAAAACTGCTTGCAATAGAAGGTTAATGACAGAACTGGAAATGGTAGAGAACAGTTTAATATATTTTAAATGAGGGCTGGATTAAATATAAAATATTTCTCCAAGAAACTTAAAAGTTGTCCTAAAAGACTTAAAAGTTTAAAACACGAGACTTATTGTTTTTGTAGTCTGGAATTAGATGCAGTGAACAGACAGTTATAACATTATAACATTATAACCAGTAGACATAGGTGCCTTTACGTTACATATATGAACACACACACACAGTGAACAGGGATTGAGGAAAGTGGATGCTTTCTGTGGGCCCTACCAAACACATGCCACTGCACAAAACACACATGCAACAGAGTCAACAAGAAGAATTTAGAGACAAAAACATAAGTAAACTGGGGTCCAGGAAGGGTATACTTCAGTAAAGATGGCAGGACTCGGTCACCTGACCCGGCTCTCAGTTTAAGAGGGCGATAAAGTCACCTGACCTCAGTCAAAATGGCAGTGGTCACATGTTGTATGGGAAATCTATGATTTTTGAGCTGCAGCGATTTTAAGGTTAATAATAAGAGAGACCTAGAGGCAGGATCCACCCTGTTGCTGAGCCAACTGCCATGCCACAAGCCATGGCAGGGAGCAAAAGGCTGGAATTGAAAAAGCTGCCTTGTGGATCTGACCCATCTTGTTGGCAGCAGTAGCAGTGACAGGTCAATTCCTCAGGTTCAGAGAAATGGTTAAGCTGACTAGAATGGGGGAAATTCACCAAATGAAGCCGGTGGTGTGACTAGAAATCATGCTCTAGAAATCACGCTCAGGCATATGGAACACATGGTTGTTGTAGAAAAAACTACCTGGTACCAGATCCTGACTCTGGGAGAGGGGCTCAGGGCAGGAAAGCCTCCCCAGTCTTTGCACCAATGTAATGGTTTAATTAAAAATGCTGCAGATCCCCAGCCTACAGCATTTTTATGGCATTCTGACCATAATGCATGTCCCATCCAAGCTCAAGCCATTTCCTGTAGGAATTAGCAGGAAATTTCAATCTAATAAAAACTTGTTAGCTTCATTTACTTTAATTGCCTTGGGATTAGCTACTTGAATAATTTATCCCAGCCCCTTCCCTCATTCTTGGCCATTTTACACTGAGTTAACTTCACTATTCAATAAGCTCCCCTCACATAGAGACTCTTGTATCTCAGCATAAGTCATCTTTGCAGATATCAAGCTCTTTATAAACAGTTCTGGTCCCCAAAATATTCCTGCAAAAGTTCTGGAATTCCAGCTGCCTAGGTCAACTCACTTGTTTAATCCTGACCATGATCTTTAAGTATTATTGTCAACCTGACTGGATTTGGAATTGCATAGGAAATATGTCTGGGTGCATCCAGAATGTATGAACTGAAGAAGGAAGGCTGGCCCTGAATCTGGATGGTATCATCCTATCAGCTTGAGTGCTGGACTGAATAAAATGAAAAACAAGAGAAATTGAGCTGAGCTCAGTCTTTCCTGACTGTGAATGAAATGTGGCAAGCCATCTTGTACTTCTGCTGGCATGCCTTCCTTACCACAGTGGACTAAATTCCCTCAAATCATGTGCCAAAATAAACACATTTCCCTTTAAGTTGTTAATATCAGGTGCTTTGTCATAGTCATGTGAACAACGGCTAATGCATTGAACAAATCACTTTGTCCAGGATCATGTAGTAACTGGCCAGGTATTCGTTTATTTCTAGGTCCTGACAAAAAGGGTCATTTCCCCTTAAGTCACATAAATAGTCTCAAAAGAGAGGGTGGGTATGTGTACAGCCATTGGGAGGCCTCCCTTACTATTCTCTCCATTGACTGTCCCTTGCCATAGCTTCTCTTCCCTCCAGCTTTTTTAATCCTTCCC
Organism: Alexandromys fortis; assembly: GCF_014885135.2. Classification (NCBI taxonomy): domain Eukaryota; kingdom Metazoa; phylum Chordata; class Mammalia; order Rodentia; family Cricetidae; genus Alexandromys; species Alexandromys fortis. The sequence continues at coordinate 556,090 of NW_026068094.1, read as the reverse complement.
AGTCCCTTATTTTCCTTACATTGTACTGTAAGGACCTGACTTTACAGACTCCATTTTAAAAGGGGGCTTCATCATAAGTCATAGAGTAAGAAGTAAGTAAGTTCCAGGAATGTACTGCAATAGTGGAATTTAAATGGATACCCTAGAAATAGACAATTAAGGAGCTAAGGAGCAGGACCATGAAAATATAAGAAGGTCCAGATGTCCCTGAAGACGTCCTGTCCTCACAGATACATTGACAGCAAGTTGGACCAATGGTTTCAGAAATCGTCTTATTGTGTACACCCTTCAACCAATCCCAAGACCCTCAAAACAAGTATCCACCCAGCTTGTGGCATTTCTCTTTTGAATGCTTTTCTCCAGGCTCAGGGCCTCACTCTCTTCTCACCAACTGCAATGGTGTGTTGAAAGAATGTGGTCCAGATTCGAATTTGTTAAACAAAGACTCTCATGTACTTTGCATTGAAAATCAGTTCTGTGGATTCATTTGGAGTTCAGTGACATGGGCATAACAGCTCCTGCTTAGGACCTGAATATTCTTAACTCCCCTGTAGGCATCTAGAGAATTCTAATATCAAATATGAGCTCTAGCTACTCAATAAAATTCCCTGTTCTGCCCTGCACAGACAAGTAGCCACCATCAAGCATGGGTACCTTTGAAACAGATCTGGAGTACCCAAAACCTATAAGCCCTCCTGGGTTAAGAAATGTTGATTCCACCCCTGGCCTCATCCCTCAACAGTGGGAGTCCTCTAAAGGAGAAACAGTAGGGACTCACACTAGTAAAAATCAGAATGTCTTTGAACATTTTAAGAGGATATGAGTCATCCTTTTCTACCAAGAATTGGATTTTTACAGCAAGAAAGCTGACTGCTGTGTGATAATCCTCTGTATGCTGTGAATAAATATTGGTCTTATTGGTTAATAAAGAAGTAGACTGACAAATAGTCAGGCAGGATCAGGTCAGGCAGAAAAAACAAACCAAGAAAGGGGATGAAGAAGGGAGGAGTCAGGAGAGACAAAAGTGAGACACCCAAGAAATGAGAAGATAAACTATAGGTGAAGCCAGGAATTATGTGGTACTACATAGAATAATAGAAATTAGTTAATTTAAATGTAATGACTAATCAATAATAAGTTTGAACTATCTACTGAGCTTTAGTAATTAATATACGCTTTTGTTTGATTATTTGGTGCAGCATGGTCAGGAAAGAAAAACTCCATCTCCACTTACAGCTGCTTGCTTACTTGGAGGATTTGAGAGCCATGTGAAAGAATTTAGCCTTTGAAAACATTGGTTCTTATACCAGATCTCCTTAGGGAGAAAACTTCTCTAAAAAGTTTCAGTTTTCCCATCTATATAATAGCAGAAAATGCCCCTTCTCAGGATGACAGAAACATTACAGATTGAATGCCTGCGGTGACCTCGAATGGATAATTCAGCTCACTTTGACCCATGTCCCACTTTGTCTCTACTTCTGCTTTTTAAGGACAAGTCTGAATCGTGCATGAAAAATCTTCATACACTCAAAAGGTATATATGCTGGTAGATTAGATTTTAAGATTCCATTAAACTATGTCTTCTCAGGTATAGATGCATGCGTGCCTGCTCTTTATCCTCTGGTCCTTCAGGGTAAGGGCCAAAACTGCCTCTAAATTTGAAAAGGTCCACTTGACTGCCCCCAAATGTGGCTGACAATGTCTGTGCACTCAAAGACTTGCCTTATCATATCAGCCAACACAATCTCCTGAGATGTCTTTGCCATGTCAATGCCATCCTGATTTGGGATGAAGGGGCAAGGGTAACAGATTAGGAACCATAGAGATATCTGGAAACTTAACTTCTTCCAGAATATAGGGGCGATAATGTATAATATACAAATGCTGGTACTGATTCAAAGATGGCTACAATAAAACCAACATAAATATGGGCTCTTATTTGGCATACATTTATAAAATATTTACGTAAATCTCTCTCTTTCTAGAAGGCAGGGTTTCCTGGAGGCAGTATGTCACTTCATCAATGTATCATCCATTTGATTGGCCACACGTTCTAGCTCAGATAATAAATCCAAATCTCTTCTAAAAGGTATTTTAAGGGTGGGAAAGATGGCTCAGTAACAGCAATATAACTCTTAAAGAGGATCTGAGTTCAGTTTCAAGCACCTAAGAAGGGGGTCTCAGAAATGTAAGTAATTCCAGTCAAGGAAATCCAACTCCATTTTTCTGGCCTTCACAGGCACCTTTATTCATGCACATACACATAATTAAAAATTACAGAAATTATATTTAAAATAAAATACCTTCCTTTATTTTCATTTTTGAGGAAGAGATAACATGAAGTTGGATATGTAGTGGGGTGGGGGCATCTGGGAAAAGTTGGGGGAAGAGAAAACATAATAAAAACATATGAAAAAAAGTTTAAAACATTATACTAACAAAATATCTTTTATATACAGGAACTTTGAGTGGAAATAATTTCACAATTTATTTCTGTATTCCTACTGTCCAGTATTTCTAGATGAATAATTAAATAATGATAGAGAAATCAAATTATTATTCTCTCTAATCTTTCTTTTGTTTTCATTATTCTATCCTTGTATATTCATTGATGACCTAGATTGTGCTGAGTGATTTAGGAGGTCTTATTTAAGAACTTATTCAGGTCATACACAGCTCAAAGCATGTAGTGGGAGACTGCTCCTTTATTTCCCACCAGCCCAGACCTGAAATAATTATACATAAACTATATTAATTACCACACTCTTTGGCCAATAGTTTATGCATATTTTTAGCTAACTCTTGCATCTTAAATTAACATATTTCTTTATTTTGTGTATCACCACAAGATTTTGGCTTACTGGGTAAAGTTTTGTTCTGGATCTGTCTTCTTCTGTAGCTATATGGCATCTCTCTGACTTTATCTTCTTTTCTTCTCTATCTCTACTTGGAATTCCCACCCTGCTCTATTCTGCCCTGCCATAGGTTCAAAGCAGATTCTTTATTAACCAATGGTAATAAAATATATTTGCAACATACAAAGGAGAATCTTACATCAGCTCCCCTTTTCTGTCTAAATAAAATGGAAAGTTTTAACTTTAACATAGAAAGATTACATACAACAAAATAGTGATCAAGCAAGAATTATAGTTTAATATTTAGTTCACTTACATTTGGCAAATTAAGGAAAATAGTCTATCATTTATCCTATCTTTTTTAATTTAAAGTTTTATATCAAATCTATATTTTATAATTATAACTGTCATTTTATCTCCATTTTTTGCATAAGTAAACAAGAAGTGCATTGTAAGCAACTTCCAAAATTCTAGAATTGATAGGGTCATCTCACTGCCTGGAAAGTCACCCAAAGTTCTTCTGTAACATTGGGGAATCCATCCTCAGCCTACAGACCCATAGTATCTGGCAGATTTTTTCATGAAGTATGAAATTTTAAAGACAGTTCTGCCTATATTGGCAGTTTGTTAGTCATTTTCTTCTGTATCCTGCAGAATGTCTGGCAGACTCTTTCATGAAGTAGAAACCCAGAAGAACTGTCTCACCTTCTTTTGTAGTCATTTTTCTGTGGGTCTTGCATGTCCAGTTCATACAGCATACCTTTAAGCAGTCCAGGCAAGAAATATTTCTTGCCCAAATGGCTAACCAACTCCATAAGGAGACTCTTCAATACCCATCATCCTTTTGAAGTAGATTGGTGTTGCCAGGAGCAGATGCATCTTATTGTCATGAAAATTCCTAAGTTGTTAAAACATTTTAAATGCCATATTCCATAATCTTTGAAAGGTTTGAAGAATACCTATCCATCTGAAATATATTTTTGTACATCTAGAAAATCTAACTAACATGACTACAAGTGATGTGGGATTTCCCTGTGTATGCTGTGATTACGATTAAAGAATAAAGAAACTGCTTTCGACCTATAGCAGGGCAGAACTTAGGTAGGCAGTGAAAACTAAACTGAATGCTGGGAGAAAGAAAGATGGAGTCAGGGAGAAGCCTTGGAGCTACTGACAGACTCAGACATGCCGAAACTTTGAAAGTAAGCCACTGACACATGGCAATACACAGATTAATAGAAATGGGTTAAATTAATATATAAGAGTTAGCCAATAAGAAGCTAGAGCTAATGGGCCAAGCAGTGATTTAATTAATACAATTTCTATGTGATTATTTTGAGTTTATTAAGTGGCCAGGAACCAACAAACAGCCTCCTCCTACAACTGGCATACCTACATGGTGGATTAAATCCTTGTAAAACCTGAGAAAGCTTGGAAAGAAACTCTAGACACACACACACACACACACACATACCACAAACCCAAAGTTTAGCTGCACTTTTTTTCTGCTGGAGGACATTTTAGGCTATAATATGATCCTGGAAAGGCCAGATATGAATATCTTTGCAGAGGACAGGTATTTCTCAAGTACATGAGGCCTCTAATCTCCATGTTGTTCTGAGTATAATCACTGTAAATATTTATTTTGCCCACTTTCTTCCTGGAACTATCTGAAGTTTGTGAGACAAGTTTAAGGTACTTACTCCCTCCAATAGTATTCTGATCACCCAGTCTGGAGCTACACACCATCCTCTATGCTGCAGTGCACTCTGCAAATGACTCCTCGGTCTAGAACATAGTTGTTTTTCATTTGTATTATACATAAACCTCTACATTAAGGTTCTAGTCTTGTCCATAATCTGTGGATGTGGAAGAGACTCAAGGAAAACTTGATCAATGGCTTGGGTGAGTTTAGAAGAACTGCAAGCCAAAATATAAAATGTGAGATCCCCAGAATAGACCATGGTTAATATAGCAACTCTTTGACTGCCTTCACAGAAGTCTACACAACCACTGACAGCTGTCCTTCTGCTCCCAATATGCTGCTGACTATAGCAGAGGCTCCAGCATTTGTGTAGGTGCCACTGACTGGGACCTGGCCCCATGGTCTATAAGCTTCTGGTGGTTTCTCTCCTCCTATTGTTTCCTCTCAGAATGTGTATTAGATAGTAGTGTTACCATTGGTGTTGCCACAGACTAGATGATAAAAATCACAGAAATTAATTTCTCTCATTTCTGGGTACTCAGCCTAAGTGCAAGATGTCAGCAGGGTTGGATTCCTGTGAGGTCTCTTTTCTTGGTGTGCCTGTGTGTCTTCTATCTGGAGCTATTACACATCTATGCTTAAATCCCCTCTCAGAATGAGGATACTAGTCACATTAGATTAAAGCTTAGCTTAAAGGTCTCATTTTAACGTAATTACCTCTTTAAATACATTGTCTGAAAATATAGCTACTTAAGTTATTGGGAGCTAAGACTTCACATTATGAATCTTATGGGAACATGATTCACAGAGCAGAAATGGAATGGCTGGTGACACTAAGCTTATGTGAGCCCAGGAAACAGTCATACCACATGCATGTGCCTACATGGGTACCATTCCATAGTCATCAGAAGTCATCCAGGTTAGACTAATAAAAAAAAAACTAGAAAGGACACAGAGTAGTGAGTGGTAGAGGCTGAAAGATGTGGACAAATAACCTTGGACTATTAACTAAAAGGTATGAGATTAAGCCTAATTTTGAGTCTAATAACTGAGGACCTAAAATTGTCGATCCCTTGTATGTTGCGAGATGGCAGGAGTGAATCTTGGTGGACATAAAACCCAACTCAAGTGGATTTTAGTATAAAGGATATCCTAATGATCTATGTACCAGGATTCAAACAAGAAGAAATGGCAAAATTATACTCAGTCCAATCGCTGAGTGACAGAATCCAGGCTATTTTCTATCTAGCATCTCTGCTTTTCTATGTCAGTTAAGTTGTTGGGAAAGTTTTCAGGGGCCCTTCCCTTAGCCTTTCTCGTTTCATTAAAAGCATCACCAACCAACCACCAGGTTGCTTGAGTCAGAACACTCAAGATCACCTTTAATTACGCTCCACCAATCTTCTCTATGTGCCATCTATCAATGAGTTCTTTAGACTACCCTCTGAACACATACCACATCCACCCTCCCAAATGAACTCTCAGTTCCTTTATATCAATTGGAGTTGTCTTTAAATGCTATATCTCTTTCTCCAGCTTGAAACTCCCAGAACACGAATTCTCTCACAATGAATTCCAAGTCTAGGTTGTCAAGTTCCTACAGGCTGTGGTCAACTCATCCCACTTGCTCCCACTCATTCTTCTTTAAAGACAGTGATCATTCTGATTTTTTTTTCAAGAGTGCCAACCCAGTAGTCACAACAGAAACTCTGCATTTGCTTTTCTCTCTGTCTGGAACATTCCTTACCTACCTACTACATGGCGTGATCTGCCCACATTCATTAAGTTTTACTTATAAGTGAATTTCCTGCAAGAAAACTTTTTTGACATGTTCTCTTATTCTGTGTTTCTCAGTCAAATTCTAGGCTTCTCCTATTTTCATTTTCTCAATTATATGTACTATCTTCACTATTCACATGTGAATTCTGTGAACAAAAGTCCAGTCAGAATGGCTTAATGCTCTGTCTCTAATAATTGTATTAAGAGTACAATAATTCTCTACAAAGATGTTTATCAAAATAAAAAAGGACCAAGAGCTGGGAATGAATAGGCAAAAAGGAATGTCTTCCACATTTTTCTATATGAAAAAATGGGTAATAATTAGATCAACTTGTCTTTCAAAGGTTCTAGAGCTATATATACTCGCTGTTAAAAATCCTTCTGTCTGCTGGCTTATCCATGACAGAGTTTATTCAATAACTTGGGGTTAGGAAAGAGGATTAAGGTTGATTGAGGCTAAACCTTCTAGGCTGTTTAGAGTCTCATCTAAGAAACTCAAATGTGAATGAAGTATTTATTGAAAAGAAAATAGTATCCTCCATACATTGACCTGCACTACACCCACTTACAGTGTGTTCCACTTTCCATCAGAACACATTGATTGAATCTTTTCTTTTTCTTTTATGTGTACCAGAGGAGTGATAATAGGTGTTGAGGAAGGTGAGGTGTCTGGCATCCTGAATGGGCTGATTTGATAGCATATATAGAAGCTGAACTACTTAGAATACTTGAACTAGTTCATTCCTTCCTATAAATACAGCAGAGCAGCCTATTTCCAGAAACCGTGACCCTTTCCTCCTCCTGAAACCCTTATTAAAAGTCTGGAATTATGAGCAGGTGATCAGCGTTACGGCCTCATTTGCTGAGACGTCAGTGTTTTTTTGCCCACTTCCTTCACTGTCTTTCAATCAAATGCCTTGCAATTTTAGAAAGAGTCACATCAATTCCCAAAATCTCTCTATTCACCTTTCTATTGATACAGTGCTCAAGGTATCAGAGGTACTATTTGTCTTATTGATATAACTCCCCCATTCTTAAAAACTAGCCTAGTTTAGATCAAATTTTATTAATAATAGAGTAGGTTCTTTCTACATTCTTCCCCTTTCTTCACCACTCAATTATATTTTAACTCCTGCCCCCTTCTTGAAACCATTCATATTTCTCCTCAGAACATTCCAGAAAACCACACTTTCAGGAATGATAATTCTCCTACTGCCTCCAACTCCTGGCTCCCTCTGAACAGGGGTACTTACTTTTCCTGGTTTTTTTTTTTTCATTGTCTATTCAAAAAGACACTCACCTCAAATCTTTATTTAGGGGTTTGCATACTTTTTGTACTACAGAGTTCTAAGATCCAGTTTCACCTTTTGCCTCTGTTCTACGAGCAGTCATTGTCTTGTGTAGGCTTCCAATGCCTGTCTCTGTGATGAGTTTTCTGGAAAGTAGACAGTGTTACTTACCTCTCTTTGAGTCTCCTTGAAGGCTGAGCAGGAAGCTGGTGCATAAGGTAATCAGCAACTGATTGGGGAATTCTTATCAATTGCTAAACTTTTCTCTGAGATTTATGTTATTCTCCTGTAGGCTTCTGAAACTTAAACTCAAAATATTGATCAACTTTCTGCCCCTGAGTAAACTTCCTTAGACTATCAACGTAGAAGAAGAGGTTTACTTTGATTCATAGTTTCAGGGTTCTCAGCCCAAGACTCCTTGGTTTCTGTTGTTTTTGGACCCATTATGAGGCAGAACCTGCAGGCCAAACTGCACTTCATATTGGGGCAAAGCTACTCACCTCATGATGACTCAGCAACAAAGAGAGAGAAAGGAAGGGTCCTGGGACCACTTTGAACACACCCTAGTGACAAACTTTCTCTTTCCATCAGGTCATACCTCTCAAAGATTCCATAACCTTGTAGTAATGCCCATCAGACCTGCTATTACGAAGTTCTTATTCATAGTATGATGGTTAATATTAATTGTCAACTTGATTGTAATTAGAATCATCTTGTAAACACATATAGTATGTTCGTGACAGTATTTCTATAATACTTTAATTGAAGTAGAAAGATTGAATTGTAATGTGGAGAGCTCCACTAATGTGAAGGCAGGGAGTAGTGTTCAGGACTGAAAAAATGAAATAAAATAAAATAAAATAAAATAAAATAAAATAAAATAAAATAAAAAGTAGAAGTGAGCAGAGCACCAACATTCATCTCTCCCTGTTTCCTGACTGTAGACACAATGTGACCAGCCTCCTCACACTGATACCACTATAGCTTCCCTACTATATGGATGTACGAAAATATAATCTAGCATCTGTTAACTTAAATATTGCCCTTAATTTTACTTTTTGATAATTATGATGGAAGACACTAGTAACTGAGTTTCTGATTAATAAACTAGCTAGTATCATGGAGGGTGTGATGGACTGAAAGAAAATGGTCCCTGATGGGAGTGGCACTATGAGGAGGTGTAGCTTGTTGGAGTAGGTATGGTCTTGGAGGAAGTGTTTCACCGTGGAGGCAGGCTTTGAGACCTCATGTATGCTCAAGCCATACCCAGAGAGACAGTTCACTTCCCGTTGCCTGTGCAAGATGTAGAACTCTCAGCTAACTCTTTGACACCATGTCTGCCTGCATGCTGCCATGCTTCCCACCATGATGATAATGGGCTGAATCTCTGAACTATAAGCCACCCCAATTAAATGTTTTTCTTTTTAAGCATTGCTGTAGTGTTTCTTTGCAGCAATAGAAATTCTAACTAAGACAGAGGGAAGCATGTTATTTAAGATACTAGTAACAGTAATTGTAGCTTTCTACAATAAGCATTCTTCTGTGTGTTTATCTCTTTCCAGTCATTTAATTCATATAGCTTAATTTATTCTGTAATTCTCACACTGCTGGAGAATTTAGGTAATTCCCATCTTGTAACATGAAATATTATCATGCAAATTTTTAGTTCTCTTGAACTTATTTTTCAGGGTGATTTTGCAACAGTGGTATAAGGTTTTCCTTCAGCAGAATTTTGATGTGTAATTGCCATATTGAATTTCATGTGCATTTAGAAATATTAATTTCATCAGATTCCATTAGAAAGTACTAACTTTCAAAATGTTTACAATTTCTGTCAGGGATAACCTAAAACTCCCCAAATAATGCCTTCACTTGCACAGCTTTGATTACTAGTGAGATTAAACATTTTCTTATTTTGCTGAAAACCAAAGCTGGATTACCTAAGGAAGTTTTTGCGAAAAACTGACTTAAATGAATGCAAACCTAAACTCAATATTCCTGGGAATAACTGACCAAAGAGTGATTCCATGCTTGATTTACAGATGATTATTGAGAACAACACCCAGCCTCCATGGAATTTTCTGGAAATAGCTGCAATCCAATTGAATGTTTTATCTTCATTAATGATTTCGTAGAAAACAATAAGCAGTACTGAAATTTACTACACAGATGGCTCTTAACTGCGATGACTGTAAACGGCAACGAATAATGAGAATTGCTCTGGGACCAGAAAGGTGAGAACCAGGAATACATGAAAACCTCATCCTCAGACAGAGGCTATAGCACAGGAAGGGAGAGTCTGGCAATATCCAGCCCCACTGCACAAGTGAGATGGTGCCTACCCCAACCAGATACTTCTCTAGCATCCAAGGCCATTGTTCCTAAGGAGGGTACACTCTCTTCCCACTTGTTCTGGTTTGAATTGACAGTGTTCTCAATACGCTAATTATTAGCATTTAGGCATTTACACTGGCCTGCTCTCCGGAACATCATCAGTAGCAGCCAGGGCGTGACACTCCAGCTACCACAGCCACCAGGTAGAGCACGCTCTCTATGTGCATGTGCTATACCCCCTTATAAAAGGCAAATCTTTCTGCCCCATCTCTGTTTTCTTCTGCTATCAGAGTCCACCTCTGTACCCCCCCATAAACCTCCCATGTGTACTCTGTTATATGATGTGACATTGTTATGCCATTTGGTTCCAACCTATAACATGAGTAATAAAAACCCCAGAGACAGATATTGGGGCTCAAGCTGAAACATCAAAGAAGCAAAGCAGTCAAGCCACTAGAGAACTCTTACCTCTAAAAAATCTTCAGACTGAACAGAAAACGAGTTCTTATCTCATCCTGCTTTATATTCCTCTCTAGTGTTGGTATTAAAGGTGTGCACCATGACTGCCCAAACTCTATGGCTAACTATTGTAGCTTCTGGGATTAAACGTATGTGCCTGGTCTGAATGACTGACTAGTGTGGCTAGCTTTGCACTCTGATCTTTAGGCAAGTTTTATTTATTAAAACACAAATAAAATGCCACTATACCAACCAACCAAGGTCACCTTCTTTTCCACTGCTAAACTCTTTTCTTAAAATCTTTTTCCCTGGCTGGTGGTGCTATTTGGGGAGGCTATAGAATTAGGAGGTGAGTACTACCTATTTAAAGTAAGTTACTATGGCTACTACTTATGAACTTCCTTGATTCTTCTGCCATGGAGCACACATTCTAGCCAGGAAATGACTTTTTGCACTATTTTTTCCAGGGTGGGTATAAAATAGTGAGCTGAGACTTGTGCTTTCCTATGTTTATCAGGTATCTGAGGTCATAGTTACACAAAAGTAACTAGTATACATTGCCTGACCCCTCACGAATGCTGCTTCTTTGTCTGGATGTAATGCCCTGCCCCCTTCTTGAGTCAGTCAACTCTTTATGAGGTTCATGTCAGTCAACAGTCACCAGCTTTAGGTTTCTTTCACAATCTCCATCCACCTGATTCTCTTTCTGCATTTCAAGACAAACCAATATTTAAAATCCTTTAAAGCCACATTTTGCAGCCATATGAGGAAATCTACTATGACATGGTAATTTGATTCCACTGAAACCAGGTGATAAGATGTCCACTCTAATACAACAAAACACAGTGAAGGTGAGCTATGTCTATTCCTTCTGCAGTTCAGGAGCTGTATAAAGTAGGAGGGTTAATTTTTGGGAAATCTGCCCTCATTGAAACCAAATGAACCTCTCAAAGAACACCACAAATATATTGAGTAGATGAAGTTTCAAAAAGTTTGCATCTGCCTTGCCAGTGAATACAAGAGAGATCATTCAAGACTTCAGAGACTTCAGTATTCCACTAAAAAAAGTAATCTAAACAAATAAGTCAACAAACCTGACCCTTAGAGTCTTAGCCTGAGGCAAAGCTATCAAAATAGCAGAACAGATAGTGAGAAAAAAGAACAAAGAAGTGTTGATATGAATAGAGGAATAGAAAAAGGGGATGTGACTCATTGCTAGGGTGCTTGCCTAGCATGCAAGAGACCCTAGGTTCAATTTTCAGCAACACACACACAAGCACACGCACACACACACACATGGAAAGAGATGAGCTAAAGACAGCTAAGAGTGTTGCCATTGAACTTTTAACACTAAGCAAAAATAACAGAAAAAGAGAAGTTCAGAACACTGAAACTAAAGTATCTTTGCTGACCTTCCCTTACTCTCTCTACAAAATGCAGGAAAATAGACTTGTATAAAAATGAAAAAGATTTGCATTAATTTTATACATAATCATTCTGAAATTGGTGAATTTAGACTAGAATAATTTCCTTACATTCAGAGCATGGCAAAATTAAAGTTTCTACAAGTACAGATAACAGAAACTACTGAAAATCTAATTCTTCAAAAGGAATTTAAAAAAACAATAGAAGTATACATGAGAGAAAAACAACCAGAACATCGTTCAGCTCAAATGGGATAACTAAGAACAACATTTCAGAAATGAAGCAGAAAAACAAACAATGGTGGGAGGACTGTTTAGTGAGAAGAAATATATAAAAAGTGAACGTCACAAATCAAAAGTTGATAAGATATATTAAAATGAATATATAAAAATAAAACTTTAAGCTGGCCAATTGGTGGCACACACCTTTAGTCAGAACACTGGGGAGGCAGAGACAGGCAGATCTCTGTGAATTTGAGGACAGCCTGGTTTATAAGAGCTTCCAGGACTGCTGTGGGAAGTCCTTCTGTATATGTGTTGCTTTTATTAGTTAATGAATAAATCTGTTTCAGCCAGTTACTTGGCAGAATAGAGCTAGGTGGGAAAACTAAACTGAATGCTGGGAGAAAGTAGGCAGAGTCAGCGAGAAGCCATGTAGACAGACACCTCCACTGGAGCCTGCCAAAACTTTGCTAGTAGACCATAACCTCATTGTGATGTACAGATTAATGGAAATGGGTTAATATAGGATATAAGAGCTGGCTAACAATATGCTTAAGCTATTGGCCAAACAGTATTGCAAATAATATAGTTTCTGAGTGATTATTGCGGATCTAAGTGGCCTGGAATGAGTGAGCAGCCTCCCCCAACACAGGACAAACTTCAAAGTTACAGAGAAACCCTGTATCAAAAAGCAAAAGTAAATAAGTGAATGAATAAATAAACAAAAAAGATAAAAATAAAACTTTAACAATAAAGTTGTAGATGAAGATTAAAGAAACAATAAAAAGAACACACTATAACTTTAGAACACTCCCCAAAACTATTTATTTTTAATTTTAAATTGATTTTAAAGGCCATTAGCACATTTAACAGGCATGTAAAAAGAAAATATGAGCCAAGAGTCTCATGTTTAACCAACCTAATTTTGAGATGTAAACATTCTGGATAGTTGTCCTTAATAAGGTGCCAAGGGAATCAAGTTTCTGTCAGTCCTTTCCATAAATTTGCTTGACTGCATACCTCACCTGACAAAATCCGCTGTAGAGAAAACAATACAATCCATATATTTTGTACACATTGATACTGGAGTGTGCAATGATTTGTGTTCTGACATTATTCATACAGGAGATAAAAACAGGTGGAGAATTGAGAAGAACAAATGAGAATGAAATTAAGATAGTTGATTAATAATTATAAGCTAGAATTTGAAAAATAGTCCAAGTTTTGGGGGAAATGAGAAGATAAAATAGTATTAATAATTCCAGTATTGTTTATAGTTAAGCCCCGAAAGATCAAATTCAAAAACATGAAAGTGGCAAGTGTTCAAATGTTTATTATTACATAGAAAAAGATATATGAAGAATATCTGTCTACACTGTTACTGAACTGAACAAAACATTTTATAATATGTTTCTATTCATTAAGAAAATGGGGTTATACATACCTGCATATCTATTTCAACCAAAAGAATGATAAGGTATGGATGGATAACTCAGCAAGGAAAGTGTTTGCTGTTGAAGCAAGAGGCTCTGAGTCTGAATTTGTAGATCCTGTGTAAAACCAGACACAGTAGTGTACATCTATAATTCCAGTGATCCTATGGCAAGATTCGAGGTAGAGATCATTGTTGCCTTCAGTTCAACCTGACACATACAGAGAAAGCAACAAAGAGACTGTCCTAAACAAGGTGGGAGGCAAGAACCAACACCAACATTATCTACAGATCTGCACATAAACCCGTGACTATATGTGAGTCCACTCAGGCAAACCAATGTGTTCATACAGAAAGATGCATGTACATTATATGCACACTCACTTTACACACACACACACACACACACACACACACACACAAACACACACACCAAATAAGTCCTAAAACCCATAAGGGAAGGATTACAGACAGACAAGCTTGACTAATGACACCTTGTTTGATGGAGTTGCCTTTATGTAAGCTACTACTTAATTTAATTATAAAATAAAGCATAATAAATGAGTAAGCATCAAAAAATAACTTGAACAACACCAATATAAGCCACCTGGAAATGAGGTGAAATAGTAGTAGCATCATTACTGAGAGGAATTATCCCAAATAATTGGCTTCACACAGGTCGCTGGAATTTAGACTCCCTCACACTTATGAAAAAAGAACCTTACCCACTAAGCTGTCTCTTTGCCACTATCTTTCTCTTCAAATACACCAACTACTTTACAAATTACAAAGCCCAACATAATTATCTTCAGCAGTCATAGTCTCAGCATTGTGTGTAATCCATCAGCAAACTTCTCTATTTTTGATGGTTACTTTGTTCTATTTTTATGAAAACGTGAATCTCAGAGGAGAAAATAAACCAGACGTGATACAGAGGAACTGAAGAGAACCCCTAAAATGAAGCCGTAGTTAGGAACACGAGGATACAACCACAAAGTCATCTCTTACAAAGTGTCTACAAGCTCTGACTATCCACTGGAAACAAAATGTGGACCAATGAGAATGAAAAGAAATGATCATTTCTAGAATACAGATTATCTCATTTTCCAGTAAAAGAAATGAAGACTCTTAGAAAAATGACTAATGTTGGAGTAGGAAGTAGCAGGACAAGCCTAACTTTGCCAAATCAGACTCTTAGAAAGCTCTTAGACTCCCGAAGTAATGTCAAAACATGGAGAGCCTATCAGAAAAGGCCATGAGACAAAGGGGGCATTTTAAACATCAATGAAAAATAGCTCCATTACATTAATGTACATCATATCCATTTATGCTTGTAATGCTTAAAAAATATAACTGATCAGCCAGTATTTGGAAGCCACTGGAGAGCTCATTATTATTTTAATTAATGACTGCCTTCATTTATTGCAGCTAACAAAACAATAGAGATAATAAGGCATTTTATATCAAAACAATAGCATAATGAATAAAAAAGAACAACAGAATTATAATGTTGCCAGTTTAAGTTCCTTCTTATCCATTTTTGGCATTGACTAACATTATAGAATAGCCAGTCTTTACCTGATTATCTAAGAACTATGCCAAAAGGGCATTGGATCTGAATTTGACTATGTCTTGAATCCAACTGTCAATACAGAAGAAATAGAAAAGACAAGGAACACTGTAAAATATAAAGTACAAATACATTCAGTCAATTAAAAACAATGGCAAGCTCTAATGGACAAAAAGATGTAATTGCAAGGAGCAAAGTGGAGAAATGAGAGCCTTTTAAATTGCAACTACAAATCGCAAGGTATGCACCTTAGCAAGCAAGATTTTAAAAAGTAACATTTATGGGAAATTCAAATTTGAAAAATGAGTTTTGATGATACTAAAACATTATTGCTTTGTTTTAAGGCCTGATGATAATCATGATATTCTGGAAGTCTTTATTTTGTAAATATCAATAGATATACGCTCTAATTTTATTTAGAGAGCCTTTATTTTATAAATATCAATAGATTATATAGGTGGATGGAAAGATGAATGATAGATAGAAGATAGATAGATAAATAGATAGATAGATAGATAGATAGATAGATAGATAGATAGATAGATAGAAGGTGGGGACAGATAGATGGCTTTTAATTTTATATTGAGAATCTTTTTTTTGTATATATATACATACATGTATATATAAGACAATAATTCTGGAAACAACTATATGTCTCAATTTGTTTCAATGCAATGTAAGCCAAACACATATATACAAATGAACATAAAAACACAATAAATATGCAAGTAGAACTGAGGGTTGAGTGTAGCTCAGAGGTTCGGGACTTGTCTAGCATCCAAGAGGGTCTAAATTTAATCCTCAGTACTACTAACTTCCCCCAAAAAGAACAGATAAAGCTGAACAAATTGGCATAGGAAAGGACTGGTTGATTAGTCAGCATCAATATTATGATTGGGATACTGTACTAGAAAGAAACTAGTATTGTGGAAAACCAGGTGAGCAGTACTCATCTCTGTACCCTATCTTACATCTTTATGGACTCTTTATACATAACAATACAAAACCAAACTAAAAAACACAACAGAGGGTGTTTTCAGAGGTAAAAGCAAAAAGGAGGAATGTTAGAAATGATCCGGTCAGTAGGTTCAAGGTCGTTCATTGCAGTTTTTATACAGTCAAACACTTCATTTTTTATGATATAGTTTTAATTCATTTCTATCCATTTGTACACTTCCCAAAAACAATATTATAAATACCTGTAGCTCCAGTTATGTATATAAGCACTTACTGAAAATATTCTCATTGGGTAAGCTATAGAGAGATGGAGAGTGGCATTTGGAGTGGCTGCATAAATACATTGACAAGTCCATATACCTAGTGAAGGATTTTATCCCAGATCTTTTGCAAAATTCCCAATAGATGTAACTTACCACCTAGACAAGGGCTTTCAATAGTCGAATGGCAGAATCATTGTTTATTAACACTTACTTCCCACTGTGGTAAAAAATCAAAATACTGAGCCCTGCGAAGTCTTGCTTGTTATAAGGGTTGCTTGAACAACATGGTGGGCACTCTCTATTACTTCTTAGAAACTCTTTAGAAAGCAACCCACCATTTTCTCTCACCTTGTCTTGTACAAAAAGACCATTAGAATGTGACTACTAAACTTCAGTGCATGGGTCCTGTGCTATGTGGGATAGAGAGACATCAACCAGTGATGACTAGTAATGAGAGTATGTGGAAGAATTAAGCCTCTGCTGTTAAAAGTCAGAGATTCAGTGTTAGTTTTTTTTTTTTTTTTACTATAGCAAAACACCTTTATGACCTACAAGAATTTCATACATGACATTTGGCAAGACTTGATTTAGGGAGGAGGCCATTTGGGATTTTCTTTTATCAGGAATAAGAGTTGTGAAGTGACCTTGAAGAATCTCAGAAAGAGTTAATAAGAATACACAGTCAGACTGATATTGAGGTCTTATCAAAAACCCATTGCCATTGTTCTTGAGGTTTCAGTAGTCCTCATTGTCCGCTATGTTCAGTGAGACCGGTTTTAACCCAGGCTTTTTCAGACTCAGGCCAGCTGGCCTTGGTGAGTTCCCAATAGAACATCCCCATTGTCTCAGTGTGTGGGTGCACCCCTCGCGGTCCTGAGTTCCTTGCTCGTGCTCTCTCTCCTTCTGCTCCTGATTTGGACCTTGAGATTTCAGTCCGGTGCTCCAATGTGGGTCTCTGTCTCTGTCTCCTTTCATCGCCTGATGAAGGTTAATATTCAGGAGGATGCCTATATGTTTTTCTTTGGGTTCTCCTTCTTATTTAGCTTCTCTAAGAACCCGAATTATAGGCTCAATGTCCTTTATGTGGGAGCCTAGGCAGTTTGGATGCTCACCTTACTAGACCTGGATGGAGGAGGGTGGTCCTTGGACTTCCCACAGGGCAGAGAACCCTGATTGCTCTTTGGGCTGACGAGGGAGGAGAACTTAATTGGGGGAGGGGGAGGGAAAGGGGAGGT
Organism: Alexandromys fortis; assembly: GCF_014885135.2. Lineage (NCBI taxonomy): Eukaryota > Metazoa > Chordata > Mammalia > Rodentia > Cricetidae > Alexandromys > Alexandromys fortis. The sequence goes on along the minus strand of NW_026068094.1, from coordinate 538,566 downwards.
GGCGGTGGGGAAGAGACAGAAATCTTTAATAAATAAAAAAAAAGAATACGCAGTCAGAGGGTATGTAAAGTGAACCCAAGTGATATGATGGAGGGATGATCCTCAAGAACAGGATGATGAGAAGAGGGACCAGAAGTAGAAGGTTTCAGAGGATGTGGATTAGGAGAGCCCTCTGGAAGAACAAAACTGATTAAAATGTGCATATATTATGAAAGGGGCTCAGTGGAAGTCCAACAATAACCAACTTCATACTGGAAATATCCACATACTTCTCAATTCACAAAGTTGAATGCCTCATATGTTGAAATAGGAGCGGCAGGGCTGCGTCCCCGGCACCCGGCCGCCCGCATGGCTAGCTTATACCCAGAAATAATTACACGGAAACTGTATTCTTTCAAACACTGCCTGGCCCGGCTAGGTCCAGTTTCTTATTGGCTAGCTCTTACATATTGTTCTAACCCATTTCTAATATTCTGTGTAGCCCATGAGCTGGCTTACCAGAGAGGATCTTAACCTG
>NW_026068094.1:507601-535389 GCF_014885135.2 Alexandromys fortis | reverse complement strand
TCTGTCTGGAGCGGGAGCATCATGGCGACTCTTTCCCTAAGCTTCTTTTTCCCAGCATTCTCCTCTGTCTACTCCACCTACCTAATTTTCTGTCCTATGAGGGCCGAGGCAGTTTCTTTATTAATAAGAAATCACTCCCACATCTCTCATAAATCTAGGTCTTGAATTGAAGACCTGAAGAGCCTATGGTCTTCAATTGCAGATTGACAATCTGAAGAAAGGTCAAAGAAACTAAAAAGTCTTATGTCAATGCAGGATTTTAGCAGCAGAAACATTGTCAGCCACAAAGATAGATGTAAGCAAGGAGCAAAGCCAATGCTGCTCTCCATCTGTCTGGTACACTCACTGGAATATGACTCCTGCTCTGAGGGAGAATCTTCCTCAGTTAGTCATTTCTGGAAACTCATATAGACATGCCCAGAGGAGTATCTTTTACTCTATTTCAGATCCCGCCAAGTTGACAACCAAGGTTAGCTAGCAAAGGAAAGTTGAGGCTACTACAGATAATGAAAGGCATGGTGGAAGGTGCAGAGAAGCCGTTATGAAAGGGGATTATGGAGGCGTACAAGGGATAAAACAAGACTGAAATAGACTTTGCACATGCCCTTCGGACCATGATTATCAGAAAGGCAGAGGGGTGAGCACAGATCCACCCCAAGGTCATGTATCTAGCCCTAACCTCAAAACTGGGCTGGGCCAGCAAATTCTCTGACAGATGGTCTCATTTCTGCTTCTCAATCCCTTGCCAAGAAGCTGTCCTGAAAGCTTTGCAATATCTAACAATACCCTGGTCAGCAGGTTTTCCCCCTTAGTAAGCAACAGTGCTCAGGGTGGGGTGCTGACTACAGAGAACTAACAGTAATCACTCTTATCAGAGCTTTCTAGACATTATTTTGCCAACAGGATTTTGTGGATTTCTGGAGTCTTCAAGCCAAGCTCACTTTTAGTGTTAAAAGCAAATGAAGCTGTGAAAGACCTAAGTAGCACATCTTTACATAATACCTTCCCATGTAACCATCTTCTACTGTTAGTAAAAATGATAGAAAAGTGGTAATAGTTTTTACTTTAAAAGACAAGTTCTGATGACTGTTGCTTGGATTTTGATTGGATGAGTAAGGTGATGGTTATAAGGATGTAAACCTGATACAAGCAGAGATCAATTAATTGTCCTGACATCAGATTAAAGAGGATCTGGTGTAGGAGGTCCTTCTGTTTATGTGTTGCTTTCATTGATTAATATATAAAGAAACCGCCTTGGCCATTTGATAGGGCAGAACTTAGATAGGTGGGGAAAACAGAACTGATTGCTGGGAGGAAGAAAGCAGAGTAAGAGAGAACCGCCATGTAGCTGCCAGACATGCTGAATCTTTCCTGGTAAGCCACTGCCATGTGGCGATATACAGATTAACAGAAATGGGTTAAATCAAGATGTGAGAGTTAGTCAATAAGAGGCTAGAGCTAATGGGCCAAGCAGTAGTTTAATTAATACAGTTTTTGAGTGGTTATTTTGGGGCTAAGAAAGCCAGGCAGCTGAGACGAACAAGCGCCCCCCCCCTTCAATCCTTTGCAACAAGAATCAGAGAGAATGATAGAGATGGAAGAGAAAAAAATCAAGGATCTCGAGGGTAACACTTAGAAGTTAAACCCCTGGGAGAAATAAGGAAAATAAAAAGTACATGCATGCATGGATAAGGAAATGCATATGCACACATATGGAGATATCAAGTAAATTGGTGCTTATTGCATATACGCCATGCAAAGCACCTCTGAATTATTACTATGATGCCTTTTACAGCGCATGTAACTAAGCAGTGGATCCATATGTGTAAAGTCCTGACTTTGATAAGATGTTCAACACTGAAAAACTGAAAGAGCTTGATGAGATGGTATATCTTGATAACCCTCTAAAAAAAACCCAGGACCAGATGGTTTCGATGCAGAATTCTACCAGAACTTCCAAGAAGAGCTAATACCTATTCTCCTTAATGCATTTCACAATATAGATGTACAAAAGGAAAACCACATAGAAACACAAAATGGAAACACAACATACAAGCCACTAGTACCTTAAAAGAGATAAACCCTGCAAACACCATCTTGAACTACTTGGCAGTACCCAGAACTGGGGAAATGATTTGGGAGCAGGAGGTTAGGCTACCTAGCATGCAATACTTTGTTACAGAAGCCCCAAGGGGCTCATACATTCTCTCTGCTGTGTTCTAAGGGTGCTGCATCTATGGGAAAGAGGGGAAAGTGAGATTTTTCTCCTTAACTTATCTTTCCCAAAGGAGAATCCAACCTTGATGGAGTAGGATACTTTCTACTATGCTCTTGAAAGAGAGGTCTGTCCACTCCCCTCCCAACTTTATCACCTCCACAGAGAAGCAGAGTCATATAGACTGTTCCACTCCCGCCATGGGTCACCAAAAAAATAAGTGTCAATATTTGGCTCAGCAAGGTGCTTGTTTGACTGAATGGACCAAATATTTGTAAAAGCCCCAAACAGAAGCTGGGATATAATAGGAACATGAAAAGATTCCTTGTCACCACAGCCAGGGGACTCAAGACCTTGTATAGGAGATCCTTCTGTTTGTGTGTTGCTTTCATTGGCTAATGGATAAAGAAACTGCCTTGGCCTAGTTGATAGGACAGAACTTAGGTAGATGGAGTAGACCGAACTCAACACTGGGAAGAAGGACAAAGTGAGAGATGCCAAGGATCTCCTGCCTGAGATGGATGCTGGTTAGAATCTTACCAGTAAGCCACAGTCACATGGCAATATACAGATTAACAAAAATGGGTTAAATTAAGATGTAAGAATTAGCCAATAAGAAGTTAGAGCTAATGGGCCAGGCAGTGTTTAAATGAATATAGTTTCTGTGTGATTATTTCTGGTGTAAACTAGCCTGGCAGTCAGGACAACAAGCAGCCCACTCCTCCTTTAACAGGGACCTTTGTTTGGGAGAAATTAGTCAAGGTCTGGGAATGAGAGGCAGTGGGTGAACTTCTCAGGCCATGATTAAGTGCCCTTGGTGAAGGCCCTGTGCTCTCCTGGATGGTAACAGTGGTATTAACTCCTCCCAGGGCTCTTCTATCTGAGAGAGACTACAAACATAAAGAGCTTTAACAGAACAGCCAGTCCATCCTATGCATCAACCAACCTAGTTGTTAAAATACTGCGTCTGGTTTTGCTTTTGAGTATTACTCATTGACTTGAGCACCAGTCCATCTGGTCTCATGGGAAGGTACAATATCCCATCCCCAGACAGCCCAGCTGTGATGGGCAGAGCTTGGAGCCTCATCACACTATACTAATTCACAGAAACTATAATGTGGTCCCAGACTACAGTTTTAAAATGGAGCTTTAGTGACTCCTGGGAGATGAACATCTGCCTCCTTAAAATTTTTTATTTCAGAGATGTCTCTTAATTAATAGGGCAAAACCATGTTGAGAGAGACAGGGGAAGATTCTACACCTGCTCCCAGACATTGTTCTGGAAGAAGAAACAGAAAGTGCTCCCAACAGGTTCACATAGAAACATTTCTATATTTAACAGTATGGTTTGCTTTGGTGAATTCTTTATTAGCAGGTCATTAAGAAGAAAATTGCTGACTGGAATTGGTATACAGGGAGGGTTTTATTTACAATCTAGTTTTGGATCTTAATTGTAAGGCAGGTGAAACAACTTTGTATACTATCTAGGAATAGTCCTGAAGACACTTTCTCCCCTAAGTGGAGCAAAATAAATAAATAAACCAGGCCACAGCCTGACTCTGAATGACCTGGAAGGTTACAAAGGAGGTAAGCTAGATGACGTCTTTGGAGATAATCTCTGTGGCTTTTGTGACAAGGGAATTTTGATGTCTGGGTTAACCTCCAGAAAATGTAGAGGCATACCAGGCTGCTTCAGTAGATCTAGCAAGCTGTGCAAGGGTTCTCACAAACGTAAGTGCCCATAACATGTCAAACACATGTATCTAAGAGTCTCTCAAGGCCTCCTGCAGTTCACGTTTTTTCAGCTAGTGAATAATATTTTCAACCTCACAGAACTTTTGTGAGGTTTAATGAGCAAATGGTATTCAGTACACAGAAATTATTCAGGATGAATGATGAGTGATTATTGGTAATATTTACTGCTTACCTGTAAAAAATTGGTTATTTCACTGAAAGTATATTGTATGAGCTTCTATGCTAAACCAGCATGCATATTGTAAAGGTATTTTGACTTCAGTATTTGGGTCTAAGGATATGTTGCTTTGAAAAAGAGGTTCTTTTGTCTCCACAGAGAATGAAAGCCTGTGGATTCATTCCAGGCTAATATGGTTTGATGGACCAAGACCTCCTAAAAGGTCACTATAAGCACCCCAAAAATACCCACAAAAATTACTTTGCCAAATAAACTGCAAAAAGCAGTTTAAAAAAATAACTGTGCCCCTATTCCCAAATATTGTTTGTAAATATTTGTTTACATCTAAAGGGAGATATGATATAAATATGAACAATTTGCGTTGGTATGGATCTTGGTTTATTGATACAAATTTAAGGTCAATCTTGTTATATGTATATTTCTCTTCTTGATTAAGGTATTGTGATTGTGTACTTAATTTTAAAAATGTAATGTATAATTAAGAAATACAGGTTAATAGAGAATCATCTATAATAGTCAAGCTTGTAGTCATGTTAGTTAGATGTTCTAGATTCATAGAGATATATTTCAGTTAGATGGGTATTCTTTAAATCTTTCAGAGATCTTCAGAATATGGCATTACAGTGTTTAAAAAAATTAAGACTTTTTATGACAGTGAGACATGTCTTTTTGGCAGCAGCAATCTACTTCAAGTAGAAGATGGGCATAGAAGAAGCTCCTTATGGAGTTTGTTAAATGAACTGGACATGCAGGATCCACAGAGAAATGACTACTGAACTTGCCTAAAAGTGAGATGATCCTTCAGGGTTCCTACTTTATGAAAGAGACTGTTGAAACGTTCTGCAGAACACAGAAGAAAGTGACTGGCAAACTGCCAATATAGGTAGACATGTCTGAAATTTCCTGCTTCGTGGAAAAGTCTGCTGGATACTATAGGTCTATAGGCTGAAGATGGATGCCCCAATGGTACAGAAAAACTTTGGGTGACTGCCCAGGCAGCAAGATGTCTCTGTCAATTCTAGAGTTTTGCAATGTGCTTACAATGTACTTCCTGATTACTTAGGTAATAAGACTCCTTCTGGAATCTTTAATGGAGTTGAAGAATTTATAGTTAAAGTTTTCCTTAGTTATGATAAAAGATAAAGTAGATATAAATATTATAACTATAATTCTTACTTGATACCTGTTTTGTTATATGTAATTTTACCATGTTAAAGTTAAAGCCTTCCTTTTTGTTTAAACGGAAAATGGGAAATAGTATGGGAGGTCCTTCTGTCTTTGTGTTGCTTTTATTGGTTAATGAATAAAGAAACTGTCTTGGCCTGTTGATACAGCAGTATTTAGGTAGGTGGGGAAAAGCCAGGAGAAGGAAAGCAGAGAGGGAGACATCATGGATTCACTGCTGGAGATAGACATGCTGAAACTTTGCTGGTAGGTGATACACAGATTGATGGAGAAGGGTTAAATTAAGATGTAAGATTTAGCCAATTCTAAGTTAGAGCTAATTGACCAATCAATGTTTTAATTAATATAGTTTCTGTGTGATTATTTTGAATCTAAGCTAGCTGGGTGGCCAGGACAAACAAGTGGGGCCCTCCCTCCAACATACTCTTATACCAAGGTATATGAGGATCAAAATGTTTCACCCTATCTTAAATATATATGATTGTTCCTTGTCAATTAAAAATAAAATATATTTTTAAAGGATAGTAAAAGACAATATTTCAATAATACATTGTAGAATATACTTGACAGTTGAAAGTAAAAACATTACACTTTCTGCTGATATTTAATGAATTAAATTCAATATATTAGACAACAATATAAAGATGAGAAATTGAAGGGTCACTATGACAGTAAGGCTTCTGCATTCCATATATATGATAGAAATCAGCCATGGGTGAACAGTGAAAGTTGAGGTAAATCCGGTGTAATCTCTTCGCTGAAGACTAAAGTTACTGTAAAAGATGTAGTCAAAATATAAACACAAAAATTTAATAACAACACTAAGATTATTCAGACGTCCTTAAAAGGACATAGATGAACAAAAAGGAAACAGTCAATGAAAATGGAAATGATAAATCTAAATCAAAGGATATCAATAATTCCAATCAATATACATGGTCCAAAGACAATAAGTAAAATCCATAGATACACAAAATAAATACAAAAACATTAGCTGACATTATGTTATATAGAAGAAGTTAACTTTAAGTATAATAATATAAGGGGCTGGAAGGATGGCTCAGTGATTAAGAGGTTCCAGTATCCATTTCCTATAACTCTAGCTACGAAAGATCAGATGCCTTTTTCTGGCCTCTCTGTGCACTTCATATCTGTGCACAAGTTCCATACTCAGATACACACCCATATACATAAAAAATAAAAATAAAAGACATCTATATATCACATAGAGAGAGAGAGAAAGACAAAAGGTAAAGACAAAGAAAAAGTTAAAATTAATTCATCAAGCAAACACCAATAAAAGTAAAGCTAGAGAGGGTAAGTGGACTTTGGAACAAAGAAAGTCACCAAGACTGAAGAGATAGACACAATAATAACATACAATAATAAAGGGACCAACTCAAGAAAGTTACAGTCCAAAATAAATATATGGGTGGGTTACAAAAGACAGGAAGCATACTGAAAAAATAAAAGAGAGAAGGAGACAAATCTACAACTGTAGTCCGACATTTTAAATAACACTTGGCAAGAAAGATAATGAATAGTGGAAATGAATATCAGAAAACTGAGCAGACATGGCAGGAACTAGATCTAATGGATATTATGGAATAGTCCATCTAATGTCAGAATACATAAGCTTTACTCTGCAAATAAAATGCTAAAATACAATTACATTATCAACCATAAGGCAAACTTTAAGAAGCTAACAAGGATTGAAATCATATTTAGCATGATCTGTGGCCATAATGAAACTAACAATAGTATCAAGTCTAGGAAATTGCAATATTATATGTAGCTATCATGATTCTAAATGATCAACAGATAAAAGAGAAAATCTCAAGAGAATACCATGAACTGAGTAAAAGTATACCAAATTTGTGAAATTCTGCTAAAGTTGTACTTAAAAAGGGAGAATTTTAGTGTGATTTCTATTTGATCTTAATAATAAAAACCCAGAGTCAGATATTATAAGGTGAAAGCTGAAAGGTCAGAAAAGCATAGCATCCAGACACTATTTCTTACATCAATAAAATCCTCAGACCAAATTGGGTATCCTGTCTCTACAAATCCTCAGACTAAATCATGAGCTCCTGTCTCCTCCCGCTTTATATTCCTCTCTCTAACTAGCCATATCACTTCCTGTCTCCACCTTCCAAGTTCTGGGATTAAAGGTGTCAGCTACTACTACTTGGCTCTGCTTTGCTTTAAGAATGATTCAACAAGACAAAATGACAACCTACGGAATGGGAAAAGATCTTCACTAACCCCACATCAGACAGAGGTCTGATCTCCAAAATGTACAAAGAACTCAAGAAATTGGTCATCAAAAGAACAAATAATCCAATAAAAAACTGGAGTACAGACATAAACAGAGAACTCTCAACAGAGGAATCTAATATGACTGAAAGATACTTAAGAAAATGTTCAACATCCTTAGTTGTCAGAGAAATGCAAATCAAAACAACTCTGAGATTACGTCTTACATCTGGAGGAATGACCAAGATCAAAAACACTGATGACAACTTATACTGGAGAAGTTTTGGGGAAAAGGGAACACTCCTACATTGCTGATGGGATTGCAAGCTGGTACAAACCCTTTGGATGTCAGTGTGGCAATTTCTCATAAAATTAGGAAACAACCTTCCTCAAGACCCAGCAATAACACTTTTGGGTATATACCCAAAGGATGCTCAATCATACCACAAGGACATGTGCTCAACTATGTTTATAGCAGCTTTGTTTGTCATAGCCAGGACCTGAAAACAACCTAAATGCCCCTTGACTGAAGAATGGACAAGGAAAATGTCCATTTACACAATGGAGTACTACACAGCAGAAAAAAATTACAACAGCTTGAATTTTATAGGAAATTGATGGAACTAGAAATATTATTTTGAGTGAGGTAACCCAGACCCAGAAAGACAATTATCACATGTACTCACTCATAGGTGGTTTTTAAACATAAAGCAAAGAAAGCCAGCCTACAAACCACAATCTCAGAGAACTTAGACAACAATGAGGACCCTAAGAGGGACTTACATAAATCTAATCTACAATTACATAGTAGAAAAAGACCAGATCTCCTGAGTAAATTGGGAGCATGGGGACCTTGGGGGGGGGGGGTTGAAGGGGAGGAGAGAGGCAGGGAGGGGAGCAGAGAAAAATGTAGAGCTCAATAAAAATCAATTAAAAAAGAATGATTCAATCTGTGTAGCCCAGGGTGGCCTTGAACTCACAGAGATCCATCTGCCTCTATAGATAACTAGTATGGCAAGGTCTGCACTCTGATCCTCAGACAAGTTTGTGTGTGTGTGTGTGTGTGTGTGTGTGTGTGTGTGTGTTGTTGTTGTTGTTAAATCAGGAACAAAATATCACCTATGAAATGATAGTTTTAGAGGCTGGAAAGAGGTTTTTCAATGGCTAAGAGCACTTCCTGCTCTCGAAGAGGACCTAAGTTTGTTTTCTAGCACCCACAAAAATAAGAACAAGCCTGCAAACGCCTGCTCCAAAGGTTCTGATACCTTCTTCTGGTACCCATGTGTATGTACATGATAGGCACATACTCACACATAGATACATATATACAGAAATGAGTAAATAAATCCTTCAGAAATAAAGGTAGGAGGCTGAAGAAATGCCTCAATGGTTAAGGGCACTTACTACTCTTGTAGGAGATGTGGGTTCCATTCCCAGAGCTCACATAGTGATTCACAACAACCTGTAACTCCATTTCCAGGGTACCTGATGCCCTCTTCTGGCCTCTGTGAGCATCAGGCATACACACGACACACAAATATATAGGCAGGCAAACACCCATACACAAAAATAAAAATAATAAATCTTTTAAATTATAGTTTTAAGTGCTTATATCAGAAATTATAAATCTCTAAAATTTTAACTTTAAGGAAGTAGAAAAATAACAGGAACAAAACAAAAGAACAAACAAACCAAAAAAAACCACTCAAGTCAAGAAGAAAAACAAAATTAAAGCATAACCTACAGAAATTCAAAAGAAAAAAATATCAGTGAAACCAAAAATACCAACTAAAAAGAGAAGACAAAATTTGTCAACATAAATAAAACACACTGCACCACTTCAGACCTTACAGACAGTAAAAGGATAAAATGGGGGATATCATAAGCACCCTCTCTTCACATGAATTTGTCTAAGTGGAAAAAAATGAACAAATTATTGGCAAACCACAAACTAATGAAATAACTAGACAGAACAGAAGCACAACTATAAAATTGTTGGTGACTTCAGATTTTAAGCTTACCAAAGAAGAGAATGTTCACAGATTTGGTTTTGCTCACAAGTCCACCCAACCATGTAAGAAAGAGCTATTATTGATGCTGCAAATCTCTTATAGAAAATACAGACAGAGGGGGGACTTCTCAACATGTTTTCTAAGCTTTGCATCATTCTGCTGTAAGAAAGAATTGAGAGCAGGTGATACAGAATCAGAACCCTGCAGGGTACCAATGGTCATGCATGTAAAAGTTACACAGTGAGCTGAGATAGTCCAAGAAGAGTGTGTCAAATACAAATAACTGAAGCCTTTGCTGAGGAGATGAGTCAGTAACTAGATGGTTTATTTTGAATGCATGAAGACACGCATTCAAATGCATTCCCAGAGCATACATAAAATCATATCTGTAATCCTAACACTCCTATTATGAAATGAAAATTGGAAACAGGAGAGAGAATCCCGAGTTTTGCAGGACACTGAAGAGAACAAGAATCTCAAACAAAGATTCATTTTCCTCTGATCTCCACATTCATGTTGTAGTACCTCAGGGTCTGTGTACATACACACATGCACACTCGTGTACACAAATATGCATGCACATATATGCAAACAAGAAAGTTTTTTTTAGACAATTGGTGTCTTCATTTTTGTGCTTTTAGTAAAAAAGCATGCTTGATAATTACAGTGAATGGAAATGTATAGTTCTGGAGACTGGGTAACCTACAACCGAGAGACTATATGTAATGAGGGCCCCACATGACAAGAAATCATGTTGAGAACAAGAGTGGGACATAACTCCTGTAGTGATATGAACCCATTTATGACATGGACTCTTCATGATCTGAATATCTCCCATGGGATTTCGTCTCTTAGTGTTATTGCATTGGAGATGAAATTTCCAGAACATGTTTGAAAATACACATTCAAATCAGCAGCTAGTAACCTACTAAAGATTGGCAGCCAGGAAGCAGTCCATGAAAGAGAACAGGATGAGACCCAAAGAGTAATATTTCCAAGAAACAACGGGATTTATGCTGTCAAGTAGAAGAGTATGAAGCAAGACCAGAAAAGGGGCCAAAACTAAGGCTTGATAGAAGTAAAGGTTTCCAAGCCCATCTTGTTGGACTTAGCTACCCAATTCAATCTGATGGTTCTTCAGTTTCTTTTCCCATAATGGGGAAATAATATTTCCAGTTTCAAAGGCTCCTGTATATTAAATGAGTGCATAGACCAAAACAGGTAGCTTGGTTACCAGGCACCAGGAAGTTTTCCATAAATTTTAGTTGTAAATATTCTAGTACCCTGCCTGCCAACTTCCCTGGAAAGAATTAGACAAAACAGACATGAAAAATAAGTGAGGCAAGAAACTTCCCTCTCTCCATCTTACCTCCGTATTAATGCATGATTTTTGCTCTGGCACTGAACTCTTCCAAATACAATTAAAAGAAATGTGGTGTTGATGCAAGAACAACAATCAAATCCCCCTAAAATGATGGGTTTATCTCTTGATTCTGCCACCACAAGGCTGTAGGAATGTGGATAATTTCACTGACTTCCCTGAGCCCAGATTGTGGGTTTTTTTTTTTTTTTGTATCATTGAGTAACTGTAAGAACTTTATTAGTGAGAGTGGTAAACTCTTCCATAGTTGAACATTGTAAGAAGTACAGTGGTGTACTACATCCTGCCTGAGAGATATTTAAGGTCAGTAGGATGTGATGAATGACAGAATCTACAAAGTTTCAAATCCCTTTTTAAAACGCCTTCCATAGCTAGGTAGTTGGCTAAGTTGGTAATGTGCTTGCTTTGTAAGTTCAAAAACCTGAATTCAATCTTCAGAGCCCATACACAAAAAATCCAGATGTGATGGCGCACAGTTGTAACCCAGCACTGTGGAAGGAGAGCCAAATGAGTCCTTGGAGTTCCTTGGCCTAATCACTAAGATCCTGGCTAGTGTCAATATAAAATAGACATTGACTAAAGAGCAAAATCTAAGGTTGTCCTCTGGCCTGCAAACCACTTACACACACACACACACACACACACACACACACACACATGTGAACATATATGTATTCATATAAATGTACACACAGAGAGACAAAAATTAAACATACATACTCACACACAAATATGCACACAGTCACACACCCAAATATATACACATGGTCACATAAATAAATGTGCACATAGAAGGGTGCACACTGGGCTGGAGAGATGGCTCAGTGGTTAAGAGCATTGCCTGCTCTACCAAAGGTCCTAAGTTCAATTCCCAGCAACCACATGGTGGCTCATAACCATCTGTAATGGGGTCTGGTGCCCTCTTCTGGCCGCATGCATATACACAGACAGAATAGTGTACTGTCTAAATAAATAAATAAATAAATAAATAAATAAATAAATAAATAAATATAAAAAAAGAAGGGTGCACACACACACAAATGTACACATACACAAATGTGCACACAGTCACAGAAACACAAATGTGCACATACATGCAAAAGTGCACCCACCCTCACAAAAACAGATACACACACATTCACAATACATAAATGTACATAAATGAGAGTTTACATAAAGATCACTTCTTGCTATGGAAATCGTCAGCCTAAAATAAACGGTAGAAAAGAGCAAACTTTCCTGAACTTGGAAGAGAATTTCATGATGGGTAGACCACCTCCAAATGAAGAATTATAAAGTTAGCCACCTGTTTTCCAGAGTGTATAGGGGTCATGTGGGAAGTGATATAACAATAGGCCAAGGCTTTGCTGTTTTTAGAGGGTTCTGCCCCCTTTTCCATCTTTCTTGGAGTGGCTTTTAGTATCCCAAAAAGGATAGATGTTCACCATCCTCTGGCTTAAATGAGAACAATAGGAACAACCAATCTGAGAGGGATATATTCACACAACTGCCTCTGAACTGGACCACAGAAGGAATTGGTAATCAATACATTAGAGTCTGTCTGTTTTATAAAACAACTCATCAATATTTTATCTTTTAATAATTGATGTCTAATTACAGAAACATATGGATCCTACAGAACCCTGATTCTCTAGAGACAGCAACGAAGAGAAAATCTGAGCTGTAGATGCTCTGACACAGGGCCCCAGTTTGCATATTTGAGGGGAACATTGGTAACTGAAGGATGCCACACTTGATTATATTTTCCATGGGGGGATGGGACTGTTTCAATTACTCTATGACCAGCTATTCTGGGTACTTCACAAATATCGCATCATCTAATATACCCAAGAGCCATTGGCCTCAGTATACAGATTCACAAACTGACCCAGAGTCAACAAACAATATAATCAAGTTGAATAGTCAGAAAAGACCAGATTCAGATTGAGTCATCTGATCTTATGCATCTATGTTGTCAGTGTATCTTCTATAGCAAAGGTTATTGTTTATTTGGAAATTTACTGAACACAAGCTTTTCTAAGCACCACCATAATGAACCAAATAAGCAGGAATTTAATCTAGTACTGCCAATATATAAATGTGTCAAATTATAAATGGTAAAGATTTCTGAAGATAAAGAGAAGTCAGAATGTCCACCAGACCCCATACAATCTACCTTACAACCAGGTTCCTCTAGCTCATTTCAGTGGTCAGGTTGCTTCATGACTTGATTACCTTATGGAATTCATGTGGTCAAGACTGACAACCTAGATGGAGGTCCTCCCTACTATACTAGGCTCCAGGCAAGCTCCTAAGCAAGCAAACAGATGTTTCAGTGAGTATTTCCCCCCCTGGGATTGGTTCCCAATGCACTGGTGATTGTTCTCATGGGTAGTCATGATTTCCCAATGAGTGTGTCTCCCAGAGGAGCTGTTGTTTGCCTCAAGCCTTCAAAAACTCCCTTGCTAGGTACCAAAATTGACTTGAAGCACGTAAAAATATTTTGTTCTGATTCCCACTATAGAAATAGTAAAGGAATATTTTGCACACATACAAACACACACACACACACACACACACACACACACCAGGCTTATTTACCCAGAATTCATTGCCCAGTTCTTGGTCCATAGGGAGGCACTCAGTATTCAATAAGCACTACATGACTACACTGAGTCCAAAGCTAGAGCTTCCTGTGAAGTCTTGGGTAGTGTACTAAAGCCTGTGTGTCATTTTCCTAGTCTGTAAAATGGAGTTTATAGTAGTAATCGATTCTCAGAACCATGAGGAACAGTGAGGCAATGCACATAAAATACTTACAAGAATGCATGGCTCACCACACACCTAGAATAAATACTAGTGCCCTGCTTTTTATGCTGGGAATCTAGTCAGGGGCTATTTTCCTAATGATTACCAATTTATCCCACATATTCACCTGGTGGTTATTTAACCCATCGCACAGGGGTTTCTTTGGATGGTTTTTATTCTAGTTGCAACCCACCCCAAGCATATATGCTCCCTGGTCATATTTCTGCTTTTTTTCAGTCAAAGTTTCCCTCGGAAACATTTTTTCTGAAAAAGAAATTCCTCTAAAGAATTGAGCAAACACATATATACACACACTTTCTTACACATCTCACACACACACACACACACACACACACACACACATTCTTTTTCATGGATCTTCTCAATGGATACTTCTCCCAGCAAATATCTTCACAATGGACATGTACCTTTTTCCAGAGAATGTTTCTCCATAAAGTTTTTCAGTTGTTTATTCAAGCAGGCATTTTTCTTGTTATATGTCTTTCCTTCTGAGGACCATAGTCACTGTAGTGGACTGAATTCTCTTCCCAAAATTTACATGTTGATGTCCTAATTCCCAGTGTGATACTTAGAGAGACTTTAAATTACTAAGACTGAATCATAAGGATGGGGCTATGATGTATTATGGAATTTGTCTTTTAAGAAATGAGTAGGCTATGCTTGGAGATGTTCACCTATGTTCCTTTCACTCAGGACAGGAGGCTGGAGAATTGTAAGTTCAGGGTCAACATGTAGTATTTAGTAAGGAGAGAGAGAAAGAAAAAGGGAGAAGGAGAGGATGGGGGGGGCAGATAAGGATACAGAAAGTGGCCGTCTGCCAGATACATTGAAGGACTTCAGGAGAAAGTACCTGCCAGCACCTTGATTTGGGCTTCGAGCCTCCCAAACTTGTAGAAAACTGATTGGCAGTTTGCACCTGCCAATCTGGTATTTTGCAATGGAAGCTGAACAAACAGACTGTCCTTCGTTTTATGCTGGAGCTACAAAAATGATAGACAGACTTGTTTCCACTGGAGACCCACAGGCATCCCCTGCTTATTCTATGTTGAACTCCAAAGTCTAACTCAACAGAAACAGAAAGTCCACACTAACTTTCAACTCCTCTTTATGATGATAAAAGAATGTACTGTCCTTAATCCAATTTATTTCTTAGCCTGCCACTTCCCATAACTCCAGCCCTTCATGACTAGTTCAATAATGTATGCTATTTCTATAGAATCAGCCCCAAGGCTGTGCCACAAATGGTGGCAAGCACATAAAGAACCCGAGGAATGCCAGAAAGTCCCTTGGCAGGGAGAATGATATTTCCACTGTTCTCTGCTTCATACTCTTTTCAACATGATGATTGTGAAGACATACCATGTGTTTGTATTTGTTCAAATCCTGTCCACTATGGAGCCTCTAATGTCAGTAAGCATGATTGTTGAACCACCACATACGTAAATACTAGAATCTGGATAGATTCATTCATGCTACATTAGCACAGAGAGCAGTTGGTACACATAGTCTCGAAAAGCCAGAGTTCCAGACTGACAATATTAAAAAAGACATTTCACCTACAGGTCCAAGTCTCACTTCTAAGCACCTTTCTCCAGCCCCTTCTACTCCAAAGTCCCCACACTGATTAAATCATTTATCCACAAATAAGCATTAAGCATCTTCATTCCTATTACACATTTTCTCAACAGCCAAAATAACCAAAAATTAATTCATTCTGAAATCCAAATAAACAAAAGCAACCCTCAGTGCTACCACTTTCCCCCTCCCTATTTCTTTCCATTGTACATTCTTTGAAATAGTACAAAGCTTAGCTCAATAAAGAACTTCCATACAGAATTTCTTTATTCCATACAGAATAAGCTGGCCAGAGAGACATGAGTGACTGGTATGGAAACATCAACTGTGCCTCTCGCCTCTTCGCGCAGCTGGGAACTTAGAAGAGCAAAAGTGCCTTGCAAGGCTTTGGTAAAGATTCTGCAGAGACCAAACAGGATACAAAAGCATTCTTTCCTTTGTCCAACCTACTGCAAGGCAATTGGTAGAAAAAGCTTCACACACACACACGCACATGCTCACATGCATGCACAAAATCAATTTTCCATGTGTAGTAGATGTAATAATGTCCCCATCAAGGTGTCTAGTCTGAGAAAATTTTTTGTCAGGAAACATTGTAGGGCTATTACTTCCCTGTGTGGCACAGGTGAGTCCAACAAAACTGTGAGACTCCATAAAAAAAGAAGGCAGTTAAAGTCAGACAAGTAGTTGCAGTGTCAAACTGCGGTATTGAAATTCAATCATGACACCATGGAGGTGTACCACTGACCCAAGCTCCTGCCCTAAAGGTATAGGTACAGGTCATTGCAGTGCAAAACTGGCCCTACAGGATCTCTATCTGGTACTGTCTATACATTCAACCTCTTCTGCCTCTCTAGGATAAAGGCTCCCAGGCAGAGCCTAACATTCACCAAAGAACCTTCTCCAAAGTGCTCTGCCCACCCTGCTGCCACCTCCTGCAAGATCTCATTCCAATTTTAGAGGTATGTAAATGAGTTCCTTAAGTGTAGCAGGCCCATATTCCCCAGGTGGTACACACAACTATTAGAATCTAGCTCATCCTTTCCAGTTCCTCATTCTATGTCTAGGGCAATTTACCCACATGGGTGGCAGGTGTCACTTCTGCTTTGATATTCAGTTCTTATGTCTACTTATGGCCAAAGGGAATATAGAATAGGTGCTGACTCCAACTCAATGCTCCCCAACATCTCTCTGGTTTCTATATATATACTATATATTGGTGAAAGGAGAGAAGTGTGAAAAATATCAGGGAGAAGGGAAGAAAGAAAGATAAGATGGAGAGACATAGGAAGGAAAGAGGGATAAGGAAAGTGAGGAGAAGGTAGAAGAGAATGAACTAAAATGAGACCCTGGAACTGAAAGAGATGGGACACTCTCCTCATGTGCTTGCTGTCAGTGTACTGAAATACTGAAAAGATCATCTTGGGAAGGAAAGGATATGTTTCAGCTAACAGGTTGCAGTGCATCATCTAGCAAAGTCAGGGCATGTACTTAAGGAAGGAACCTGGAGGCTAGTTTCTTATACAGGCCAGGCTCACTGCCAGGGACGGCTCCAGCCATTGGGCTAAGCCTTCCCACTCAAGCAAGCAAGCAAATGCCCTACAGATGTACCCATAGGACCACCTAATGGAAGCAACTCTTCAGCTGAGGTTCCCTTTTGGAGGGTGTGTCAAGGTTGATAACCAACATACATACCATTATACATACCCCTCTTTTCTGAGCAAGTATTTCTTTCTCCCAGTTCATCTTATTTCTACTTAGCAGTCCCAGTTACTAAATATGGTGTTCCATTTGTGTCCATGACATGAAGTCCTGAACACTAGACATTAACAGAAATGACATAGAGATCCCTTTAGCTGAGTCTTCTTCATTGTTCCTCTGCTAAACCAAGATGTCTTTGAAGGCTTCTAGGAGAGATGTAGAAAGCCTTTAGTTTCTGAGGGATTCCATGGGAGAGAGTCCCTGCCCACATCTGTGACAGAAAACATTTCAATATAAGCCCCCAAATTAAAAAGGGCAAAGTTTGATATATCAGCCACATTTGGAAATTTTCTGACCCACTATGTTTAATTTTCTGCATTAGTTAAATAAAGTCATCATGCAATATATACAATGCAATGTCATTAAGATCTTACAAGCCTCTAACTCTCTTCAGAAGTTAGTCTGGGTCTTAGGTAATTTATTTTAAAGGGTGGGAAGTGTAGACATAGTTTATTTGGTAAGGTTCTTGCTGTTCAACCATAAGAATGGGAGCTCAGTCTTACAGAACTCATATGAAAAAGCCAGGTGTGGTGATACCCACTTGTAATCCCAGGACAGGAAAGGTAGAGCTCTGGGACACACTGCCAGCCAGCCTAGCCTCATAGGTAAACTAAGGGCAGTGGGAGAGAGAGAGAGAGAGAGAGAGAGAGAGAGAGAGAGAGAGAGAGAGAGAGAGAGAGAGAGAATCCTATCTCAAAAAAAAGAAAAAAAAAACACAAGCTGGATGGTGCTTGAGAAACTAGATCCAAGGTGGGCCTCTGGCCTCCACACACATACAAAGGTGCATAGGCACCCACATCCACACATAAACATGCACCTCCCCCCAACACACACTAAAGTGCATATATTCACCAGGCAGGGCTCTAAGTGTCATACATGTTACTCTCTGAATAGAATCCCTTTTTTCTAGTAACAGAACCACAGAGCCATCAGTAACCTGCTCATTCCTGAAACTGGGTTTTAATTGGCTGGGCCCAGTAACATTCAGGTCCCATAACATAAAACCAGTCAGTAATCGGCTGAATTAACTCATTTCCACTGGCCAGTTGACTCCTAATTTTAGCACCCTTTCTGGTATTTTTTTTCTCTATTCCTGTCAGTTCCTTGCCAGCTGTACACCTACAGAATGATGAGTCTCTGTTCTTTAACCATCTACATCTCTGAGGGACATCTTGATTTCCCCTACCGGGAAGTTGGGGTTACTCTAGAGAAAACAGCTTTGTGAAGTGATTCTGAGTTTCCATGATACTGGCTGTTGGGGAGGGGGCTCCCCGGGAAGATGGAGGTAAAATGTGAACTTCCTTTGATTGATGGGGATGATTGATCTTCCTGCTGCTTCCCTGCTTGCTCCTCATTGTTTGTTCTCAACGGGAGCCAGGATGAAGAGTCTGCTAAAATATAAATGAGATTCTGTTGTTCTTGTGCTCAGCCAATTGCAAAAAAATATTCCTTTCACTTCCAATAAAAGCTGAAGTTCTTACATTTCTGGCTGGAGCTTACTCCTTTCTCATATCTTATTGCCCTCTCAGTCTCAGGCAGGCATGCCTCCTAGGCATGGCTAATCAGACTCCTTCCTGCCTTGGGGTTTTTGCACTTCTTAATTCTCTTCCTAGAATACTTTTCCTCAAATATCTTTATCTTCTATTCTTCCTTCAACTTTATAGCAAGAGTCATACATAAAATTCCCACTTGTAAATGAAATTCTCCCCATCAATGACACCACCTATTTTTCAATTTTCCTTTTTCGTATGGCCCTTGCCACTTTATCATAGAACAGAAGAATAGAGCCAATAAAACTTGTTTATTTTCATGCCTGATCAGCCCTTCCTGAACATAAGCCTCAGGAATATGTGCTATTGATCTTTGCTGTCATATCACCATCACCCCACAGACTGAGGAAGATAGTATGCTCAAAAAATGTTTTTAATTGACTTAACAATGTACTTGGTTCTTGTAGTTTTCAAATGATATTGTAACTCCTGATATGAAACATAATACATTTTGTACCCTAGACAGGTGCAAAATCTCAAAGCCCACTTGAGATCTACAGATTTCAAAGCATGATTGAACAAGAGTCCTTGACATATTAGTTCATTAAGGTGGCTATAACAAAAATATCACAGGATGGGTGACTGTTTTAGACAATGTTTATATGCTACAGCTTCATAGAACTAATGGATTTGGTGTTCAATGAGAAATGGAGAGACGGTTTTTCAGGTTCATAGTCCTTCCATGGTATCCTCACACAGTAGAAAAGATAAGTAATGTCTTCTTTCCAGGACCTCTTTTACAAGGGCACTAATCCTATTTATGTGGGCTCTACCCTCATAACCTAACTACCTCCTAAAAGCTCCACCTCCTAATATATCACTTTAGGGCTTCAGAACTTCAGTCCATAAGTTGATGGCACAAACATTTAATCAATAATACCAGGTGACTCCTTTATCAACTCAAATTTCAGAACTCAAAGTTTAGAGTCAGTGTGATGGACCAACCAACAGAACAAAAACTACCAGAATAGAATTTTGGAAACTTGGATCCCATAGTGAGTTCTTCCCTTTATTTTGTGACGCTATTCCAGGAGAGATGTAAACAAAAGTCTACTCAGCTCAGATAGGAATAAAAAAGAGACCAAGTGAGCTACCTAGGCTGGAGTGGGCCTGAGAAAGCAAGCTCCATGGGAGTGGGAGCAGATTCAGTTCAGAGATATTGGTGGATCAGGATTGAGCCAGCGACCTGGGCCAAAGCAGGCATGAGACAGGGAACTCCACAGTAACAGGTACAAGGGAAAAACTGCTGAGAAAATGAGACAAAGACAGAGACCTCTGAGCGTCCTAAAGTGAATCTGGGACTTTCAAGGAAGTAAACCTAAGCCAGGACCCCTGTGGGTCTGGGCATGAGTCTAGCACTTTTGAGAAACTAAGCCTGAGTCAGGTCCTTTGCGGGTCTAGGCATGAAGCTGGGACCTCCAAAGGAGTAGGCAGGAACCAGAGACCTCTGTGGGTCCAGATGTGAGTCTTGGACCTCAGAGGGAGTAGGCTTGAGCCAGGACCTCTGTGGGTCCAGGCATTGGTCTGGGTACATCAAAGGGAATAGGCAGGAACAAGAAACCTCTGTGGGTCTGAGAATACTAATTCCAGAAAGCCCACAACCACATGGAAATTAAACAATGCTCACCTGAGTCATCAAATGGGTCAAGGAAGAAATAAAGGAAAAAATTAAACACTTCATAAAATTCAATGAAAATGACCACACAACACACCCAAATTTATGGGACACAATGAAAGTAGTGTTAAGAAGAAAGTTCATAACACTAAAAGCCTACATAAAGAAGCTGAAAAAATCCCACACTAGCGAATTAACAGAACATTTGAAAACTTTAGAACTAAAAGAAGCCATCTCACCCAAGAGAACTAGACAGCAGGAAATAATCAAAGTGAGAACTGAAATCAACAAAATAGAAATAAAGAAAACAACACAAAAAACCAATGAGACAAAGAGTTGGTTCTTAGAGAAAATCAACAAAATAGACAAACCCTTATTCAAACTAACCAAAAGGCATATATTGGAGAGAATATCCAAATTAACAAAATCAGAAATGAAAAGAGGGACATAACAACAGACATGTAGGAAATACAGAGGATCATCAGGTTATATTTCAAAAACCTGTACTCCACAAAATTGGAAAACTTTAAAAAAAATGGACAGCTTTCTGGATAAATATCACTTTCCAAAATTTAATCAAGACAAGATAAGCAAATTAAATATACCTATAACTGCCAAAGAAATAGAAACCAGTCACCCCAAATCTCCCAACCAAAAAAAGCCCAGGACCAGATGGTTTCAGCTCAGAATTCTACAAGATTTTCAAAGAAGAACTAATACCAATACTCCTCAAATTATTCCACACAATAGAAACAGAAAGAACATTACCAAACTCTTTTTATGAGGCTGAGATTAGACCTCTGTCTGATATGGGTTGGTGAAGATTTTTTCCCATTCTATAGGCTACTGTTTTGTCCTGTTGACCATGTAGGAGAATGAAAATAGAGCCGTATCTATCACCATGCACAAAACTCAAGTCCAAATGGATCAAAGACCTCAACATAAAGCCAGTCACACTGGACCTTATAGAAGAGAAAGTGGAAAGTACACTTGGATGCATTGGCACAGGAGACCACTTCCTAAATATAACCCCAGCAGCACAAACACTGAGAGAAACAATTAATAAATGAGACCTCCTGAAACTGAAAAGCTTCTGTAAGCAAAGGTCAAGGTCAACAAGACAAAACGACAGCCTACAGAATGGGAAAAGATCTTCACTAACCTCACATCAGACAGAGGTCTGATGTAGGTGGGTCTTCTATCTATCTGTTGCTTTCATTGGTTAATTAATAAGGAAAACTGCTTGGCCTGATAGGTCAGAACATAGGTAGGCAGGGAAGACAGAACAGAATGCTGGGAGGAAGAAGGCAGTGAGGCAGACACCATAGCTCTCCTCTCCAAGATGGACGTAGGCTAGAATCTTCCCGGAAGCCACCACCTCGTGGTGCTACACACATTAATAGAAATGGGTTAATCAAGATGTGAGAATTAGCCAATAAGGCTAGAACAAATGGGCCAGGAAGTGTTTAAATGAATACAATTTGTGTGTAGTTATTTCGGGTGTCAAGTTAGCCATGCAGAAGCCAGGCGGGGCGAAAAGCAGGCCTGCTCGCCTCATCACTACAAAGGTCTCATCTCCAAAATATACAAAGAACTCAAGAAACTGGTCATCAAAGGAACAAATAATCTAATAAAAAAATGGAGTATAAATCTCAACAGAAGAATCAAAATGGCTGAAAGACACTTAAGGAAATGTTCAACATCCTTAGTCATCAGAGAAATGCAAATCAAAACAACCCTGAAATTCCATCTTACACATGTAAGAATGGCCAAGATCAAAAACACTGATGACAAATTATGCTGGAGAGGTTGTTGGGTAAAGGGAACACTCCTGCATTGCTGGTGGGAATAAAAGTTGGTACAGCCCCATTGGATGTCAGTGTGGTGATTTCTCAGAAAATTAGGAAACAACCTTCCTCAAGACCCAGTAATACCACTTTTGGGTATATATTCAAAAGATGCTCAATTGCACCATAAGGACATGTGCTCAACTGTGTTCATAACAGTATTGTTTGTCATAGCCAGAATCTGGAAAAAACCTAAATGTCCTTTGACTGAAGAATAGTTAAGAAAAATGTGGTATATTTACACAGTGGAGTACTACAGGAAAAAAAAACGACATCTTGAATTTTGCAGGAAAATGGATGGAGTTAGAAAACATTATTTTGAGTGAGGTAACCCAGAAAGACAGTTATCACGTATACTCACTCAAAGGTGGTTTTTAAACATAAAACAAAGAAAACCAGCCCACAAATCACAATCCCAGAGAATTTAGACAACAATGCAGAATCTAAGAGAGACATACATGGATCTAATCTGCGTGGGTAGTAGAAAAAGACAAGATCTCCTGAGTAAAATGGGAGCATGGGGACCTTGGAAGAAGGCTGAAGGGGAGGGGAGAAGCAGGGAGAGGAGCAGAGAAAAATGTAGAGCTCAATTAAAAAAAAAAAAACAGTAACAAGTCCAACTGAGTGGGGCTTTGGGTTTATTGAAATTACTTTAAATAGTATAAATAAGTGATTACTTACAGTAGCATGGATGACTCAAGGACAGCTGCATCACAAGTGCCCATACCAGTGTGGATGAGAACTCATGAAAGCTGGAATCCTCTTTGTAGGATTTACAAGCAGATCAGCAGGTCAAAGATTTCTCTCTTTAACAGTCCTTATTGCTTTTATTTTCATGAGGAGGGAAGGACCTTGTGCAATTGGTAAGATTTAGAAATTTTTGAAACAGTTGAGATGTTTACTTCCTACATCTTCAAGAGCTTTCTCCCAGGCTAGAATGCTTTGGTGCAGAGGAAAGTATGACACAACATTTCTGAATAACCATAGTTTTAATTTGCTTCCTTTTTACAAAACAGTAAGTGATGCTCCCATGTGAACCAACATCTGCTCCCACAACATTTTGTAATACCCATTTGTAGCATGTGCCTGGAACAGCATCACCATCAACATGTATACCCTCAGAGTCTGGAGGAGGAAACAGTTTCATTCATTCACAGATAAATAATCTGTGCTGACATTCTTTTGTGTGACAGGCACTGTGCAACGATCTGGAATGATAATCTGTGCCTGCCCCAGCTTTGCACTAATGTTTAGTAAGTGTTTCTGAACAAATGATTTAATTTCCAGTTTCTTCTAGAGACACATTAATGAATCGAATGCACACAGGAATGTGATTTAAAATTATTATTATGAGGTTATCACTTTTGAGATTCCTCTGAAGTTCCAACAGTCTCTAATCTGTGCTGTGAATCATTTACCATTTGAGGAGTTAGCCTGGATGGACCACATCTGCTGCTCACCTTATGCTTTCTTGCGGAGACTGCAGTCATGGGTTATTCTGATCCACTCATGGAGATTGTCTTAAAGATCAAGGTTACTAGATAATTCACCTGTCTGAAAGAGCAGTTAATAACTTCTATTTTATGACTAAGCTGAGGGACATGGGGGGAGGGTAGCAGAAATAAAAGCAGCCGTTTCCATAACAACAGAAATGCACAATTTAAAGAACATAGTGTCTTACTTAAAAATCTATTTATAAAGAATGTGTAGGATATACAATTAAGGAAACTAAGAGCAGATAAAATACTTGGGGTTCTGCCTTCATTTTTTGTCTTCCATCATTTAGCACTCAAGAAAGATAGGGCTGTTAAGGGGTCAAAATGTCACAAGCAGAGAAGGTTAGACAAAGAGGAAAGAATTCCATTCCGCTGCACTGTAGAAAGCATCATTCCTTTAGGACCCTGTATACTAGACCCACAGTCCCATCACCAGGTTTCCAAGCCACACACAAAATCCTCTATTCACTTCCAAATCTCTTCACCGTAGCTGATTTCTGGAGGTCCCAAAATGCACACACACACATAACCAGAATCTTCTCCTGCCAAACTGATTCTCTCCTATCCTATGCTAGCGCCCCAGGGTAGACCACATCTCTAAAGCTTACCCATAAAATTTTCTCTGTTATATCTTGATTCCTGCCACCCATGAATACCCAGAATAACACAGCATGCAGAAGAGTTGATTGATTTCCTCATCTGAACAGGTGATCTTCCTTCGTGATTTCCATCACCTCTCCTAGCACAGACTTTAGTCCTGGGCTCTGGACAATGGGAGGGCCAAAGAGTATAAGCCTATTCAGGTGAAACTAAATTATGACCTCATGTTTGCCATTCTTCTAGGTTCATATCACATCTCTTCATATGCCAGAACAGCTACAGGCTGGTGATGGGCTTGGATAGACTCCTTCCCTGACCATCATCATGCACTGAGCAGTGCCAGCATGCTGCATTCGGTTGTTGGTGATGTCTACTGACCTCTAGCTTCCATTATGCCATGCTCATAATAACCAAAATCATTTATTCAATCTGTAGTAAGGAAAAGGCTATGCCAAGAACTCATGTTCACCACACAAGGGAACAATGCAATCAAATAGACTCCTAAATAAAATAAATTCTGACTCTCCATGTCAGAATGCTAAGCCTTAAACCTCACCTCCAGAAATGTGTTAAAATTTAATTACCATCATGAGGTATTAAGGGCTGAGACTTAAGTGAAGATTTCCTGGCCAATGGATTAGTAATATTACAGAACGGAATTTTGAAAGAATAAATTTTGTCTTCTCTCTAGCCCACTATCCTAATTTCCTCCACTTCTTTCTTTTATTGTGTGATGCTTTCAAAAATATCATGGTGTATTGTGGAGGTGCACACCAGATCCAGCCTCTGCATACAAATATATTTCAGAAAACTAGACAATTAGACAGATAAACAGATATTAATCTTTTTACCTAGTATGTGTAGTGTGTGCTTAGCAGCAAAAAGTAGTTATGTGGGTTGACAGTGTCCCACAGGTCCCACTGACCCACTGACCTACTATCCATTGAACCATAAAGAGAAAGTTATATAAAAACACTGAAGTTAACAATGCCTTGCTCATTTTGTTCTGCTTCATTTTTTGTAGGACCCACCTTCATCTCAAAAAGACTCTTTAACTCCAGAATCTACTTTGATTGGAATAAAAAAAAAAAAAAGCTCTGTGGCCACAGGGGCTTCCAGGGAGCCTCACTTTCAGTTCTTTCCTAAGTATATCCTAGCTCTTCCTGGCTCCAGCCTACTCTTTTGCTTCCTCTAACAAACCAGCAGCTCGCTTCGGACTTTCTATTCCCTCTGACTGAGCACTTCTGCCTATACCTTAACTTATTGGGTTCTGGCCATACTATGTCTAATTAAGAGCAGCAGTATACCCTTCTTCACAGAAAAAAAAATCTCTGGTATTCATCTCAGCATTTATTTTGTTTACATTTTAGACCACTCACTTCATTCATAATTCCTTCCACAACATGTGAATTACTGGAACTGTCTGCCTGCACTGCATTATTCCTCTTTATGGTCCCAGACTCCAAAAGAGTGCCAGTGCAAAGTAGATGTTCAATAGCAAGTCTACTTTCTACTCATGGTACTAATGAGTGTTTGCTAATACAGCCAGCCCAGTGGTAACAACCACTGACTTAAAACCTTGACATCCTTGAACACAGATCCTGGGTTGAACACTTTTTTATTGTTTTTATTGAGATGCATACTTTTCTTTACTCTCCTCCCTTCCTCCCCTCTCCACTTCTGCCCTCTCCCATGCTCCCCACGCTCTCAATTTATTCAGATCATGGAAGCTACATCCAGAAACTGATGGGAGCAGATGCAGAGACCAGAGTGGAGCATTGGGCTGAGCTCCTAAAATCCAGTCAAAGACAGGGAGGAATGAAAATAAAGCAAAGAGGACAAGACTATGATAGGGATACCCACAGAAACAGCTTACCTGAGCTAATGGAAGTCTTACAACTCTGGCCTGACAGCAACAAGGGAAACAGAATAGGACCAAACTAGTCCCTCTCAATGTGGCTGACAGTTATATGGTTGGGGCAGTCTGTGGGATCACTGGCAGTGAGACCACTATTCATCCCTACTGCTTGTTCTCATTTTTTAGAACCCATTTTCTCTGAAGAGAAACCTTGCTCAGCCTAGATATAGGTGGAGAGCCTTTGTTGTGCCTCAAAGCAATGTGCTAGACTTTGTTGGCTCCCCAAGAGCCATGGGGGAAGAGATGTAGGGAGAGGTGGAGTGAGCAGGAGGTGGGAAGGGATTTGGGATGTAAAATTAGAAAAGAAATATTTTTTAAAAAAATATTTTAGAATAAAGTAATGGGAATTTAATGAGTATGTACTATACACAGAATTTGATATGAATCATCCCTTTAACTGCATGGTTGGGAAAGAGTAGAGAGCTGAAGATATAAACAATTGAGTAAAGTTGTCTGTGACTAGCACCATGGCCCTGACTGTACCAAGAGGAGCAACTATCTGAGCCTTGGATCCATTGTCAACTGCAAGATTATTCACCAGAAGCACAGACATCCCAAACTACTCCAATCAGAGGGAAAGATGGGTAGTCAAGGTAAGAACACACACAATACCACAAAGAGCAACACAACACCAATAAAAACTAGTAGCCCTACAACAATAAGACTTGAAAAACCAAATATAGAAGAACCAGAAGAAAATGACCTAAAAATAACTTTAGGAAAATGTTTGAGGACCTTAAATAGAAAATTATCTCAAAGAAATAGAGGAAAAGACAAACAAAAATTGGAAGAAATCAACAGATACCTTAATACTATTGGTCAAGAAAAAAAATTAAAGACTTTCTAAAATTCAATGAAGATGACCACACAATATACCCAAATTTATGGGACATAATGAAAGCAGTGTTAAGAAAAACGTTTGTAGCACTAAATGCCTACATAAAGAAGTTGGGAAAACCCCACACTAATGAGTTAGCACCTGAAAACTCTAGAACAAAAAGAGACAAACTCACCTAGGAGAACTAGATGACACAAAATAATCAAATTGAGAGCTGAACTCAACAAATAGAAACAAACAAACAAACAAACAAAAATGCAAAAAAATCAATGAGACAAAGAGTTGGTTCTTCGAGAAAATCAACAAAAAATACAAATCTTTATCCAAACAAAACAAAAGGAAAAGAGAGAATATCCAAATGAATAAAAACAGAAATGAAAAGGGGACATAATAACAGACATGGAGAAAATCCAGAGAATCATTAGATTATACTTTAAAAACCTCAACTCCACAAAACTGAAAAACTTAGAGGAAATGACAACTTCCCAGATAAATATCACTTACCAAAATTAAATCAAGATCAGATAAGCAAATTAAACAGACCTGTAGGTTGGTCCCGAATTTCCTGAGAAACCGCCACACTGCTTTCCAAAGTGGTTGCACAAGTTTGCATTGCCACCAGCAATGGATGAGGGTACCCCTTTCTCCACAACCTCTCCAGCAAAGGATATCATTGGTGTTTTTGATTTTAGCCATTCTGACAGGTGTAAGATGATATCTCAAAGTTGTTTTGATTTGCATTTCCCTGATCGCTAAGGAGGTTGAGCATATCCTTAA
>NW_026068094.1:495096-506859 GCF_014885135.2 Alexandromys fortis | reverse complement strand
GGGGGGGAGGGGGAGAGGAGAGGGAGGAGAGGGGAAAAGGGAGACGGGGAGGGAAATGGGAGGCGGGGAGGAGGCGGAAATCTTTTTTTTTCAATAAAAAAAATTATATTTAAAAAAAAACAGACCTGTAACTGCTAAAGAAAAAGAAACATCAAAAGTCTCCCAACCAAAAAAAAAAAAAAGCCTAGGACCAGATGGGTTCAGCTCAGACATCATCTAAAAAATTTCCAAAAAGAACTAATACCAATACTCCTCAAATTGTTCCACACAATAAAAACAGAAGGAACATTACCAAACTTTTTATGAGGCTACAATTACCATGATACCCAAACCACATTAAGACATTACTAAGTAAGAGAATTTCAGACCAGTCTCCCTGATAAACATTGATGCAAAAATATTTAGTAAAATACTGACAAATCGAATCCAAGAACTCATTAGAAAAATCCTCCACCATGATCAAGTGAGCTTCATCCCAGAGATGCAGGAATGATTCACCATACAAAACTCTGTCACTGTAATTTACCATAGACTGAAGCTTTTCAGTTTCAGGAGGTCCCATTTATTAATTTTTATCTCAGTGTCTGTGCTACTGCGGTTTGTTCCTTGTCTGCAACAGGAACATGGATTCTGTTTTTGTATCAACCCTGTTAGTTTTTGTCTTTTTAGAGGTGAGTTGAGTGCATTCGTATTAAGAGATATTGTTGATCAGTGATGCTAGTTCCTGTTATTTTAGTTCTCATTGTTGAAGATGTTATTGTGTGTGTTTTTCCCTTCTTTGGGGTTTGCTGCTGTGGGATCATCTATTCTTTGTGTTTTTGTGGATTTATCTAACCTACTTGGGTTGGAGTTTTCCTTCTAATACTTTGTGTAAGGGTGGGTTTGTGGATAGGTATTGGCTAAATTTGGTTCTATCATGGAATATCTTGTTTTGTCTGTCTATGGTGAATGAAAATTTGCTGGGTATTGTAGTCTGGGGTAGCATCTATGCTCTCTTAATGTCTGCATGACACTTGATAAGGACCTTATGGTTTTCATTATTTCCATTGAGATATCAGGTTTACTTCTGATAGGTCTGCCTTTATATGTTACTTGCCTTTTTTTCTCTGCAGCTTTTAATATTCTTTCTTTATTCTGTATGTTTAGTGTTTTGATTATTATGTGTCAAGGAAACTTTTTTTAATTTCTACATTAAAATTTGAAGCTTTGTAGGTGAATATCACTTTCACTTTTAATTGGAATCTTCTTAGTATTCTCTTGAGCACTCAGTTAGCTGTACCATTTATAGAGGAGGAAAGTAACTGCTCTATCAGCTACACTCTCAAAACAAACCAGATAGAAGTACACTTGAAATAGATTAAAGTCAATTACTATGCCACCAATGACCACAGAGCAGAAAGTAGCAAAACTAATGTGGTGTAAACTATGAATTTTAAAAGGGTCAAGCTAAAAATAGGCCATGAATGACATAAAGAGGTCAGAAAAATGGGGAAAGGAAAAGAGAAGAAAGTTCAGACAGAACAAAGGAAAAGGGATGAACAAAATAATGTTAGAAAGAGGGAGAGAAAGCAGCAAGAGGTAAAAATTCTATTGAAAATTAGAGTAAATACAAAAACAAAATTATATACCCATAAAAAGAGGAAATAAAAGCTTTTCTAAAAATAGTATGAAATAAAAGCAATACTAAATCTGCAAGGTGCTCCAGAAGGAAGTCAGATCCTTAGTGAGCTAATCAAATAATTATTTAAAAAAGAATAAAAGAAAGAAATAGTTTGAATGACGATGCCATGGATAGGTAAATAAAGCTGTTTCTAGAAGTCATGTCTTATTAATTGAAGATCCCAAGAGTACCAAGTGTAGGAGGCAATAAGAATGGCCTCCAAGACCTCCAAAATACAGGTGATTGCTACTACTGTTGGTTATCCACCACAACTATATTGTAGGACCCTGTTGCTGAAGATATCACTTGTCTGGTTTACAGAATATAGAGAAATTAAGTTGGAACTGGAAGCTCCCTCTTTGCCAGCTAGACTTCTCAGCACCAGCAGGTACAGTACAGGCTGAGGGAGAATTGTCCTGAACAATCTAACACATCTGTAGGTCCTGTGGATAATCTGAAATGACCAAGAAGATGTACCTGTTAGGATTCAGGCATTATACTGGCCCCTGTCACCTGGCAAGATAAAGCCAGCTAGTACCTTGGCCAACCCAGGATCCTAAGGCTGTTACATAGGTGCAAAGGCCCCTTTAAGAGACAAGCTCCACCCACTTCCAAATCTCTCTCCCTCCCCCATACCTTCATTGCCCTGCTGCTGTTCTGAATAGGCAGGCTGCTCCTTGCCTCTTCTTCCTCCTCCTTCTTCTCTCTGTATTCCTCCTCCTCTCTTCCCTCCCCCACTCCCTTTATCTCAGCAAACTCCTCACTTAAACCCTTCCTACATGGTGTATTTGTCCCCACACCCCGTGCAATGAGGCCTCTGGCTCTCACACTCCTCATGGCCTCTTGGCCCACTAAGGTCTCTCACATGCCATTTTACAGCAGTACCCACTGATGCAATAGTGGCAAGACTGTTGTAGTCTTGCCACTACTGCCTCCTGTTTCCCGACTGAATTTGCAGCCCACTCCACTAGAGGGAATTCATACTATAAACCCAATCAAAAGTCCATGGCTCTGGAAGTCTTGAGCCTTAGAAGAGAAAGTACTGCTACAGCTGTTTTTGTCAGTGGATGTGATGTCTCCATCAAAAGCCTTCAAAATAGTTATGCTTATACCCATAGATAAGTGCTACTGTAAGCTTTGGTCTAAAAAACTTTCTCTTTGTAGTAGGCAATGGCAACCACAAAGACCCATAACTGGTCAAAGCAAGGAGACAAAATGATTGTTGAATATTAGCCATAAATAAGACATATTTATAACCCCTCTAAGGCTCAGAGAATATCAAAGAAGGGGCATTAAACAATGTAGGGATGAGAAGAAGGAACAGGGTGGTGTATAAAGCTGATTTCTGGGTATGTCACGATCTCTGAATTCTTAAATTCATCTCAGCTGTGATAATCCATTTAAGACTGGAGTTGTCAACATCCTGTAATAGAAGGGGGCAGTTGTGGGATTTGTACAGAGTTAATGGTTGACGAAGGGAAAGAAAAACACTTCCTTCAATTGTATAGCCATTGGTAAGATGTCCATGTTCCTGTTGAAAAAAAGAAAGGAAGAAAGAAAGAAAGGAAGGAAGGAAGGAAGGAAGGAAGGAAGGAAGGAAGGAAGGAAGGAAGGAAAAACTTCATAACATCATCCATGTTTTTGTAAGTAATCGTAACAAGACTCATTGGCTTAACAACTTAGAAGATGGGGCTGGTTGTGAAAAGGAAGGGGATCAGCAGGAAAGGAGGGGAGCTAGAGTGGTTAATTGGAAGTTAATATGATAAAAACAAATTTTGTATATGTATTAGAATGCTATAAATAGATCAATTATTATATATAAGTAATATATGATAATAAAACTATAATGAAAAAGATGAGGTAACACATCAGGAAGAAAGAAAATAATATTTAGAAATTATGAAGTATTGAAATGGTTTATTTCTGGACCCTCTAACATTGGAATCTACCAGGAGGAGGCAGTGTAGGTCAGTGGATATTAGAGTCACTTGTCTTTTTACCAT
The DNA here is from genome assembly GCF_014885135.2 of Alexandromys fortis. Taxonomy (NCBI): domain Eukaryota; kingdom Metazoa; phylum Chordata; class Mammalia; order Rodentia; family Cricetidae; genus Alexandromys; species Alexandromys fortis. Next base: position 503,196 of record NW_026068094.1, on the reverse strand, counting down.
TCAATCTAATGGGGCAAGTGGGCAAGTGTCAAATCTGACAGGCCCTGTGTGACTGATACCTGCAGTTATCTCCACCCGGTGTCTGTGGCAGAGGAATGAGTGACCCTTCTTCTTGTACCTTGGGTCTCTGATGATCACATACAGCTCTGTGTTCTGCAAGCCCGGAAAGCTCTCCCATGCTCCAGAGACTCCTCAACTTATACACATGTGGGCTGCTGATGTGTAAGTCAGTGTGTGTCTCCCATGTGCACTGAGGACTAAGGAAAATAAACATAAAATGTGTACAGGTGACCAGAACGCTGTTCAGCATCACAAATCCATGGGGAGTGAGAAGGCTGCAGACACAGCTTCTTTTCAGTTTCTTCCTCCATTGCACTCTTCATTATTGTTTGAGTTAGGGCTTTTCACTGAGCCTGAAGTACACCGGTTTGGTTAGACCAACTGACCAGTGAACTCTGGATACCTACCTATGTCACCTCGCCAGTACTGAGGTCACAGATTTATCCACCATAGCTAGATTTTGCATGAATCCTTGAAGAACAAACTCCAGTCCCCATACTTGTATGCCAAGTACTTTACTGGCTGAGCCATCTCTCCAGGCTCCTGGGAGGCTTCTGAAGTCAAAAAGTGTAGCACAGTAATATGCTGAGTGTGTAACACTTATTGAGCACTTACTGTATGCTTCTGACGGAAAAAAAAAACACCAAATCAAGCTAAAGATGCAAACAAACTTTTGCTCAGGAATATATCAGAGAGGGAGAGAGAAAGTGCACTTAGTCTAAGGTCTACATTACAACACAGGGTCTTTGAGTTTGAAGAGCTAAAGGGGCCATTGGCTATGCATGCTCACTAATTGGACTTACCATAGAAAAAGTTGACTTCTTTATATCTTCACACAGAATGCTCTAAAACATGGAGCAATGTGTCTATCAGAAAACCTCCCAACCTCCCAGAGACCATGATCTGGGAAGCAAACTTTTATGATGGGTGTATTTTAAAGAAATTATTCCAGGGTCCTTGGGAGGATCATTATTAAGCTTCAACCTGGCAAGAGGAATCTTAAAATATTTACATATCAAAGTATCAGAGAAGGAATCTGCAGTTACAGTTTGTCTAAAGAAAAAAAACATAAGTGTAGACCTAGAGAGACCTAGAACCAAGAATAAGCCTGTCAAAAGTCTTTTGTGGAACCAAGGAGAAAGTTAAGGCCCTCTCACTCTCTGACATGGCACTATCTCATTTCACAAGCTCTTCTCCACAAGCGAACTCAGACAAACTTCCTAAAGCTATAAAGAAAAAATTAATTGTAGCAAGATATGGAAGAGAAAATGCTAAATGTGGGTGCAAAATACTGATTAGATATAAAATGGAAAAAGACATCATTAAGGTTTGGATTTTAGGCAGCCATCTTGCTGTGAGCATCTATTGGTTTAGTAAACTGTTACATAGGCTGGTCTAATGTAATGGTTCTATGTTTAAATGTGGAAGGAAAGTAGACCATTAGTCAGTCTCTGGAAAGTTTTGACCCACTGCTTACAAAGACAGCACTCTCATTCTTCACTTCTCACAAGGATCATCTCCCAGTGACTGTGAGGCTTACAATGGTCCCCAACACCAAACTAGCAGGATAATAAAGCAGATGGGGTGAATGGATCCAAGTCACTTGGGAAAACCTGCAAGATGTCTGTCTTCATCTCTGCATGTGATTTCTGCTCCGTGGTCTTTTGCCTCAACTGAGCTTGCTTGTGATGGTGGAATAGTGGTTCCTAGTGAGTCCAGTCTTTCTCCTGTGGGCCTGTACCTCCAGCAACTTTCTTCCAAAATCTCTACTGACTCTGATTCTAATTAGTCTTCCAGAATGACAACTGGGTTTTGTAAGATTGTGTTCAAGACTTTGTAAGTTAAAAGGAAGAGGTTGCCTGGGAGAAGGGCAAAGTTAGGAGATGTTCATAACTTTACATTTGAAACAATACCATTTTTAGTCTGATTTAGAAGTCTGATTAAGGTGGAGACTTCAGGGAGGGAAAAGAAAAAGTGGAGAAGCTAGGCCTCCAAAACCAAAGGAAGGGGAAATCTTGCTGAAAACTGCTGTGAGACAAAGCAACATAAGCATTGTTGAATTGTTGGATGCAGCAATGTGCAGATCTTTGAAGACACGCTCATGAGATATTTCAGTAGAGTGCTGGAGATAGATAAGAGCACGAGGAGGGCTGTGTGGGAGGTGAGAAAGCAAATGGATATAGCTCCTTTGAGGAGTGTGATGGAGTGGAAGAAAAAATGTGGTGGGAGCTGCTATCCTAGCTTTCAGCTCAGTGACATAGTCAAGCTACATAGAGACAACATTCAAATGTGGTCATGGGGGTGGATAGATGGGAGAGAAACAGTACTCCAGACCCCTGTGAGCAAGCTAGTAACTGAAGAACCAGGAAGACAAGCATGGTGTTCATTACATGACACAGAGTTGCCAAGTGACCAAACAGAACGTCAGAAGTGTAGGTATAGAACGGAGCAATCCAGAAGCAAATCATGAAAATTCTAAACTTGTGTGCCAATAACAATCCATACAAAAATAGAGGGGCTCCCAGACAAAAAAAACCCAGGCACAGAAATGGAGGTTTATTCAAAGGGATGGAGGAACCAAGTTAAAGAGCCTCCAGTGGCCAAAGCAACATTTATAAACTAATATTAAATTATATATCAAAGCATAAATCCATTTTCTTGATTCCATATTACATGAAGAAAAAAACGACTGAATGAATGAATAAAGGAGGGAGAAGTACCATACAAGAAGCTTTGATGCAACATTTGTAGATGTTACACCTTCAAGATGAAGTGTAGCTTCACACTGGGTGAGGTGAGCTCACAATATGAAAAGCAGGAATAACGTGACAGTGGAAAACTCTAACAAGCACCCAGGTCACCAAGGCAACAGCAACAATAGTAGATTACACTGATAATATGGACTTTTGATGCCATATATTAAATGGTGTGACTTTCTGATCTCCCAAACCCATAAAATAAACATCAGAAAATACTAGGCAAGGTTCTCTAAAGGAATAGAACCGTGTGTGTGTGTGTGTTATACATATATATACATACATACATATAAACATACATATATTTAAATGTAATTTATTAGATTGTAAGCCATTCTAGTATAGTCTGGGTAGTCCAACAATGGCTGTATTGATACTGGAAAAGTTGATACCCTAGTATCTTTTCAATCCACATGGCTGGATGTCTTGCAGTCCAGATGGGATTCTGAAGACCTAAAGGAAAAACACTGGTCTTTGAAAGCCAGAACAAGCTGGGTTCTTGTATTAGCAAAGGAATGCTGCAGATGAACTTACCAAGGAGATTGAGGAGAGGTAACTAAAAGCAAAGTCCTTCTTTCTATGTCTCTTTGTCTGGGCCACACTGGAAGATAGCACCCACATCCACAGAGGGTCTTCTCACTTTAAATAACATAATAATGAACATCCTGCACAGGTGTGCCCAGTAGGTTGTCTTTAACTGGTTCTAGATCCAGGCAAGTTGATGACCAAAATTAACCACCTCAGCGCTATTTATAATATAATTACCCAATCCTTCTCCAAATAGTTGAAGTCATCAAAACTTGGAAAATTTGAAGAAAAAAGTATTACAACCAAAAAGTGCCTAAGGAAACAGGATGACTAAATTTAATGTGGTATCTGGAATGGGATTCTAAACAAAATAGAAAACACTATCCTGAGTGAGGTAAGCCAGACCCAAAAAGAGGAACATGGGATGAACTCACTCATATTTGGTTTCTAGCCATAAATAAAGGGCATTGAGCCTATAATTCGTGATCTTAGAGGAGCTAAATAAGAAGGAGAACCCAAAGAAAAACATATAGTCATCCTCCTGAATATTAACCTTCATCAGGCGATGAAAGGATATAGAGACAGAGACCCACATTGGAGCACTGGACTGAAATCTCAAGGTCCAAATCAGGAACAGAAGGAGAGAGAGCACGAGCAAGGAACTCAGGACCGCGAGGGGTGCACCCACACACTGAGACAATGGGGATGTTCTATCGGGAACTCACCGAGGCCAGCTGGCCTGGGTCTGAGAAAAGCCCGGGATAAAACCCGTCTCGCTGAACGTTGCGGACAAGGAGGACTACTGAGAACTCAAGAACAATGGCAATGGGTTTTTGATCCTACTGCACGTATTGGCTTTGTGGGAGCCTAAGCAGTTTGGTTGCCCACCTTACTAGACCTGGATGGAGGTGGGTGGTCCTTGGACTTCCCACAGGGCAGGGAACCCTGATTGCTCTTTGGGCTGATGAGGGAGGGGGACTTGATTGGGGGAGGGGGAGGGAAGTGGGAGGCGGTGGGGGGAAGAGACAGAAATCTTTAATAAATGAATAAAAAAAATTGGGGGGAAAGTAAGAAAATCTATCAATACATGGCATTCGCTAATAATAATAATGTATAATTATGGTTCATTAATTGTAACTAATTTTCCAGAATAACATAAGGTATTAATAATAGAGGAAGCAGAGTGTATCATGTATGGGAACTCTGCGTCTTATCCTCATCATGATTTTGGAGAATAAAAGATGCTCTAAAATAAAATATTCAGAAAAACCAAAATACAAAGGGTGAAGGGTACTGCAGGGACCTCCATTTCTGTCTAGACATTTCTCCATAGAAACTGATCAGAGCAGCCACATTGCATGTGTTAAAAAAGAATATCCTTTATATTGATTTAGAATGCATTACGGTTCCACTTTTATATTGATTGTCTAGAAATGTACTTTAAAGATGTTCTGTTTTCAAGACTCTAAGTTAGATCACCTCTTTCAAGGGCAGGACATCAGTATAGAGTGAATATTCTCATAAATCAATCAATCAACTTGTAACATGATGTTCAGTGATGCTCATAAGAAAAGACCCAGGGCATTCTCATCAGAGAGTTCTTAATTCTTCTGGGAAAATTACGTGATAGCTACCTTTCCCATGATAGTTAATGTCATTATATAGTATAACGTGGTACCAAATAGGTAAGGAAAATGAAATTTAAAGTTAGATCGATCCACATAGATGCAAATTCTAGTTTAATATTCTTAATTTTATGTGCTTGAACATAAGATTCCATCTTTGTTCACTCATCCAAAAAGAAAAAAAAGTCCATCTGAACAAGGCAGCATAAAATAATGGATGTCAAGTGCCAGACTTACACAACTCCAAAGTAAAACACTTCCTTTTTCCTTTTATGTCCTTCATATAGTAAGAAACATCAAAGGTAGATAGGTATGCCTTGCCATGTCTTGACCTCTTGAATTAATAAGACAAAGAATCTGTTCACTTAAGAGAAAATTAATAGAAGACAGCAACTGGAGTAGAATACTAAGAGAGACTACCCAAAGGCTCAGCCTTCTCTGGGCATTTTAGTGTCTTTCTTAAACCTTCAATAAAGAAACTCTGTATTAGTTATTTTTATGTTGCTGTGATTAAACACCCTGCCAAAATGCAACCTATGGAAGAAAGGGTTTATTTTGGATCACAGTTACAGAGAAACAGTCTATTATGGCATGGAAAACAAAGCAAAAATATTATGGTAGAGAAAGCGTGGTGGCAGAAACAAAAAGCTGGCTTATCACATTTTTATCCATACACAGAAAACAAGAAGGAAGGCTAGGTCATAAATACTCAAAAACCACCTCCAGTGACATACCTCCTCCACCTCCTAAAGATTCTATATTCTTCCCAAGCAGTGCTGCTAACTGCAGACAAAGTGTTCAAACACCTGAGGCTTTCAGGAAATTTTCAACCAAACCCCCACAGATCCTTATGGATGTGCTTCTTAGAGTGCTTGTTACAGTCTCCAGAAAAGACTGTGTGAAACATATATGTATACTTAGCATTGTGATATCATTCAAAAATGCTTGCTCAACTCAGAATGTTTAAGGGAAAGCTAAGATCTCAATGCTGATTAGAAAATGTTAATGTAATTTAAAGAAATTGAAAGTATTGATACATATAGACCACATAGAACAATGCCTCACATATTATCAATGCCTCATAAATCCAGTAGATCACCTTCAACCACAAGTGTCAATAGAGTTCTTAGAATGAGAGCAGTATGAGAATGGTTGATTCTCATTGCTGTATATGATCCTATAATTTATGAATCTACTACATCCATATGTTAACTTGTTAATCAAATGATGTATTAGTGATGTTGATGTTTCAATATTTTGATGAGTTGTTGTTGTAATAAGAAGGCTTCAATTCAAAGGAGTGAGAGAGACATGGAAACTTGTTGAGCTAAGGGGTAGAATCTGAAAAAAGTAAGTAGGGAATTGGAAATGCTGTGAAATGCATCTGCAAAGGTTTTCTAAAGGGAGTCCTAGACCACAGGTCAAGTGACTGAAAAACCTGTAGAGCAGGGGTCTAAACCCAGAAATTCCTCTGGATAACAATAAAAGGAAGGAAGCCAAAAGAGGATAAGCAGCAGAGACATGGTAAGAACCCTGCAACCAGGCAATAAACACCACATCTAAAAGGTACACCACTAGCTGCTCTTTCTGGTTGTTATAATTCAGTGTTTCTAGACCTGAAATATTTCTAGAGAACTCAGAAATCTACAATTTCATGTGAAGTGTTCTACATCTTAAGTATTGACGATATGTATAAATAAAAGAAATAGTTAAATGTCATGGTGCTATCTGTTTATAATGAATTATTAAGAGTTCATCTCTAGCCAGGTATAGTGTCATACACCTACAATCTCAGTACATGGAAGATAAAACGCGAAGACCACCATGAGTTAAAGGTCAGTCTGGTCTACATAGAGAGTTGTAAGTCAACAAAGGCTATCTTGTAAGAACTTGGAATAAAATACAAAAACTAAACAAAAATTGCATCCTCTCTATCTTAAAAATAAAGTCTTGTAGGGATTGCATTTATGTATATAGGAATGTGTGTGTGTGTGTGTGTGTGTGTGTGTGTGTGTGTGTGTGTGTGTGTAATAACAGTCAATAAAAGAAGAGTCCATGTTTGTGCTCTCTCTCCTTCTGCTCCTGATTTGGACCTTGAGATTTCAGTCCAGTGCTCCAATTTGGATCTCTGTCTCTGTCTCCTTTCATCGCCTGATGAAGGTTAATATTCAGGAGGATGCATATATGTTTTTCTTTAGGTTCTCCTTCTTATTTTGCTGGTGGTCCTTGGACTTCCCACAGGGCAGGGAACCCTGATTGCTCTTTGGGCTGACGAGGGACTTGGTTGGAGGAGGGGGAGGGAAATGGGAGGCGGTGGGGAGGAAGAGACAGAAATCTTTAATAAATGAATAAAAAAATAAAATAGCACAAAAAAAGAAGAGTCCATGAATTTGAATGACATCAAGGAGGGGTATATGGGTAGTATTGGAGGAAGGAATGGGAAGAGAGAAATGACATAATTAAGTATATTATAATCCCAAGAAATAATTTAATAATAAAAAGAATCTAAGAAAGTAAAAAAACTTCATAAAAAGCCCACAAAGTCAAAGGCAAGATTGATTCAGGAAATGAGCAAATAGAAGCGTGTGGAGAATGTGGGGTTCTTGATGGCTGTCCTATCTCCTGATTTTTCTTTTCTTTTGAAAGTTTCAGTGGTTTACCACCATCTGCCTGGTCTTCCTGGCTTACAGCCATACACAAGATAGTATTTCCAAGATTATTGTGAAGCAAAGGTGAAAACCAGGAACAATCTGGAGAAGAAGATAGCAGTGAGGACATATAACTGCCTAAAGCATGCTGTGTGTCTCCTGACCTGTCTAATAAGTTCTGATTGTGCCCCCAATTTTGTGCCAACATGAACTAGACAAAAAAGCTTCCACAGATATATCAGACTCTCGTTCATGGAGATAACAAACCGGTGGCACCTGTACCTCCTTTTAGCCTGCTTAGAATTCTAGCCTGGGTGACTGAAAGTAGGCATTGATTTAGATTCGGTGAAATACAAGATCAATATGGCACCATACTCACTTTTCTTGGTGTTTTCTTATATGATATAGAGAGAAACAGAGATAAAGAGATAGGGGTATAGGTAGGGATAGGGATGAGAATTTGTGTATATATTATCATATATA